>NW_027526203.1:122346729-122819229 GCF_048455015.1 Haemaphysalis longicornis | reverse complement strand
TCCTATGTAAGCTCCCGACCCAGGGAAAACTCCAAAATGCCAAACTATTTGGCGTTGTTTCCAGTCGTTCAAAGCAAAATCTTATTATTTTCTTCTCAGCTCCGGCCAACCTTTTTCATCATTATCTTCAATAGCGAAGAGAATATTTGTCTGCTCTCAGCAAATTAATTGCAATCAACTTATCTGAACCCTCTGTGGTGTATTGTGGGTGGGACCTTGCATGCGCTGTACGCTACACGTGAATTGTGTATCCGACGGAGCGGATTTACTGTTCAGTAATTTATTCTGACTGTTAAAACTTTCTAGCTCCAACAGGCTCATTTCAGATGAGCTAATATTGTGGTGTGATGAAATTTTTGCATATGTACAGTTTCTAAAGCTGAAGCCAGTTCCATATCAGGTTTCACTTACAAAGTTGCAGCTTTGCTCATCGGTCCCAAGTTTGACTTAATGTCGCCCGAGAGCATAAGCAATGTTTTTAGAACGTAAGACCCGTGAAGGTTGTACGGTATATACAGAAATATTTCATTACTTTCCAAACTTCGTTGGGCCCTAAAACTCTTGCATCGAGACCCTTCCCATAACCCCAAAGTAAAACGTGTAAATAAAAATACATTGAAATGTTCGGATTTGAAGAAAAAAAAATTGTACGAAGGTAATTAAACGAGATAATTGCACAGAAAATAACTCAATGTGCAACAGCAGGTTTGAGTTATTATCGCGTTATTTGCCGCTGATTTTGTGTCTGTGTGTGTGTGAAAGTGTGGCAGAATATTTGACGGGTTAGTATTGTTGAATATTCGCTTATTAGGATTGTAATACCTGCTAAAATGTTTAATGTTTCTGTATTTTTGTTAGCTCGGGTTTTCGTCTTGCGCGGTTATTTCTATAGACGATAAAAGTTGTTGTGTGTGGGCATTTGTAATAGGGCAGTCCTTTAAATAGTGGTCGAAGCTGTCTACTGGCAGGTTACATTTACATTTGTGGTTATTTGTAACGGCAAACCTGTGAAAGTAAAATGTAAATCTTTCGTTTTCAGTAATAACCTTCGAAGTGTAATAGTTTGCGGGAAAGTGGGCGGGAATTTCATGAACAATTTTGTCCATTGGAACGTGTAGCTTATATTTCGTTGTTGTTGCCACTACACCTTTCCATCGTTTCTTACATTAATATCGAGCTGTGTTTGATAAATTGGAGTGGAATAGGCAAGTCAATTTTCCCGCCATATTTTGATGGTTTACCTCCACCCCAAGGAGAAGGGGCGGAGGAAGAAAGGGTAGGTCCGGAATGACGGGAACAGGATGTGTGAGGGTCTCCGATATCATCATATTGCAACTAAAGGACTTTGTAACGTAGTAAGCCTGTTAAAATTTATCGCGCTTAAGCGATGTTTCTGCAGCAAATTTGTTATGTAGAATGTTTTTAAGCGCGAAAGAAATTTTGCGACACCTTGCCGCTCCTTCCCCCCCCTTGCCAGTGTTATATGTGCAAGGGGCAATAAGAGGAGCACTCTTCGTGCGGAACAACCGATCTAAGTATGCGACGTTGCCGAACTATACTTGTTATTATTCAAAATTTTTGAAACTCGTTATTAAAGATTTTTGAAGGAAGTGGTTTTCTCAAAGCAGGAGCCTCTGAATGATGCTCCTGTTTTGATGCACTCATATCAATAAACCTGGGCGATGTGTGGTTTTTATCCATTGTTGTTCTTAAGACTCTGTAACGTATACTTATAAAGAGCACAGGACATTAACAGTTCGCTCATGTTATGCACTAATGTTTTGTTGCGAATGGGGCCGGGACTTACTGTACGCTGCAAAATGCTGGCATGTGTGACACTCGTCACTGATGTTATTTGTAAAACAATCTACTAGGCCTACAATATACCTCTTCTTTTGTTGCCTGTTTCTTACTCAGGTGTTCGTGTTCCGGCCAAACACAGCGACACCAATAAAAGCTCTTCAAGGAAGTACTGCCACAAAACCTGCCCGGTTTTACCCAGATGCGCTTCTCATATCGACATCAACATCGGTGCGCGCCAAGTTTTTGAATTAGGCACCATGTCCTTGGTTTTTTCCTCCATGAACCTGACTGCACAGACTATCAGATCGAGAACGAGCTTATTGAAAATAAAATTTGAATTATATACTAGAAGCCAGAATTGGTTCTGTAGCTTCACAGCCTGTCTAAATGGTCATTTCGGACGAATCACGGCACGACATATTGGTGTAGCAGTCTGAGCGACTCTCCTGGACTGACCATATCTATCCAAGCACAATGTCTACAGTGTGTCCTGGGCAGTTTTGGTGCCAGTGACTGATGAAACTGTGTGCCTATTGTGAACAGGACCCCAAGACTGGAAGAGTGTACATTGTGTGAATTGCGACCTTTCCCTGTCTCCTTTCCTCCACACCTCCACTCCCCCGCATGGCTTCGTGGCCGGTCGTTTTAATAAAGTGTTTCACCCATGAATGACTGAAACTAGGGCAGCGGAGGCAGTGTCAGTTGCTTCCTCATCTTATTTGTGGCCGGACGTGGAGCTGTGAAGGGTAAAACGGAGATGTTACAAAATAAACTGCAACAAACAGTGTGAAGACGTAACCTACTAGTAGAATGGTGAAATTAAGGCTAAAATGAGAGGCTAGGGTCTTTAGATACGAGACAGTCAAGTTTGTCCGTCTTTCAGCAGCCCCAGCCTTCACACTGGTTTATTATTAATGTTAAAACGAAAATATTTGGGGAGATGTAACTCTGACCTCAGCCTAATTCAGTGTTGTCGCCACACCGAGTGCTATATGCGCACTAATATCTTCGTCAACGGCTTCTTCCGCTTGAGAGCCCAGTTTTTGTTAATGTTAATCTAAAATAAAGTAACACCCAAGAACATTTTAGCAAGAAATTTAAGTATTAACACTGAGGCGCTATATGGGCTGCACCACAGACTTGCGTGTTACACGGAATCCATAACATAATGTCGCTAAGCGGCAGCAGGCTGCCTGTGTATCTTGCTGCGTGCACATGTACTGCTAAAGAATACGGGTTGAACAAAGCAAGTGAAAGGGCTGCTCGAAAATAGTCTGTGTTGCATAAAATCAACCTTATAATCATGCCAATTTGAAAGGCGGTACATTAGGATTAAAAACAGACCCAACCACCCTATCTTCAATGCAGGACAAGGCATAACTTTGTTCGTAAGCCGCGCTCCACCAGAAAGAACTCCCCACGAAGTATCATTAATAATGCAATAACAGAAACGCAATCCGGGAATTTTGTTTGCCTAAAAGAAAAGAAACAAGTTTGCTGCCTGCACATCACCGCAAGTTACCTATTTTTTTTTTCGCGTTTTACAGCGGACTTGCGAGCTTGTTTTCAATGTGCCTGGGCGGTCCGCAAACAATTCTGCTAATTAAATTACTACTCCTTTAAATCTCGAGACCCTTGTTGGGCCCGTTGCCAGACAAACAAATGGCGCCTTTGTGTGGAATTTTAAGTGAAAGAGGCACGTAGAAAATCACAGCCTACGCTCCGAGTCATTTCTCCCCTAGATATGCTCGTTTCCGAAAAACAAAATGCCGATAAGAGCGTAAATTGAGAACGATATGCTCCAGTTTGTTATTCGCCCGTGTACTGGGAAGTATTCAAATGGTCCTGACTATATTACCTCGTACAACTGCGGAATACGCCAGCTTTTTCTTTAGTTTGCATCGTTGGGGTGAATTTCGAGGAGGTGTGTTAGCCGAGGTGAATTAAGTGCGCCATTGCGGGGTGAACACGTGTAGCTTGCTTGGAGTTGGGTTGCACAACGTTGCCCTCCCAGTGTTAGCAAAATTCATTCCAGGACGGAAAAACCCCTTTTTAAAACCGGAAACAAAACCAAAAATTGCCAAAATCAGCCAATACTTTGGTTTAGACCATGGATATGCTTGCGAATTCAATCGCTTATTGCTATTGGCTCTCTCTTTTCATGGCCATGATGTGTATCTGAGTACAGTTATGGACCAATTAAAGGCGATGACAAAAATGGGAATCAGAACACAGATATAGCGCGATTTCTTTCCATCCAAGTCAAACTGACATGTGGCTTAATGACGGTGACAATGTTGGGAAATGTAGCTATCCAAGTATGCCTCATGACTGTAAGTTGAGCGCACAAAACACGAGGACTGAACAAAAACGACAGAAAGAAGATACTAACGAAAAAGATACTAACAACTGGATTTTCATTCATCCCTCACCACATATACACCCTCTTTGACAACACCCGCGTACGCTCAATCTGTACGTATCGCCTCATACACACAAACACAAGTTTGACCAAACGACGACGGTATTCCACCAACAAGATAGGACTACAAGAGGGGTAGTGCAAGCCTGGCAAAAGTAAAAAATAAAGGGAACATGCATAAGTCAACCGTCAGCAGCCCTGTGCGATAAGAAAATTAAGTTTTTAGACGAAATGAGATTATGTAAAGTGCTTTATTCTTGTGTTTGTGTGTATGATGTGATACGTACACAATTGATTATGCGCGGGTGTTGTCAAAGAGGGTATATATCTTTTGAGTAATGAATAAAAATCCAGCTGTTAGTCTGCGCTGCTCTTCGTGTCTTTTTCGTCCAGTCCTCGTTTTTTGTGCTCTAAAGTTACAGTCGTGAATTGTCCCCAGCTAGCCCGCGTTTCAGTGTTACTGCCAAATATGCCAACAGTGCGCCATTAGTGTACCTCCAAGTGCAGTATTTTCGCATTTTCCGTGCCTGGTTCATATTTTTCTTCGCATTTCGTCTGCCCATGACAGTACTTCCAGCGCTTTCCGTCACCAAAGTGCGCGTGGCGTGCTGGCATTTTGGTGTGGCCCCTCTATAGGTTAAGCACATCACTTCCTAACGAGTTAAAATAATCACAGCCGTTCAGAGACCTGATACGTAGTTTAATAACATTTTTTTTCTCTCTGGTTACCTGAGTAGCAGCCACATTGATTTTTACAGCGCAGCTGCACATGGCTAACTTCCCCGAGTTCTCATTCCCGTGAAGCGGGTTCACTCGGCACTGCTTCCCAGCTCCCCCTAACGGCCGCCGACGCGACTTCTGCAATACATAAAAAACTGTAACCCGTTCCTAAAGCAGTTGGAAGATTTAGTACTCAACCAGCCTAAGTGTAATACTCGAAAGAATTTACTGTGGACTTTTCGAAGCTTTAAAACCACATAAGGTCTTCAATCGCTGGGAAATAAACTTCCAAGATTGCTAAATGAACTTAGAGATGGAGAAACTGACTTAGAAAAAATAACCTTTAAACAACTGCATTATCATTTTTTTTCCTTGCGTCATAATCTCTCGTCCTTTTTACTTGTAATTTCTATGAAATCTCTTTTTGTATCTTGTATTGGTGGAGTTTTTTTTTGTATACTGCTCTGGGTGTTTTCGCGATATCTCTATATCTCTCTTTGTATCTTGTTCTTGGGTTCTCTGTTTAGAAAATGAGTACGCATTGTTGTACAGTTAAACCTCGCTGTAACTAAACTCTACGTAACGAATTCGTGGGTTTAACGAAGTTTTTTATTCCCCATTTTCACTTTCATTGAAGCCCACGTGTTTGCGACCTCTATGTTACGAATGAATTGCGACGGTTAACCGGAATGTAACGAATTCGCTACTCTGATGAGTCAAGGTTTCTTGCCCTTTTTCTGAAAAAAAACCGGCTGGAAAAATGCCCTAATTTAGCGAATTTCGCCCGGACCGCAATGTCTCGTGCGTTTCCACTTGTGAGTGCGGTGTCGGTTAGGTGCTAGGCCTGGGTGTGTGCGTGTAGTCGCGTGTGTTTCCTGATATATGTGGTATGAGTTCGTAGATGATTTCTGCTGCCTGAATACGAAAAGATTGGTCTTTTAAAGACAGGCTCGCAATTTTAAATGTCGTCTCCTCCGGCGAGAAAGAAGAATGTCACCTCGCGGTACAGTGTCCCAGCTAGGATCCCTTCAACTATTTTGACGGCAGAAAAGAGCATGATGTCCGCAAAAAAGCGCCCTTTCAGCATATGTTTGGGTCTTGAAACGCGTTAAGGCACCGAAAAGTATCAAAAAGCAAAAACGGTACCTTACGTTTGTAAATCCGGCGGCCCTGTGATTGCAACAAGCGCCAATCGCGCAGTTTTTCAGTGTAAAAGGTACCGTTGAACAAGCGTGAGGTTTGCATCACTGATGTCTAGCATATTGGTTTCGTTTCTGCTTCATTCCCGCGAGCTTTAAGTAGAAACCTGCATGTAACGAAAACCTGGTTGTAACGAAGAAATGCGAATTTTTGTTAACTTCGTTATATCCAGGTTTAACTTTATATTGCCAAAGCGATAAATTTGTCTTTTATTTTTCATGATGCTGTTTTTGTTACCAAGGCAACTGCGCCTGTATTTCTAATTGCGAAATTGCTCATTTGTTCCACCATTACACGTACCAACTTATCACACCTGTACAGTGTTGATTGCTCTTTTTTCTTAGACCTACTCGTATGTTTCACTTTTATCTTTCACGCGTATGTTCCCGTAAAACGTGTTTTTTCTTTTTCTTGAATTGCTAGTTTTGTTTCTGAGGCAAATGCACCTGTAATTTGCACTCTGAAATTGATTTTTTGCTTAACCATTACACGTTTCATTTTATCGCACATATATAGCGATGATTCTTCTTTTTCTAGGCTTGCTTATCTCCCGCGTATAATCCCCAACGTCGGTATGTATGTTTGATGGCTGCTGTCATGTATTCGGGGGGCCTGAGGCCTTGTCAAGCTAACATCGGGCCAGCATTTTCTGCAGGACTCCTGCATCATGTATCTTTGATGTCAAATAAATTAACTATTATTAATATTATTATGGCCCACAATTTTCCGGTCACGACTTCATGTCCTTTTCAACGGCATACAAATTTTTACAAGTCATATCCAGTCCAGGATAACCGCAATGGAATGGTTTGGCCGCGAAAGGCGTCCAGGTTATCACGGAAATTCCGAAAAAAAAAAAAACGCATGAAGCAAAGTTAACCTTCTGGCTTGGTCTTCTTGTTTAGAGGACAACGCCGCCAGAATACGGCATGGCCCCAGCGTAGATATCACAAGGCAGAATACTGCGCCACACCTTGCCGGACATGGTGATCGGACGGGAGCACACCATCGTGAAGCGCTTCCAGACCAACCGCCCTGGAAGACTGCTGGCGTGGCTCGAAACAGAGGCCATGGTTCGTTTGCGTTCGAAAGGAGCAAGGGCGAACTAAGTTAAAATGCTGAGGCCTTCTTGGCATCCCAGGTTCTACGACGTCACGACCGAAGGATGGCAGCTGCGACGGAATCGTCGACATTTGCTACTAACCAGTGAGGCCTTCAGCGCAGGCCTTCCCGAAAGCGGTGAGGACGAAGCGCCATCTGCTACGGGGCATGACATTCCACTCCCCTTGCCGGGGTCCGTGCCCGCGGTGCCCATCTCGGGCACAACAACTACGCAAGTTCTAAGAAGATCGCCGCGACAACGCAACGCGCGGAAAAGCCAGACGTAATTTGGGCGTTTCGCGTTACGTTGTCGCTGCTAGAACTTTGAGTACTTTTGAGCGAAAACACTGCGAGATGCTGCGACAACGAGTGCCCTGTTGGAATGCCGTGAATAAGTGCTTAATATTTTTTGAGCATAATAATTGTGTTAACTTGTCACTTGTTTTATACACCACGGAGGATGTATCCTATCTTGCGTAGAATGGGCCCCGTGTCAAACCCGTCCCTCTATGCTACAATAGTGCGGTGAGGGAATGCAATTTTTCTTGTCGTGCTCCGTATATAAACACCGATACAATACAGATGGCGGTATTGCTCCATTCTCACCCCGGCGTCATGTCTCGTTCGATCTGGCTAGCGATACACTACTTACCATAGTTGGCATATATTCTAGGCAATTTGCAACGGTGTTTTCGTAGCACGTAAGGCTTTTTTTACTACTTGTATATCGGATACAAATCGACACGTAGTAAGACGGGCTTTGTGGGCTTCCGGTTTCTTTCTGAATCCCGCAAAGCTCGTCTTACTACCTCATCGACCAATTTCAATGGTTAAACGAAACAGCCATTTTCATCAAGGAACTCAACGGAAAACCAGAGATTTCTCGGAAAGGCGCGCGCGCTAAAGAAAGAGAAATAGCGGATATAAAGGCCAGAAAGACAACCAACAGTCATGTATTTTTAATATTAAGTTACCATGACCTTGCACGTTTTGAAGAGTAGGCTACATTTCTCGGCTTTGTAGCATTTTCTCTCCTTCCGTTATGAATTGGGGTTCACTATAACGGGTAGCTAAATGTTTAGGTAACGCGAATGTTTTCCGCGTGATTCATTTCAACGCTCGTAGCCTTAGAAAGAACTCTAAGAAGATCTCCGCACTTCTTCATACTTTGAACCATAATTTCTCCATCATTTCCTTCTCTGGAACATGGCTTACCTGTGAAGATCGCGATATGTATGGCGTTGCCGTCTATGGTTGCGAATACGATCATCGTAGTGGTACCCTTACGGGGGCTGTGCTAATTTTGTTTCAAAAGAGCTCGCGTAATGTCGACGCAATGATCTAAATATAAATGTTCCCAAATGCGTGTATGAGTGGGTGGAACTGGATCGCATTCATTCTGCATATCTTAAAAGGGCCGTGTTTGGCGCCGTTTACCGCTGTCCATCCAATGCAGCTGACTTCTGTGATGCGAATTTTCTTGTGCTCGATAAGCCGTCTATTGAATATAAAAAAGTTGCAGGTGACATCCATGTTTGGGTTTCAAGATGTACGACATGATAGTGTTCGTGGAGCGTTGTCAAACAAAATTTCTGTATTTACGTTATTTGTTGCATGAGCACTGAAGGTAAGCGAAGAGAGAAAGACAAGCACAAAAGGTGTTTCATAGCCGGGGCCCAGGAGCGGCAGGCTCTCTCTGTGCGTCTTTGGCTTTAACTGTGAGCGTGAACGACCCTGGCTGAGGGGTGTTGGTGCCAGGGTGTCGAACCGGAACCGGAACCGAACCGAAAACCGGAACCGAACCCGAATTTTTGCCCGGAACCGGAACTGAACCGGAACCGTATTTCTTCCGCCATTTTGGAACTGAACCCGAACCGGAACGAATCGAAGGAACCGTTCCGAACCGGTTCCGGAGCTTCAAAAATGTGATTTCTAGTTTTCCAGTTCGGTACCCTACCTTGCGTCTGAAGATATTTTGCCACTCCCCAGACAGAACCATGAAATATTTTGCGTAGTCTGCAGTTCCCAAGGCCCATCATGTTCTCTTCTAAATATTTCCCTCAATTTAATGTAAAGTTGTCCGTATATACTATCAGTTTGCGTTAGGCACTGCCCATCTCTCCCAATTATCTTTTACGTTTAGAATAACTTAAGTTATAACGCATATTACGAGGCAACATACCATGGAATATTCTTCATGGTTTCTCTACATGGTGTTTAAAATCGCGTAAAGTTTTTAATGTCTTGTTAATTCGCATGCATCCCTGTCCGCTTGTGAAGGCCTTCAGGGACACCATCAACAATACATCCATGATTTAATGTAAAGTTGTCCGTATATACTATCAGTTTGCGTTAGGCACTGCCCATCTCTCCCAATTATCTTTTACGTTTAGAATAACTTAAGGTATAACGCATATTACGAGGCAACATATCATGGAATATTCTTCATGGTTTCTCTACATGGTGTTTAAAAGCGCGTAAAGTTTTTAATGTCTTGTTAATTCGCATGCATCCCTGTCCGCTTGTGAAGGCCTTCAGGGACACCATCAACAATACATCCATATCTTCCACTTATAGTTTGAATGGGCAGTTATATACAAACAGCACTGAGACACAAACACTCGCAGTTCTCAAAATTGACGTAACTTTTTCTTGTATACAGTGCCGTTCTGTCTTTCGGTTACTGCTCTAAGAGAACATCATATTTAAAAAAATGGGGAATCCTAATTTCCACTTTTAAAATATATTTGATAGCATTTTTATGTTATCTCGAATCTGCTTAACCTTACACTTAAGAGGTGAATGGATTGAAGTCGATTAGTGCGGGTTAGCGGGTAGACTCGCCACACCCCCTCGCCACATTGCCTCTCCAAACCCCATGTTTCCTGGACCACGTGTGGCTTTTGTCACGAAGTGGATCCTTTAAAAGAACGCTCCGTCCACCTCAGCATCACTTGGCAGCGGAGGCAGCGAACAGAACGGTCGCCTGATAGTCGCCTTCCCATTTCACAGGTTTGAATATTCTGCAGTAATCTTTGTTCGCTTACTCAGTCACTTTTTCTGTTGCCTCTGGTGCCAACCACCCAGTGTCATTGCTATTGTGTGCCCTTGTGTATAATCCCGCATTGCTTTTATCATGAAAACTGACATTGCTGACCTAAGACGCGAGATCGCTGATCTTAAGCGTGAATTTCGAAAAGAAGTAAGGGAAATGCAGAAAAGCTACGAGGAAATTAAAAAAGAATATGAAACCACTGGGAAAGAAAATGTGGAAATGCAAAAAAGCTGCGAATTCTTCAACAAAAGCTACGAGGAAATAAAAGAAGAATGTGAAACTACAAGAAAAGAAAACGAAGCTTTGAAAGTTTCAAGTTCGACGTTGTCATGATAACGGAAACCTGGTATATGAGTGACACAGAAGTGTTGCGCCTTTCGGGATTCAACACGTTCTTTCTAAATAGGTCCCACCGCGAGGTGGGGGTGTGTTACAGCTCGTGTCTACACAGCTTTGTTGTAGTACAATGAACGAATTTTCGACAGTTACGACAGATTATGAAGCTTTAACGGTGCAATGTAAAAATGCTATTTTTGTTGTTGTGTACCGCCCCCCTCAAGGAAAACTCGAAAATTGTTCCGCATTTTTAGAAGACCTTCTCAATTTTGTTTCGTCTTATAGTTTACAAATAACTATTGGTGGGGACTTCAATATTAACATATTACAGGCAAGCGCACATTCGCGTAATCTAGAGCTTCTTTTCGGTTATTTCGGCTGCATGAACGTGATCAAAGAATCGACTCGTATGGGCCGTCTTTCCCAAAGTCTTATTGATGTATTTATAACCAGTGATACAAGTAGCAGTACCATGTTCGGTGTGACTGGTGTACATATAGGTGACCATTTACCTATATATATGTTCTCAATGCACACAGAAATAATAAGATGTAAGCAATGCCGCGAATCTTTCGCTTTTCACGATATTAATCAGAATACTTTGACTACTTTTCGTCAGAAAATTCCCTCTATTTGGTGGAACCCTTTACTTCTGTGCAACAACTGCAGATGATGCCTACGATACTTTTCTAGAATCATATAAAGATGCATATAAAAAGTCTTTTCCTCTTAAGATGGTCAAGAAAAATAAGAATATAAGGAAACCATGGATTACAGACGAATGTCTGAAGGTGATCCGTAAAAAAGATTTATTGTACCATAAGTTTGTAAAAACAAAGAACAGGGACAATTTTGTAGCCTTTAAAAAGTACCCAAACTTTGTGACAAAGTTCTTACGCTATACTAAAAAAATGTACTTCGAACATGTGTTTTCTGAGGCTTCCTCCCGGCGGGATGTCATGTGGCGGGAATTGAATAAACTTTTGCACCCACTACCCCCCGTAACGACGACTTTGAATTGACAGTAGATAATAAACCACTCAAGGGTCAAGAACTGGGAACCAAGTTTAATCACTATTTAACGAATCTTATGCAATGCTCCCACAATGAAAGCGCTATGAGCTTCCTAAAGGATTCTAACCCCCACAGAGCCTTTTTTTCTCCGGTAACGCCTCAGAAAATATGGTCGATTTTCTTGTCACTAAAAAATAGCAAAGCCATAGACATCGATAGGCTTCAGATTCGGCCTATTAAGCTTGTACTGGACCTTCTTGCATCGCCGCTTAGCCATATAAATAACTTATGCCTTACTACTGGTGTTTTTCCAAAAAAGATGTAGCAAGCTAAGGTCACGCTACTGTTTAAATCCGGGGACAAAATCAATTTTTTCCAATTATAGACCGGTTTCTGTGCTTCCAGTTATTTTAAAAGGCTAGAAAAAGTAATCGCGAAACACCTTGTGTCCTTCTGTGACAAACACTCTATTATATCATCAAAACAGTTCGGTTTTCGTAAACATATGCCAACGAATTAGCTTTACTAACGCAAAACGAATGAATAATACAGGGATTTGAAGAAAAGAAGGTAATACATATAGATTTTTCGAAGGATTTGATAGAATTAGTCATTTAACATTGCTTTAAAATATACAACATTATGGATTCCGGGGGCTTTACTCTTTTGCAATCTTATTTGAGTAACCGGCAACAGGTCGTAGCAATAAAGGAACGCTACTCTTCTTCACAAGGATGTAAGGGCTGGAGTTCCGCAAGGCAGTCTTCTAGGGCCAATCCTGGTCAATATTTATATGAATGATATCATAGAAATTACTGAAATTGCACATTTTATTATTTACGCAGATGATACCAACATTTTCTTTCAATCGTGTGGTACTACTCAGCTTTTGCATTTAGCAAATATAACCCTCCAAAAGCTTCACAAATGGACTAAAGCATACTCGTTAAAAATAAATACTAAGAAAACCAAAGCGGTGTTATTTTTACCAGCTCAAAGATCTGTTGACAGAAAGCTCAGTTTGTACATCGGATGTGAAAAGATTTGTATAGTCAGTGAAATAAAAACATTAGGCATTGTTTTTTAAGAACATTTAAAATGGAATGCCCATGTCTATCACGTCTGCACTAATTTATCTAGAGCGTGGGGGTGCTTTGTAGGTTACGGCCTGTGGTTACATGAAATATTAAATTTATTCTTTATCATGCTATATTCACAGCTCACATCAATTACTGCAGCCTCGCATGGTTAACCAGTTCCGCCATAAATATTAATAAGCTGCATTTATTTAAGAAAAAGGCCATTCGACATATCGCAACTGTACCATATGACTCTCAGACCAACGAACTATTTCTGCAGTATAATTTGCTTCCTGTCCAATGTATCTACAACTTTAATCTTCTAACAAAGTATAAAAATAGCTTGCAACACAACGGTGCAGCATATCTAAGTCTATGTAGTTTAAGAAAACCGTTGGACGTACCGTACGAAATTAGGGGAAGGAGTACATGGTTCGTGCCGTTTTCAAGAACGAATTATGGCAATGAATGGTTGCAATCCCGAACTGCCCGCCTTTTAAATAACCTAGCCGAGAGTGGCATAGCTATAAATAGTATTTCTAAGTGAAACTTAAGGAAACGTTTACTGCTGAACATAGAACATTTCTAACTGACAATCTATTAAGCGTTGTCTATCGTGGCAACCTTGGTTTAGCCAAAATTACTTGTAATATTTTTCAAGCGTTTTATTGGCATTGTCTTCATTCCCTGCAAACTTTAGCATCTAAAAAGTACCGTACATTGATTTTTTCCCAATATTGTGTGTATTTATTTATGTGGATACTTCTGTAGTGCAGATTTTGATGAGTGTATGCATACCTGTATATAACATGACTTTTTCTTCAAGTTTTGTCTTTTGCTTTTTTTGTGTCTACACAGGTTCCGTACATATCCAATATTTCTCTTTTTATGTACCTGTGTACCCTGTTTTGTTTTGTAACCATTATATGTATGTATGTACCTATGGGTGCCTACATGCGTGTATGTATATCATTTAATAAGTATATTTTACAAACTTTGAGCTATAGTGCGTTTTAATGCTTTCTTTTATGTTTGTATGTAATATCGACTTGTTAAGGCGAGATTATTTTCTTAGGATTATTTCCTGTGCGTATGCTTTAAACTCCTGTTTCTGCTCTGCCACGCCAACCGTAAGGTGCAAACACCTCGTCAAGCTGCAGTTTTGCAGCTTTTTGTGTTTGTCCTCGCATTTCTATGTACGAAATGCTCAATAAAGTTGAAGTTGAAGTTGAAATTAGTTAGGTGAGTGAATGAGCTAATGTGAATTATTGGGACTGGTGTGTTGATTGATTTTGATTAAAAGAATTAGCGGGTCAGTTAAGGCGGATTCGACGGTCGGACCAAACATGATATTTTTGGGGTCCTTGGCATTTGGAAATTTTGCAGCGTTCTCCTTCTCGACCAATCAGGAAATTTTGTCACGCACAAAGTAGCCGCAAAGGTATGTGAAGACCGCCTGAATGCTATAAAAGGTCTTTCTTTATGCCCGTATTGCGCTATTATGTTGTTGCTATATTAAAATTGACATCTCGGACTAAAGTTAATAACTAATTGCCTAATGCATATTGTATATTCATCAAAAAGTTTTCAAAACGTGTGTATATATGAGGGGAGACAGTTGGAAAGAAACTAAACTGCAAGAAAAAAAGGGAGGGACGATCAACTGGTTTGATGCAAGAGCCGCGCGATAGCATTATTCAGTACCTTCTTTTTGTGTTACCGTTCTGCAGCCTCCCACAGGTGTAGCATCTCAGCCGCCGAACACAGCCCCATCGAAGCTGAGGAAGCGGCGATAGCACATGCGCTTAGCCAAAGCGGCATCAAAACTCTCATAACAGACCCTTAGCAGGCGTGGCCCAACTTTGCCAACTGTCGATTGCATGTTACAACACTTCCGTTGTTCAATCAGAGACCACCAACCAGACCAGTCACGATTGTATGGGTGCCAGCTCATACCGGCATCCACGGCAAACAAGATCACCAACCTCGTGGTTCGAGATTTGACTCGCTTAGCCGGCGCTGATGATGCCCGGCCCGAGTGCATGCATCCTGCAGTCACAGACCTGGCCTCTTCCATAGAACGTACTCCTCCCCGCACAAATCGCTACCGATTAACCAGGAAACATTACTCCGGACCCTGTGGGCATACACCTTCCCACACAACGCCAGACTTCACTTCTTTGACGGGACACAACTCTCTCCATTGCGTTGCTTCTGTGGAGAGCCTGGGAACCTCATACACATAGTAGGCGGCTGCGACTAGTGTGCCGTAGATCCATCCAACCTTCACGTTTCCATAGAGAATTGGGAGACAGCCATGGCCAGCTGCGGCCTGGAAGATCAGTTGTTCTTGATGGAAACGGCTGTCGATTCGGCCCCCTCGAATGAGGACGCCTCTCTTAAACATTGCCTCGATTGAATTAAACTTCATTTTCTCTCTCTCTCTCTCTCTACAAGTGATCATTACTGCTGCTTGTGACTTCACTTGGCTATCATCCTTCCTAGAGCCCAATCGCTGTCACCGGTCGCTGAAGGGCCAATTAGCAAGTTCCTATCTTCAGTGGTTCCCTATCCAATGTCGTCCTATACCCGCCGTCCAATGAGTCTTTAGAGCCATTCTTTCTTTCTAACAGCTCTGTTAGAAGATAAAAGATGAGCAGTAGAAAATTTTTCTAAATGCCACCTGCCACGCTTGGCAGTAGGCGCCACATACTCGTCACACTACCATAGAAAACATTTTGCGGGTACAGTTAAATGAGCTCTTCAACACCTTAGATAAACTCGCCGCGGTGGCTCAGTGGCTAAGGCGTAGCGCTGATGAGCACACAGACGCGGTTTAGTTTCCCTGTCGCGGCGGCCGCTTTTCTGATGGAAGCGAAAAGCGAAAACGTCCGTGTGTCCGAAATTTCGTCGCACGTAAAGATCCCCAGGTGGTCAAAATTATTCCGGAGCCCTCCACTATGGCGCGCCTTGTCGTCGGCGTTGCGACGGCGCGTTAAACCCAACAGTAAATAAATAAATAAACACTTTCGAAAACGCTTTCAATCTTCTTCGCATCTGGAAGCACTGCGAAAACTATAGTTATTGCCAGCACAGAGCAACAGTGCGTGATTTGCTCGTCGCTGCGGATACACCTTCCGTTTCTGCTTCGCTTTTGTGCCTTTTTTTAGATGGCCATCAAATGCGTTCTATTCTGCAACTTAAGGAAAGCCGGCAAACAGCCGCTACACCGCTGTAATGACGTCATTCAGCGGTCGAAGAACGCGAAGACCGGGAAGGAGAGCAAAATATTTCTGAGCAAGTTTCTATTTATCTGACGAGGAGAGAACAGTAATTTTTGGCTGAGGCACATTGCGACCCCATAGTATAATGCGTTGGTTGACTACTTTCTGCAAGCACTCAAGATTTAGACAAAAGTTGAAAACGTGTTGCAGGGTCGCTTTAGTTTGGCGAAGACAAAAGATTTGGACAAAGAAACCTTCATTATGAATTTGTTGTTATTCCGATTTGATAAGGAAACGAAAAACGAGCACAAAAAATTAACAGAAAAAAACACGCCTGCTTTTTTTTTCTTCGAACCCGTTTGAACCCGTTTGAACCGGTTCGAACGGGTTCGAACCGGTTCGAACCGGAACGGAATGTTGCTCTGGAACTGAACCCGAACCGAACCCGAAAGGCTTGAACCCGAACCCGAACCGAACCCGAAAAAAATCCGGTTCGACACCCTGGTTGGTGCAGTGTGGGCGAGAAGGTTACAGTGCAAGTCTTCCGGAGTGTTTATTATATACGGTCTGTGCCTGACTGACAGTTCTTGCTTCTTGCTAAGAGAGAGAGATAGAGAGAAAGAGAGCGATTTGAGGCTGAGAAAAAAGGGGTAAAAAAATATTAGGGATCTGAAAAGCGGAAACTGAAATCTGCGGCCCCAGATGAGGCAGCTTGTACCCTTTCTCTCTCAGTCTGGTTGCGCTGATCGTGAGGTAATTGGCTGGACAAAGCCCCCTTCCATACCTCGACAAAGGTGTAATATGTAGCGTTTGAATTCCTATACCCTCAGTATACCCTTGAACAGGGCCGGTTATGTGGGAGAGAGAGGATGTATGATGACATACTATCGGTGTTGTACACGTTACTCTAAAACACGAACAAAAGCTCGTTCCTCGTTCCTCCCAATTTTGAAACGAGTTCCCGTTACAAGTTCCTTTATTGCGAAAGGTACGCGTTCCAGTTCCAAATGGAACATTGGAACGTGTCGTTAAATTAACGTTACATTTCATTATTTAAATTAAAATATGGTGTCGGATTCATGAAAAAAATAAAGTCAGAAATTTAAAACTCACTTTGAACTACCTATATTATAAGAATACGAACACCGCCGCCAGCACTTTATCTGGAGATAAAAAGAATCCAAAGAAGCGCTCCTAGACGATTTTTTTTTTTCAGGGAGAACCGGACAAACTCCATACATGTCTAACTGGGACTTCGGCGCTGGTCTATTATAGGTGCAACACATATGACACCTCCAACTTCGGGGTTATAAATGTGTAGTAAGGTTACTGCGCTTCAGATATGCGGATAGAAAGTTACTCACATGCAGGAACGTAATTAAACGTCTTGCATTTGAAACCGCGTCGAAAAGAGCAATACCTAGGCCTTTAATGAATTATGACTTAATATTACGTTTATTTAAAATACCTTCCAGGCCGCTCTGCAGGGAATGTCGTAAGGGGGTTACAAAAGTGAAGCTTTGCGCATCATATGTACTGCACATATTTGCGAGTAAGAAAACACAGCAGAACAAATAATGACTACGAGGTTCGCAATTCAAATTTAGTTCGGAAGACGATAACAAAAAAAGCCAACAGCGTAGTCACACACCAAATCTACGCACAGGAATTAGAAAGTATGTCGACCACAATCAGGGTAGTAGATAAACTAAACAACCAAAGATAGCCAAGTATGTGGACGCGACCCAGCAATCAGTTGCGGTGGTTATAACTACGCATAAATAACAGGAAATAACAAGGAGCCTAATCACGGGCGTAAAACACATTTACACTATAGAAAATATAGTCGTACACAGAGTGCGACACTAGAAATTAAAATAAACAAACACAAATAAATAAAAAGTAATGAGAAAACACGAAAACACGTGCCGTGGTACTGCAACAACAGATTCTTTGGTTCTTCAAGCAGAAACAAGTTAAGTGTATAACAAACATGCAAGATATGGTAGAACAGGTCAAAAAGTCAAATTAATAAAAAAAATGCGAAAACAATTAGTGCGAAAAAATGCCCGAATGCATAGTCACAACTAACTAGAGTCCCTTTTTGAACTCAGCAAGACTTGTATCTCGATGTTGGAGACACACAGAAGAACCCGTTTCGTCAACACTTCGTTGGTAATGTTGAAGAGCCGTTCCACGGAAGCGCTTGAGGGTACTGACGTGTTGGGCTTGACGAAAAGTTGGTTCAGTCCCTCGAAGTTCTTCATGTGCGACAGCGGGTAGACATTTCGTACCAGCTGGTACCGCGACAGCTCATCCTGTGCCTCGGTTGGAAGGGTTTTCTGCCCAAAGGAAAAGATATCCTCGGGCGCGGACGAGGTGGCAAATTTTGCGCTGGATGGCTCGGTCACCGCAGCTAGCTCTGGCTTTATGTCGTTGGTCGCCGTGTCTCGCATAGAACTGTCGGGGAACCATAATAGTTTGAACCTTGGGATTAAGCAACTGGCCACAACGAGCTCGCGATTTCCTTTGAGGGGTCCAAACCTACAATCCCGAACAATTCCCGGTGGCACGGTGACCCTGCAATCCCAGTGACCCTTCGAATTACCTCACTGTGAGAGAAACTCCCTCGACAACAAGGCACCCGCGGCTCGGCCGCTGTAATGCTGTAATTACCCCTGACAGTATTGGCCTCGAGGACATACCGTGTCGCCACTTACGAGTGACGTCACTTGTAGGACGCCGAATCGTGTTGTCGTCTGCTACAACACATTTCCCGTGCGTATGCGGAAGCGTGTTTTTTTGTTGTGGCCACTGTCTCGCCCGCTCCTTGTGGATTTGATGCAAATTACCAAAAAAGTTGTCTGTAAACCAAATAATTCGGGCAAGAAATCAGCGACTCGCTTGTTCCCGGCGACACCGCCGCGTTTAGGTAGTTGCTACCATCGCGACCCACAGCTCTTACATACGCAGCCAGCTAACACCAAGGACGATGCAACTGATGCCGAGAAAAGTACGCTGTAATTTAGTTATGAAATACTTGTGACGGGACATGTGCGTGCAAGCAAACACCTTGTAACAGCGACAGAAACGCGTCGCTCACTTATGATCTCACCGCGGGAACTGCTCGTATTGCCTGATAAATGAATGACGCGAGAACGGTGATCAGATTGCTTCGCCGCACATGCTTAAAAGTATTGTTATCGTCTGCAGTTTGGCTTAATCAGTGCCTATTTCCCCTACGATGTTTTTATAGTCATGCCCGGACTTGTTTAACGATCACTGCCGTAGCCTGTACTCTGCACGGCTGATGTTTCCTTTTCGCGACTTGTCCGCAATGTATGAACGGTATGAACGCGGGTTTTTAACGCCTTCGAGCGGGTTCGGACAAGGCTATATTTAGTTTTCATTAGGTGCTCGGCGTGGTAATTTATAATTGCAGCGTGTTTTGTATGTTTCAGTAAGCCGGCATTTCTCAAGCATCAATTTCGAAACTCACGACTGCTCACAGAAGGCGAGGCTGCGTACGAGGCGAAACACGTCGTTAATGATTTCGGGTATTGGGGATATTTAGAATAGGAGAACCGAGTGTTGGGGGCCCTCAAGAAGTTAGTGGAACTCAAACGCAACACGCGCGTGCGCGACGGGAGGGCCTTCGCCAACAGCTCGCAGCCGGCTTCGGATGCACGTAATCGGATGTTGGGAACTTTAGGCTTGGCGTCGCAGTAGATATTTCATCGCCGTTAGAGTTGCGAGTGACAGTCCCTAACAAAACGTTTCACCGCGCTGGGAACTCTGTAAGCGCGGTGATTTCCGTTGAAGCGATCGACGATCAAGATACCTACCTGCACGGCCTCGGCCACGGAGGCCTCGGCCGATTCTTGCGCGCAAGCATAGCCATCCTTCTGCCGATCGCCGCACCGTGCGTGAACGGGCCGGCGCTGCCAGGACCGACCTCCACGGCCGGTCGGCGTAAATCGCGGCAGATATTTGAGCATCGCTTTGAAAACCACAGCTGATGACACTACCTATCAGAATTTTTCATCAGCATGAAAAATCCATCCACTTTCACCAATCTGGAACTTCTTTTCCACGACTTGTGTGATTTTAAAAAGCGGCGACAAGTTGTTGCTGCCGCCTGCGTCGGTTCGAGCCGCACCGTCGGCTGTGCGGGCAGGCACGGCGGGTGCGTGTGCTTGTGCGAGCAGTTAACGGTTCACGATTTCCTGCTTTATACATTTCTTGCAAACAAGGGAAATCTAGAAACTTCACTCGGCGATCGTCTAGAACAAGCCGCTGCTTGTATACGCTTCGGTCGCATGCGTAATACACCACCACGCTCATGGTGTTTGCGGATAATCTACCACAGTTGATACGGTTATACAGTCACCATTAGGACGAACTGCGCTTGACGCACTGAGAATTAACTTCAAACGAAGTAAATTAACACGAAAATACTTTTAGAACGCGCTTCCTAAGCGAAGTGTCACGCGCTGCAAGCCAACTACGCAGCAAGATAGGAATGGTGATCCTACAAGTGACGTCAAAACGATCGCAACGCCGGCCTCTCCAGTGGTGGGCCTCGCGGCCAATACTGTGGTTTCATAAGGTACCTGCAGCGCCGCTCGAACTTCGAAGCCTTTCCCCGGCAGGGAACAATTCTATCGGCCACACGCGCATCCTGGCCTCCCAAGAGAAACGATGGAAGGTGAAAATAAGTCTCGCAGCTGCGCTATTCACCCGTTGAACGCCGTGTAAGCTCAACCGTCATGGAAGCAAGCACTAGCTACGGCCCGATGCGTGGTTATTATTCTGCTTTTGACTATCGCGGAAGCGCGTTCCGCTGAAGGGTGAGCAAATTGGTCAGCTTAAGAGAAACACAGTAGTAACTTGTGGATTTTTGTACTCGAGCCTTGGCATCAAAAGCAGCCAATTCCTAGCGATGCAACGTTTGCAGAAGGAACGCCGTTCAGGCCGGTCCTTCAAAAACCTGACGAGTTACCGTTACAGTTCCACCGAACCTTAATGTAACGGTGGCGTTCCTCCGTTCCTCCAAAAAGGAACTAGTTCCAGGAACGCCGTTCCTTGGAACGCCGTTCCGTACAACACTACATACGATGTGCCCATGGACCATCTCCGCCCACACTTATTTGGAGATGCTTCTGTTTGTTTATCCACCACAGAGTTGGCAATTCTTGGTAATTTGCCACAAGGAAAGATCGTGTCCCTAGGCGTAGGAGAGGAGACATTCGTGGCTCTTGGGCGGTGCCTAGTTCTCGTCCAGTCGTTTCTGTATGGTCCCCCAGGTGACGTTAACGTTCATTATCAACGCGATTGCGTTATTAGGCACATTTTTCAATTTTTCCGTGGACTGCCAGCCATCCGCTATCAGCAGCGCTCATCAAGCGTCCACGGAAGTACGTCATCGCCAAAGCATCTCGCCAAAGAGTTTAGTTGGCGAGATGCCGACCCTTTAAGGGTCAGCATCTCCATCACTGACCCTTTAAGGGTCAGTGATGGTGTTTAAGCTTGTATTCAATACTTCCGCTAGTGGGATTACTAAGACAGTGTCTGCAACTCCCCATTCTTTGTTGGTGTAGATAGGAGTGTCACGCAGTCAATAAGATTGCCGGACTGGTCATCTATGACAATTGCTGCTTCCTAGTTTTGCACGTCACATAGTTAGTTATACTGTGTTCTTATGGTACTGTGATTTCCCTCGAAATTAGTTGATCTTGCAATATCGTCTGTCCTTGTGTAGGTTTGGATCCGTTTTTTAGTAGAGATTTTCCATGTGGCGTCGATGGATCTGTGACGTGTCCGTGATGGTGTCCAATCGACACTTTTCGGGGTGGCGGAAAGGGGGGGGAGGCTGTCTTTTCTACCATGGCACATCTCGACTTTGGTGCCATTGGTGCCTATTGTGCCCCAAGAGTGATTTCTCTGATTTCTTCCAAAGCGTTTGAAAAACACAATTGGAGGACCTATTCATCATTATCGTCATCAATAACCAAATAAGGTCCACTAAAGAACGACGACCTCTCCTACTGACCTTGACCTGCCCCGGTGCTGCGCTTCCCTAGTCCATTTTTCGCCTAACAATTGTCTCATTTTCTTCCTCCAAGAGGGAAAGGACTTGCCCTTCTTCTCGGTACGTCGGTGGATGTTCATTCGGTTATCCTGGAGGCCCACCGGTTGTAGGTTCGTCTCATAGTAAGAGTTGTGACGTTCAGGGCTGCATTGTGTTCTGTCCTGATGATGGCCTTCACATTATTTGGTTTGGTGCGTGGAAGTTTGTATTAAGGTATGCTCCGAGATATTAGGCTCATGATCAGTGATTGCATGAGTCTTACGGTTTCTTAGCTCATTCCTTCTCTTCTCTTGAATAGGCTAGTTACATTATGGCAATTGTTTAACAATTTTCTCCTTTTTGGTGCCAGTGAGTTGGGTTCTGCCACCTGACTCCAGAGCCACGCCGTGAATTCTTACATGACTTCTGTGGGAGGGCAATCTTAACTATTTTAGGGTGACTTTAAACGTGGCCGCGTCCGCCATACGTCGTTTGCTAAACACAGCTTGCGGCGGAAACCGAACCGTGAAAATATCGAAAAATAGTTCGAAAATTCATCTAATTAGAAGATATATACAAATATAACCTTTTATTTTATTTTGTTTCCACCTGCAATATATGCCTTCCTTGATTTTTTCAGGGGCTGGCGTTAACCATTACCCCATTTTAGTTTGGTTACCCAGTGTATTTGCCGGCGTGAGCTGCGGTATGAAACACGCTGAGGTGGCTCAGTGGGTAAAGCGTTGCGCTGCTGAGCCGAAGGCCGCGGTACGATTCCTGACGAAGGCTGCATTTTCTTGTTAGAACGAGAAAACTGCAACGCCTGTGCGTCGAGATTTCAGCGCAAGTAAATGATGCCCATGTTGTGAATAACAATCGGGAGCACTACTTTACTGCCCTCCTCGTAGTGCTAGTGCAGCTTAGGCACGTGAGTTACCGCAAAGATAAACTTTTTATCTTCCCGTGTCACTCGTGTGCCGGCATCACTTGCTTGCACAGCTGGCGACCGTGGCTACCGAGCATGCTGCCACCGAGAGGGCGTAGAACGCACTTCACTGCGCAGGCGTGACACCCGCGGAAAATGCGTGTCATTGCTTTCACCTCCGCTGGGGTGTCATTGTCCTTGTTTAGAGACTTCAGTTGCCAGTGCGCCGTATTCCACCTGATTCCACCGAGATGGGAGGGGCGAGCCCTCCCATTTCGTTGTATCAGTCATACCTTTCGTATGCCAGCGTTGACTCATTTCCTCGGACGCTTGATGAGCACGGATGATAGCGGATGGCTTGCTGCCAAGGAGAAATTGAAAAATGCGCCTAATAACGATATCGCGTTAAAATGTGTTCATAATGGGCGACTTTACCATCAATCTTCTTGATTGTCGGAATTCTATCACTTCGAACTATACGAATGGCTTTTGTACTACGGGTATAAGCCGCCCATAAATACGCCTTCAAGTGTTGTATATCGTTCTTCCCATTCCCTCGTTGGCCATAATTTTCTACTCACGGTGCTCCAATGCAAGCAGGCATTATCTATTGTGATATTACCGATTTTTTCCCTGCATTTTGTACGTGCACAAAGAGAAAAAAAAACTAAATTGAAACATATAGGCAATATATCTTTGATTGTAAAAAATTCCTAAACCTTGATTAAAAACGACTGGTCCAGCATATTCAGTCTCGAATCCCGACATCACTTTACAACTATTTTCCGATGCAATCATTATTCTGTCCATGACTGCGCAACATTAATAACTTCCCATTGGCGTTACACCATCCCCCGGTGCCCTTGGCTTATTAACTCCCTTCTTCTTGCCTTGCGTTAAAAAAATAACCTATATACAAAGATTAAGCCAAAACCTTTAAAGGGGCCATGAGGAAAAAACAAGTATTTTTATTCCAAAGATTTCGTATTCTTAGTGCCCCCAGCCCTTGTCCGGAAGCAAACGATGCTTTATTCACTGGAAAATTATTCAAGTTAAGTTACAATTTTGATTCTCGCGCCAAAACGTGCGTTTGAACGACGTTTGCAATGACATCATAAGAACAGGTCTTTCAGCTAAACTTGATGTGTAGCGGAGACTTGCTTACTGCTAGTCAACCTAGATGGCGCCACCCCACTGCGGCAAGCCGTTTTCAGCCTTTAGTTTGTTGGTCACCGTGTTTAAACCTGGCTTGTTTTTCTTGATTGAGAAAATAATCGTTTCGTGAAACATGGTTCTCGCTCGACAAAATATGGTCACGTAAGACACCATCGCTTGCGTCAATCGGCCAGTGTCGTCTGAGACGACCCCATAGCCCCGCAGTGCTGTGCATCTAAACGAAGCAGAGTGCGCTCAGTACCAACAGCAGAACGCATCGGTACTTCTATGTTTACTTGTGCTTTCGTAACTTCCGCGGTTTGTCCCACCATTCATTGATATAAAAAGAATGTGCCCCAGATATAAGCGCAGATAGCTCGTTCGGCAAGCTTATCAGTTCTGCCTAATTGGCCTTTTCTTTTTCCGGCCTCCGGAAATAGCAAAGCTGGCTGGTATGACATCATAGGTTCTGCTGCGGGAAATGGTCTAGTGGGCCGCATGGCTATTCAATTTTTTTTATAATTGTACAGCTTATTTGAGCGAAATTTACGTTAAAAGTCGTGTCAGCATGATTCCATCCACGCAATTTTTTGAATGAACCAAACCTGCATTTGGTCTTCGTGGCCCCTTTAAATTCGAATTTTGGAGCACGTTATAAGTGTTACAGTCAACTTCTCTGTTCGCTTCTTATAGAAGCCAAGCGCCGCTATTACGACAACGAATTCAGTAGGTGTGATAATAACATAAAGAAAAAATGGAAATTAGTGAAGGAATTCCTGTCTGAATAACGCTACCCAGCATGAGCATATTAATTTCATTGCTTATGGCGAATCATAATTTCCTGAACCAGCAGATATTGCTAATGTTTTTAGCAATCATGTTTAGGCTATTTGCTCACAACTTGCCCCGCGCCCTTATTCTTCTGAACCATTGCTCTGCCTCCATTTTTTTTCTTTATACTAGTTGTTCTGATGAAATCGATGCTACGATTGCAGGATTAAACACAGCAGGACCTGGATTACACGGCATTAATGGGTTTCAAATGAAACTTGTAAATCTACTTGTTGCAAAAATTGGTTGTTATATATTCAATTAAAATCATAAATCCTGGTCATTTCTCCAGGCCGTGAAAATAGCAAAAATTATTCCTGTAGTCAAAAAAGGTGACGCTCGCGTTATATCGAATTACGGCCCATATCTGTTATTTCCTTGTAAGGTAAGGTTCTAGAAAAACTTACTGAGACCCGTCTTTCCCGCTACCTAAAAAATTCAACTTAACCCTTGTCAGTTTGGTTGTAGCGCTGCCGTATCTACTAACATTGCGTCTGCGTGCCTAAGAGATAAAATTAAATCTCTCATCGATCGCGGCGACATTTCTACTGTTTGCCGTTTTCATTGATTTCTCTAGAGTATTCGACACCATAGACCATGATATTCTTTTCATTAAACTTGAGCGTTATGGCATTACAGATGCTGCTTTAGCTTTGTTACGCAGCTTTCTATTAAATAGGCAACAAATAGTTTCAGTTTCCACAGCAGCATCACCGCAATCACGGTTAGAGGCATTCTACAAGGCTCAATTCTAGGATCCCTTTCTCTTTTAATTTACACAATTGATCATGCTCGCTGTTTAACTTCATCACAATGCATACTGTATGAAGACGACACCACCATCTTTAACTCCCCTCGAGGCATGTGTACCTTAGTCCAAATGGTCCTGGCTGACCTGTTTTCTCTCTAACGATGGTGCCTCCTCAACAAGTTATCTCTCAACATACTTAGAACTTATTTGCTGCTTGCAGTTCCCCTCAAAGAAACATTTCCGCCATCCCTCACCTTTATATTGCAGGTGACAAAATTCAACTTCGTCGTAGCACTAATTTTTGTGGCATAATAGTCGAGTATCACCTCAAATTTCTTGAGCACATAATCTTCATTTCAAAGAAAGTTATACTTCGTATCAGTTTTCATTAGAGACAGACCATACTTCAACTCGCAAACTCTTCTATCACTATTTTGGCCACAATAACGTAATTACTGCATTGCTTCCTGGGGTGGTATGCATCATACCCACATCGCACCGTAAGCAACACTACAGAAACAAGCGCTACGTATCATTACATTTTTCCATCGACAAGCAGAATCGTCACCGTTGTTCAATCAGCTCCGTGTTTAGCCCTTAGACCAAATTTAGAGCTACATCATGGCTATCTTTCTTGTGAGTGTTTTTTTACGATCACCATGCTTTAGATATTTTCCCACAACGGATCAGTTCTAATCTCAGTTCAACGCACTTTGCTTCACGCCAGAAACTGGTACTTCCGTGTATAAACACTGACTGCAGCAAACATACGACCAAATTCTCCACCATTTCAAGCTCTGGAATAAACTAACACCAGATATTAATTTTTTTTAATTCACTACGAGTTTTTAAATCTAAACAAAAACTGTCTTGGTAGGCAACTGTGTTTGAATAAATTGTAACTGCGGTCTTATGTGTTTTTTGTGAATATGGCAATGATATCCCAATTTGGGAATACATTGGAGTTGCTTTCAATGTTGTTTTAGTGTTTCTGCTTCTTCGTGTAATATTTGTTTCCTTGGTTTGTGTATCAATCGTTCATTCTTTTATGCTGAGTGTTTATTTTCTGAGTGAATTTTTATGCTTACTGCTTTGTGTAATAGTGTTGCTTGCTATTTCTTGATGTTGTTTACAATCCTCATGGGAGTTCCCCCCGGCGGTTTTTACCTTGGGACCCCCCAGTGCCTCTATACCCATTTACGTTTCATGTTCACGCTTTGTAAATAAAATTCAATTCAATTCACTACAAAAGAACCTTTGAAAAAGCAGAACTTGATTATCCAGATCCATAAAAGAATCTAAGGCGGAAATGTATGTTTTTACCTCTTTATTCATTGTTTCGAAGCCAGTACCGTATAGCATGTTATTATTAGATATTTGGTCCAATAACTTGTCTATTCTGCGTCCTGGTTTGTGTGCAGGAACAATAGACTGAAATTCCGTATCGGAGAATAGACTGCCTAGGCCTCAAAAACCAGCCGGCGCAGGTTCAGAGCAGAATTAAATATTAGTTTATATATCTGGACGGGCACTGTCCAGATGCGTTTGATTAAGTATTGAACGTGAAGTGCCCAGGACATGTGCTTGTCAAAATGAAGACTCACGGTCGGTGAAAGCTGTAGCGGTACGCACGAACAATCACTACAACAACTAGGATGCAACACAATAGACCCGTTAGGTGTTATTGTCTTCTGCAGGTTTCTAAAGCAAATTAACGTGGTTTGGTTCTTGTTTAAAAATATTTGATTTTTATCCAGCCACATAGATGGTTGCATGCCGCGAAAGGACAGTCAGAATGATCATTGTTTAGCCCCTCATCTTTTTCAAGGCGCCATGTGCGACAAGCCCCCGGGCCGGTTTCTGATAGGCGGGGGAAGTCCATGCCCACCTGTGTACTCGCTGCAGCAACGAGTACAATCTATAGGTGTGGTCGCCTATAGCATGGGTTATTTCGTAACGCCAGGCATCTATATTATTAATAGTGGTAGGGAGAGCTGGGTCGTCAAAAGCATCCCAATCAATGAGCCTAGCTTGAGTAATAGATTGGGCAGGCGAGTGTGGGGCACTACCAGAGTAATGAAGCAGTGATCACTCTACTTCCTAGGCGATTCCGGCCTGTGTAGTGTAATCCGCGAATGCGACTTTTGCCGCTGCGTCAGGTGATACACTGTTGCGAGTGAGAGACGGAAAGTGTGGGCCTGTAAAAATAATAAAATAGGCTTGCTGTACCGCGTAGGCCTAAAAAAAAAACTTTCGATCATGTAACCCTTTGTGTCAAGTTTACTCTGCTGTACTGACGACGCGCAAAAGCGCCTCCTCGGCAGCCCCAGTTCCCGCCTGTCTTGCAGCTCAATAGGTTCTGTGAGCCCTTTATTTCGTGTAGTGCAAAGCGTCGGCTTCAGTTTCGGCTTGCCGACGTATATGGGGACAACGAGAAATAGAGGGCGATTACTTGTGGCGTGAAAGAAAATAAAAGGAAGAACCGCACTGAACTGAGAATACACTGAGACACGACGGCCTCGGAAAAGATGCGAATAAATAAAACCGAGAAGTGCGCCTATAAAGCGGCAGAAGTAGAGTGGCAGAACGAGGATAGTGTGCACGCGGAAGGTCATTTTTCATTGATTGTGACCGACTGCGCGTCCCAAAGAGAAGCGGGCCATGCTGGCCCCAAACTGAGCCTACGCTGTTTTGAATCACGCGAATGGCGCGGCCGAACCATGTCTTCGCCGCCCTCGAGCTGGTGACTTTATGCTTGCTGTCAACCTTGCATGGTTCGATATATCTCTTTAGAAATTCCCGTCATGCTGTCCTGGTGGGATTCTTCAGAAACATTTTTGTCTTCTGATGGCCGTTTATTTTCTCGGCGATAGTGTCAGTGTTCCTCTACGTTTTGAACGGAAATTTGCGATGCTGCTCGAGGGGGCTGGCCACACATGGTCGTACAAAAATTTACGAAACAGAAAGTTCCAGACAAATCTACGTTTCTATCCCAAGATGTAATGCGCGATAGCGATACTTTGACTCCCACGGAGTGTTTCCGTACGCAGTTGCTGGGTTTCCGATCTATGCTTCACGAACACTGAAGGTCATCGAAGAGAGAAAGATTTGCAATGAGGGTTTTTAATCCCCGTGTGCTAGGAACGAAAAGGCTCTCTGGACATCTGTGGGTTAAAATGTGAGCGGGAAAGGTGGCCGATGGGAGGTGTCGGTCAGTTTGAGCGAGGAGGCTTCACTATCGGTGTTTCATAATGTTTATTCTGTGTTTTCTAGGTCCGGCTGAACAATTTTGCTTTTTCGGATAGAGAGAGAGAGAGAGAGGGAAGATCTTTGTTCAGGAAGAAATAGTTGCGGTTGAGGAAAATGGGTAAAGAGATTACAGTGAGCTCAAGGGTGCATCCTCAAGACTGGCCCACCAGATGCAGCCGCCCCTTGCCGTGCCCTCTCGCACTGCAGGCTGCTGGTCAAAGCTGCCTCCGTTGTCTCGAAGGAGTGGAATATGTTATATTTGAGCTGCTTTTCCCTGACCATACCCTTGGACATGGACGCCTATGATGCGTGCAAGGAAGCTGATGTTTCGCCGATTTTGGCAGTTTTAAGTCAATATATGATGTTTCTACTGAACACTTTAGCGCAAATAGATTTGCGTATACTTTTGCTGGTTTGTCGTCCACACAGTTTTTGAATCTTTGGCATTGCGACCTAGATGTAGCACGGGGAAAAGATCGTGTTTCAGGGCATAGGATGGGGATTCGCTCGTGGTCACAAGGACAACGGCATGTAAGTTTGTGTGCCTCGGTCAGTGCATCATTCCCTTCCAGACCATTGGTTGTCCAGGTGAGGTTGTAACCTTTTTGTATTTTTGATCGGAATATGTTACCGAAGCGCTTAGGTATAAGCAGAGTCCTTCAATGCTTTACTGGTCACGAAACGGCTCCGTAACTCAATGGGAGAGCTTCATATGCTGCGTTTGGCCGCCGCGCGGTGGCGCCACCTTCTCACTGAGGTCACTCCTCGGGCGGCGTTGCGCTGGCTCGAACGGCGGAGCCGCGGCGAGTTGTGTTTGTTTTGTGGGCGAAAAAAATGTAACGTGCATATCGCGGTCTTGTGATGCGACTTAAGTAGTGCAACGACGATGCCGAACATGTGTTCCGTCCCGGGATGTCGTTCCTTGTACAACGATACAACAGAAAATGTTTTCTTGTTCTGTTGACCGAGCGACGGGGAGCTACGTGAGAAATGGAGGCGCGCCATTCCAAGACAAGCAAAGGGAGATTTCAGCTTCGATTATAAGTGTGCGACAGTGTCTGGAAATGCACTGTGTGTGAGAATGGAAAAAGCAATGTACCCTTTTGAGAGCATCGCGGACCTAGAATTGTACAAGGCTCACTTAAAGCCGGATTTTTGTCATATCAGTGAGGTTGTAGCGGTGCTTCATTAGCTGTTTGCAAACTTGTATTACCTTGCGTTCACGCTCGCGTGTAAAAAAGCTTTGGGACGTCCTTGTGCTTTTACTTTTCATATTTCCGCGAATTATCCCTTAGGATTCGTTTTGTTTGTTTTGTAACCGCGCGTGGCTGATTCCGGTTTCTTATCTGGCGTTTCAAACGGAGCGCCAGTTTGCTCAGTCGTACGTCCCGTCGGGCAATATTGTTTGATATGGAAAGGGTGCCACCTTGTCGCTAACTTGATTTTTTGTTTCTTCGACCCATGTTCTCTATCCTATTTCCATGGATCTGAAATTGATAACGTTCCGATAGTAATGCATGCATAGCAAACGCCGTGCAACTCCCTTTATCGATCGTTCATCTGTGCACGTCACACTGCGGCCTGCTCCTTCGACGTTTGTGTTACATTCTAGTCTTTTGCAGGGCAGGAGCTCGCTAGTGCGCTGCGTTCAGAAAAGCTTTGCGCCGTTCTTGGCTACGTGGCAATATTGTTTCCTCCGTGTGCTGCACATTGCAGCGCGAAAAAATAAATTTTTGTACACTGGACCACGCTCTTTTGTCTCCCTTCGTAACATTGAAATTTTTTGTTGCGTGTGATAAAATAAGTTTTATTGTTCTTTTTTCGCTTCCTGTTGTTGCAAGGATTGCAAAGCGTGGAAGCGGAAAGACACATGGTGCAACATATATGTCTTCGTGTTTTGCTCCGTCGCGTTTCTTCAGTGTTTTTAGATGTTCTCAAGTATGTACCCACTCATCGAAAAGACAATACTATTGGGCTATCTCTTTTAGCGTTCTGTGCATTCCAGAGCAATCAACGGATTCATTAAGCGTAGTCTGAACGACACGTACTTGGTTTCTTTCAGTTTTTTTTGTATTATCGATAGGCCCGCAGCAGTCCGTGACTACGCTGCTACCGTATGTGTGGTATTTACAACTTTTGCTCTAAGAAAAGAAGCAATAGAGATTTAAAAATTCGTAAACACGAAGGCGCAACGCGCAGAAGCCGTTGCCGTTCGCGGCCGAAGTCTACGGTAATTTACTTCGAAAAATAAAACCCTATTGAAGCCAGTTGATATACACAACGACTGGACTATTCATCGCTAACTACTACGAAAAAAGCACACTTAAGCAGCGCGCAGACACCAAAAGCAGCGAGCGTTTGCACGCCAAGAGCTGGCCAATACGCCGCACGCGCGGCGGCTGCGATGCCCTTCGTGCGGCGGTGGCGCCTGTAGTGGCGCGCGCGGTCCCTATATGAAACGAGCGCAGAAGTGTCGTGACCAGTAAAGCATTGAAGGACTCTGGTATAAGTAACGAAGCGCTTAGGAAACAGTATAATGTTACGCTACTTCAGCTTCTTTCTTCCTATATGTTGGAGGGTCGTGTAGTCAGAAATATTTCCGGAGTAGTCAACAACGACAATTTCAGCCTCGTTCTTTCGTACTTCCCGGAGTCGGTGTATACTGTGGCCTCATGATTTTGAAATTTTCCCCGAATGAACTTGATCCTGCCATATCGTCTCTGCCTTTGTATGATTGGATCGATAGTTTTGGTACGAGATAGTTTTCATTAACGCGCAGTCGCTGGATCGGGGACAGGCCTATCATGGCATGCAGTTGTTTCTATTCAAACAGGGGGAGGATTTCCTGTCTTCTGTACGTTGCCCCCCCCCAGATTTCGTTTTTCCATCCGCTCTCTTGGTGTTCGGAGCGTGGTTTCCCTGATGTCTTCAAATGTCTTAAGAAGACACAAGATGAGGACATATTCATCATTGTTATCACTAACATCCTATTCAGGACGACTGCAGGGTGAGGGCCTCTCTCATTCACCTTCACCCGCTCTCGTCCTGCGCTTCCCGAGTCCATGCTTTGCTAAGAATATTGCTATTTAACCCTCCATCGAGCAAATAGCCTTCCCCTTCTTCTACACACGTCTATCAATGTCCATTCCGTTACCCTGGTGGTCCAGGCGTTGTAAGTTTGTCTTAGGGTCAAAATAGCGAGGTTGAGGACGGTTCATATGCTGTTATGATGATACTGTTTCTATCACTTTCTTTGGTGCGGAAAAAATTGTGGTACCGTAGGGTCTGCAATATTAGGCTCATGATCAGTAGCTACATGAGTCATCGTTTCTTCTCTCTTTTTGCTTTTCTCTTGGGTGGACGTTTTATTTGTGGGCTAAAGATTGGTTAACTGGTTAAAGATTTTTTTGGCGATTGTGTGTTTGGCACCACCGCTTGTCCCCAGAGCCACGATGAGCGCTCTTACGTGACTGTTCTCTTGGAGGTCCTTTTTTATCTACCAGAGAGATACAGTGACCGTACCCATATGGACACCAAGGGCTGTGTAACAACATGTGTTTCTGTCGGCGCCGTTGTTATGCCATGAATATTCATGTCCACGGAATTCAAAATAGCCCATCCTACCATTTCCCCTCTACAGAACGTACCGCCATCCCTTGCGCCCTTTACACCATTGAGCAATCTTCATGCCGAAGATGGGCGATCTTCTGTGCCTCAAAGCCTGCGCTTCAATCGCTACAGTCAGCCCGGTGCCGTGGACCTTATGAACAGCTGCTGGCCGAGATAAGACTATTGTACGACCGTGCCGCCAGAGCGGGTCATGACAATGCCTTCCGCTAACTTTCCAGTCATTGTGGCATTGCCGGAAACGAAAGTGCTGGACGCTGCCACCCGCTTCAACTTCAAAAAGTGATCGGTCACCGAAGTCGATGATGGAAGATGATCCGATGAAACAATGATTGCTGGCTAGTTGGCCGACGGCCCATAGCCGACGACGGTCTACTCCAAGTGAACTCGAAACGTACAATTTGTACACTTTATTTACACTACGTATTTACAACTATCATGGCTCGTGATCGCAAACGAGAGATCGGGCAAGCCCGCGTCGAGCGGGGCTCGCCACTCTCCTCTCCCCGTCTCTCTGCGCGTCCTATCCTGACTCAAAACATCACACTCCTTTGTTTTACCACTAAAACCCACCCCTAAAAGGGATGTCAAAAGTTGAGAGTGAGGATGGCTCATTGATTACACCACACTAGGCCACTGATTGGCCGCCGTGACAAACAAAGCTAGGGGGGTACAATATAGCCACGTGACCCACCTCTCTCACTCTCATACAGAAACCGAAAGGTATTCCACAAAACACAAATATAACAGAAATGAAATACAACCAACTAAAAGCCGACCAATCTCTAGGGATCTGCTCTCGGGGGGCACGTCTTAAAGTATTGTCATACCGTGACGTCTATGTTTGTGCTCCGCGCCGCCAGAATTCCTTTCCTTTGTTAACTCGTGGAGCGCCTAACAAAGCCTGGTCGCATAACCATTGACGCATCCCAGCCGCCGAGTCGCCAGGCTCAGACGCGTGACGAACTGAAACTTCGCCCAGTAACTTTGCCGTAGTGCAACTATCATAGAGTGAACGTCTGGTTCCCCCGTACGGTTCGGGGATTCTCGTGGCGGTAATCGCGGTTGCTAAAATGTCAATGGTCCCCCTCCGCCAGCTTCTCACAAGGAAATCCTTCTTCGAAAGCTTACACGGCTTTCAGCTATTATGAAGTAACCGACGCGTTTGTATGCGTCGTCTCCGGGCCCGCTCGTCCGGTGGACGCAAAAGCGCGGCGAATAACGAAGAAGCCTCCGCGGTTTCTCCCTACGCCCCTCACGCCCGAGTCAGCTCGGCCGGCGTGAAAACAAACACCATACAGGTAAACAAGCTAATCCCAGCGAAATATATCTAGCTGCCGGGCGGTTTTAATTAATAAGTGAGGGGCCCGAACTTAACACCATATCCATTCCGTTATCCTGGACGGACGCAGCTAGGACTCTCCGCAGACTTGCCCGGGAGACCACGCTATCCAAATGGACTACCCAAGGGTTCACGAGCCCTTGTGTTAATGCCTTGGACCCGCATCTTCAGCGTCCACTTCCTTTAGGCTTCCCACGGTCTTATGTAACCATTCTTTTTCGTCTCTGGCTTGGAGTCACATTCGGAAATGCTTACTCCTGTTTGATTGGAATGGCAGCCAGCGAGTCGTGCGAAGTTTGTGACACACCGGAGACCATACGACATGTCCTAAGCGAGTGTCCATGCTTTCTATTGGAAAGAAGCTAGCTCTCTTTAAGTGTACGGAAGCTAGACTCTGGGCGGCCGTACTCCGAAGGGAAAATGTTGGGCCACTGGCCTCCTCCGTCATCTACGCACAAGGCGATAAAAGCTGTCCTGTGTTTTGTAAAACCGACGGACTTGTACAGAAGACTGTAGCACAGAAGACTACCCTCAATGAACTCACGGCACTTTTAACGCGATACCGTTATTAGGCTCATTGTTCTATTTCCCCGTGGTTGCTAGCCGTCCACTATTAGCCGTGCTCATGAAGCGTCCACGGAAATACGTCATCGCTGTCAGCCGGAGGCTATGACTGAAGCAGCAAGATTCGGGGACTGGCTTGAACCGAGGCAAGTGAAATTTGGAAAGGAGTACAATGATATCACAGCGAAGACGAACGAAGAACACGCATTTTTTAGCAGGTGCCGCACCTGGGCAGTGAAGTTCGTTCGACGCCAAGTCGGTGGTACCATACTCGACCGACACGGTCGCCGGCCAAGCCGGCAACTGACACCGCCACATCAAAGCACTTTCTACCGGAAGATAAATATAAAATTCCAGTAATTCATGAGCCGAAGAAACACCTGGGCTACGAGGCACGCCATAGCAGATGTTTCCCCAATGATTTCGACCACCTGGCGATCTTTAACGTGCTCCGAAGTGTCGACACAAGGCTGTTCAGTTTTCTGCTTCCATCAGAAAGACGGCCGCCGAGGCTCGGAATCGAACTTACGTTCTTGGGAAGAGCAGCGCGATTCTATACCCACTGGGCCAACCCGGCGTGTTTTCACTTCACTGAGACTGATGCTGGCACTAACTATGCCTCCCCAAACTAGAACAGGGGGAAAACGATTAACGCCAATCTCTCAGAACTCACAGAAGGCAGTAATTATGATAGAAATGAACTAAAATGAAGTCCAAGGGTCTAATATGAATTTTCAAACTATGTTACAACATTCCGTGGTTCTGTCTCCTCTGCAAGCTCCGTTTGGCAAACCACGGAGGGCGCTATGCAGCGAAGTTAAAAATCACCCTAAAATAGATACGGATGTCTTCCCAGAGAACAGTCACGTAAGGGGGCTCGGCGTGGCCCTAGAGTAAAGTGGCACAGCCGAACTCACATTCGTCAAAAAAGTGAAAATCTGTAAACAATTACTCACATTATAAAACTCCGAAGCAATGGAAGGCTGGAAATCAAGAAGTGGTAGCACTCCTTCAGCCAGTGAACATGAGCTGGATATGACAAAGCTTACTGTACCTCAAAGTTTCCTGCACCGACGATAATGAAACAAAAACACTATCAGGACAGCATGTAGCGCAGTCCTCAGCCTCGCAATTTTGACCGTGAGACGAAATGACAACCGGTGTTGCACCAAGGTAACAGAACGGAAAGGGACAGATGGCTCTAGAAGAAGGGGAAGGCCATTAACTCGATGGAGGGAAGAAATAGCAATTGACATTCGGAGGCAAAGAATGGACTCGGGCAGCGCAGAACAACAGCGGTGAACGCCAATGGGAGAGGCCTCCGTCCTGCAGTTGACCTAAATAGGATGTAATGATGATGACGATGAATGGGCCCCCAAATTGTGTCTTATGTCGATTTCAAAGAAATCAGAGAAACTACTCTCTTAGCACCAAATGAGCGGCTGGGAAAACATAATCTTGACGGGCCATATATTGACACAGAGGTTATCCCTCTGAATAAGAACGACTGCGCGCTTTGATAAACAGGCCACTGATTCAGGGACTCCGCACCAAAACTCTCCTCGACCAAAAAAAATCGATCCAAACCAACACAAAAGCAGGCCTATGGCAGGATCAATTTTATTTGAGGAAACGTAAAAACTCATGACGCCACAGTATTCACCCACTTATGGAAGTACGAGGCATCAGTTGCCGTGGTTGGCTACTTAGGCAGCCTTTGTGACTGCATGGCCCGTCTACGTAAGCGAACAAAGAAACGGAAGTTGGAGACCCTCTTGGGAATCCGACTAGCGGAAGTATAAAATAGAAGCGTTAACATCACTACAGGCTCTCAACAGGCATTGGGGTGTTTTCTGTTGGCCGAATACCTAAATGCGTCTGTAAGGTACTCCCTTCCACAATTCGGAAAATTAATCACGTCACCTGGGCGTATCTGCCTGGCAATATCTGCCTACCACCACGTCCTGGACGAATTATCGTCTCTCACCAAGCCCCTCAACACGGAACAGACGGTGAAACATAACGTGACTCACCACATTGTCACCACCGGGCCGCTAGTCACCGCCCGGCCACAGCGGCTGTCCAGCAAAAGGCTTCAAGCTGCACGCGGTTAGTTCGAGCATATGCTGCAGCTGGGAATTATTCGCCCTTCGTCTAGCAACCATTTATCGGCACAGCACATGGTGCCTAAAGACGACGGGGACGACTGGCGCCAGTGCGGTGACTACAGAGCCTTGAACGCATCAACAACGCCGGAGCAGTATCTTCTGCCACATATTCACGATTTTAGTGCGCGGCTGGCAGGTATAAAAATATACAGCAAGATTGACCTCGTAGTGGCATACCACCAAATCCACGTCGAACCAGAGGACATACCAAAAACAGCGATAACAACTCCATTCGGCCTGTTTGAGTTCGTCCGTAAGCCCTACGGCTTGAAAAATGCAGCGCAGACCTTTCAAAGGTTCATGGATCAAGTCACCCAGGGTCTTCCTTTCGTCTTTGTCTACCTGGATGACATTTTGGTGGCCAGCAAAACTCCTAGCGAACACGAACAACACCTCCGTAGTTCTTTCAGCGTCTGGATAAATACGTTCTGGTGTTGAAACCTCAAAAGTACTTGTTTGGTGTCGAGGCTCCCAACTTCCTCGGCCGCCACATCACTGCTAAAGGCATTATGCCATTGAAATCGAGGGTGGAATCCGTCAAGAAGTTTTGTGCTCCAACATCTTTCCGCAAGCCCAGGGAGTTCCTCGGGCTCTGAAACTTCCACCGGTGGTTCATTCCATCTTGTGATCAAGTACTCCAGCCGTTGACCGACCTGCTGCACCGAGACGACCAAAAGGCACAAGATTTTGTTGGTCTAACGAACACCAGAACGCTTTCCAGAAACCTAAGGATGACATGGCCGCGCCAACCCTTCTCATCCATCCACTGCCTGACGCTCCTACACGCCTCATGGTGGACGCCTCCTCCACACCGGTCGGAGCAGTGCTACAGCAACAGTAGGGCGCACAGTGGAAGCCACTGGGCTTCTTTTCGAAACGCCTGATGCCAATAGAAGTAAGGTACAGCAATTTTGGAAGGGAGATGCTCGGAATCTATTGTTCCATTCAGCATTTCTGCTACTTCCTCGAAGGTCGTGAGTTCTACATCTTGACAGACCACAAGCCCCTCACCTACGTATTCAACAACAGTTCCTCCTACTCAGAACGGTAAATTGGTCAGCTCTCATTCATCTCTGAGTTTTCTACAGACATGCGCCATGTTCCCGGGGTCGAAAACGAAGCAGCCGACGCCTTGTCTCGCGTCAACGATTCCGGCACAAAAGTCCTGGGCTTCGAGGCGATGGCCGCGGCTCAACGGGAGGACACTGCATTGGCGAGACTGAAAGGTGGGGGATCTTCACTCGTGTTTTCGGAGGTTGCACTTCCCTACGTCCAGGGCATGATAACCTGCGGTACCTCCCAGGCAACCCCACGACCTTTTGTCCCACTTAATTTTCGCCGAGTGGTATTCAACAGTTTCCACTCCATCATCCACCCAGGTGTCCGTGCTACCCAGCGGCTAATAACAGAACGCTTATTTTGTCCCGGCATCAACACGGACATGCGATGTTGGGCTCGGACATGTGAAACGTGTCAGCAAGTGAAGGTGACTCGTCACACGCGGGCTAGAGTACAGGAATTTTGGACTCCTGAGTCGCGGTTTGACCCCGTTCACCTCGACCTGGTGGGACCGCTGCCGCCCTGCCAAGGCTTCAGGTACCTGTTCGCATGCATGGGTAGATACAGCCGATGGCCCGAAGCTATACCACTTGCGGACATATCAGCTGAGACTGTCGCGCAGGCCTTTGTTCAGACATGGGTGTCCCGCTTTGGCTGCCCCGCCCGCATAACAACTGGCCGGGGACGGCAGTTCCAGAGCAACCTCTTTTCTGCGCTTTCGACCGTCATCGGCACGAGGCTGCAGCATACAACCGCCTACCACCCGCCAGCAAGGGAATGGTGGAGCGCTTGCACAGGCAACTCAAAGCTTCACTGACAGCGAAACTGATCGCCAGCACTGGGTGGAAAAGCTCCCGCTCGTTCTTCTTGGCCTACGCTCAACGCTGAAGGAAGACCTCGGCTTCAGCGCAGCGGAAATGGTGTACGGCTCAACAGTGCGCCTACCGTGAGAATTCTTCTCCGACCAGACACTTTCGCCCCAGCAGCCTCCGGCCACATCGAGAATCTGCGCGCATGGCTTGCGCAACTCAGGCCAACAGCACTTTTCACTTTCACTTTTCACTTTCACTTTTCACTTTTGACTTTTGCCGACATGGGCTCAGCTGCACATGTGTTCGTGCGACACGATTCAACGAAGCCGCTCTTCACTCCGCCGTACGACGTCTCTTTCAAAGTTTTGGGACGTAAAAACAAGACCATCATAATAGACGTGCGGGGAAAACGAGAAGTCGTCGCCGTCGACCGCGCCAAGCCTGCTCATATTGAGGTTTCTGTTCATGCAGCCTCTCACCTACGTTTTCAGTGATAACCAGTGGACTCTGACCTTTCGACATTCAGCCGGTAACTTCTGCATTTCTTTGAAAGCTCCGTAATCTAGTGGGGGGAGCCTCTGTAGCGGAAGATGCTTGGCACCAAAGCACAAGCGGCTCCTGCTAGACGGTGCTTTTCCTTTGTCTCCGGTCTGCCGACGACAGTTTGCCTTTGTGCAAGACGCGTGTTGGCGACGTTACCGATGCCTTTGTACTGGGGTCATTCCCCCGCTCTCTTCAACGGTCGCCGTCGGGGGAGGCATAACTTGTCCGGCCGACTCCTTGGATTAGTCCTGGCGCCGTTACCGTCTGCTGGCTTGGGGATACTTTTTCCTATCTTTTTTGAAGGGCGCGGGGGTTCCTCTTCTTTCCCTCCTCGGGGGATGCTCTCAGCGTACGCATCTTTGGAAAATAAAGTCTTGTCTCGAATCAGCAAACCAGCTCCACGTCTGCTTTCTCGCCTCCTTCAGCAGCCTACAGTCCGGGCTGCTACAGCCATATAGCTGTACTGAATCGAAAGATTGGAAGTATTAACCCTTGCCATGGTTATCGACAATACAAAAAGAGAAGCATTGCGCAAAAGGGATTTGCCTCTACAAGACGTAACGTGTCTTTGATTCGACGAAGATGCTTTATGCATTGTGAGGTGGGTTTAGTTTTCCATAAAACTTTACGGGGAAATACATGGGCCTTGCAACCAAAGGGCTATAATTGCAGCGGGGCTGGTTGCTATGCAATGTAATAGAAGAATATTGCTTACAAGGGGTCCTTAATACGTTAAAGAAACGCTTTTAACCCTGAGAGGACATCAACTCTCAGAAAACCCATTCGGGTTTGCGCCGTGTTCTAACTATGATTTGGCGCGACCAGGCCGCGGCGCCTTTTCTAATCAAAGGAGTAATCTGGGGAAATATTTTGAGAAACCAGAGAGACATTTGACGGTCATATTTTGGTACCAAAAAGAAAAACCAACACTATAGATAATATTATACCCTGCTCCTTATCCTACTAAAAGGGAACACGCCTGGAGTTAGCTGACAATGAAAGTTCTGCAAGCGTCTTGAACGCCCTCCAATGATCAATGTCAAGGAGAGAACCAACGAGCACCATATACCCTCTGGATAGCTGGAATACACGACGACGTTCTCAGGTAAGTACCAGAGCACCACATCAAGAAGTTTCTTTTAAAGTGACAACTGGGTTGGATGCCACGCTTTAGACCATACGTGTCGGATATCTCTACCAGACAGGCCAAGGGTTGTTATGTCTTCTGGGACAAACTTCAATATTGAGACCCATTTTCTGCCGTTGGTATGGCTTGAAAGACACATAATAGAGCACGGGTTTACCTGCCGGGTTGATTTTGTGCGTGGGAATTTCTGTTTATATAGCGTTGTCAGTTCACTCAGTTATCTTTATCAGGATCTGCAGCATTGCAAGAACGGGACGTCGAAAAGCAATGAAGCCACATGACTTCTAACGCGATAGCGTTTTTAGGCCCATTTTTCGATTTCTCCGTGGCTGATAGCCGTCCGCTATCAGCCGTGCTCATCCAGCGTATGCGAAAATGCGTCATCGCTGCCACCCAGAAGCTACAACTGAGGCAGCGAGGTGCGATGGCTGGCCAAAATCTGTAATATAGCGCAGCGGCAACTGAAGTATGGAAAGTACGAGAACGATTGCTAAAAATTAATCAGCGCTAAAGCAGGGACAAGAGGAACACGTAACTCACAACACGGTGCCGAACGATTCCACGGCGAAGACGAAAGGAAGGACATGGATTTTCAGCAGGTGCCTCGCCTACGCATTAAAGTTTGCTCAACGCCTTGTCGGCGAGAGCATGCTTGGAAGACGCGATCGGCCGCCGTGCCCGCAACTGACGCTACCACATCAAAGGGCCTCGCACCCGAACATAAAATTGAAATTTTTCGTAATGCGCGCCCGGAAGCCACACCTGGGCTGTGAGGCACGCAGTACTAGAGGGTTCCGGATTAATTTAGGCAACGTGGGATCTTTAGTGAGCGCTGAAATGACGACAAAGATACGTTTTTGCTTTCTGCACCCATCAGTAAAACGGCTGCAGCGGCCGGGAATCGAACCCACGTCTTTGGGATCAGCAGCGCCACGCCTAAACCACTGAACCACCTCGGCGTCTTTTCTACTTAAACTAATGCCGGAACCAGCATTGGGTAACCAAACTAAAATGAGGGCAAAGATGAGGGAAACAGTGCCGTGTATTCTGTATGTACGGTCGTACGAAGCACCGGATGAAACGAGCATTGATGTGGTCTGGAAGAACGGAACGGTCAAATGTCAGGATGATAGTGGGTACTCCCTTATCGCCACTTCTTATGGTGATGCGCCTAAATGCCGTCACACATTGACTTTTCTGGCTTTCAAGAAGATCGGCCTCTGTCTCGTCTGCTAGATCTGGCTCCGAGATCACGCCGAGATCAGCTGTTGAGGCTGCGGTGGGCGTGACCTTGATGGCAAGATCAACAATTCGGGTCTGCTTCAGGAGTCCTGTGGCCTGTTGCTGACTATGTACTTCGACCAAGACCTCGTCGGTTCTTTATTTGTTAGCTTTATAAAATTCCCCTATAATACTTTCCAAAAGAAATCAAGAAAACGTACTTGGCTTGCAGAAATTTGATTTCGAAGGAGGGGGGGGGGGGGGGGGGGTAGTAGCCAGGTTTCGGGGCGGTAATGGTCCGAAGGGGTGGAAACAAAACTTCGTTGCGGCCCCTTTTAGAGCGCCTAACATTGGGTTTGGAAAACTTAGAAAAACCAAAAAGTAAGCTTGTGCGAATAGTAATATTTTAGTTCGACGCGAATTCGAAGCGAATAGTCCTTGAGGTCGAACACTTTCGAAGCGAATTCGAATAGCTCTCAGGTGTCACTGAGCTTCCTGTCACTGAGACACTGAGCTTCCGGGCCTGGCGGGACCTTCATAAAAACGTTCTATACATTGAAATATTGATGATAGGTTTTTCGATGATACGAATTTCAGGATAATACTAATTTCTGATAAGTCCCGGTGAAATCGGATTGTTTGTAATGGGAAAAATTTCGGATCTTACGAACGGACCTGCGCGGCCCGGTGGATGATACGACCGAGCCGGCCAGGCGCCCGACCACCGAGCGAGCAAGCGACTGCGACGTACGAGCTCTCTCTCCCCTCTTTGTCGCTCTTCCTCCAGGAACGGCCTGACTGTTGTTTTTTTCTCGTAAAACGCGCCGCGCACGTCACAGGCGTGCTGACCTGCCGCGGAACCACCCGCACGCTGCGCGCAGCGCAGTCGGCGGCGGCAACATGGCGGCGGCTTCGGCCGCGAAGTGGTATCGGGAGCTTGATCGACCGCTTATAAGCGCTCTCTAAAATGCCGCTCAAGGGACGCACGAAGTTTGTTGTGCGGTAAAGGAGCTTATAATGTGGGCTAAAACGGTACTATAAAACATCATCCGCGCCGCTAGTGGAAGCGCCCATTCAATATCTGCCGGGGTGGTAAGCCTAAACATCCCCGGCGGAGCCAGCCGGCTGTCTCGAGCGCTTCGAAACCGCCGCCATGAGGCGCGCGCCTCAATTTCCAGCCAAGGTAGATGCTGCCGCGGGCGTGGAATCGTCGATGCGGGCGTCGAAAAAACGCACGCGCAACGCCGACGCGCGCGAATCGCGTGAAAAAACTGAATGTGGCTTAGCTTGTCTTGGCTCCACATGTAGTCAAGATGTAGGGCTGATGTCAATGGCACTGCGGCTTGCCTAATGAAACCGAAACTTGAACGCAGTTTTGATATTCGTTCACCCCGAATACTTGGAAATATCGGAAGTTTTAAATTCGAGTCGAAGCGAATTCGAATACTGCAATATTCGTTCGAATATTCGAAGCCCCCCAATATTCACACAAGCCTACCAAAAAGCATAGGAATAAAACAGGGGACGGGGTATGTTCTTCTGCAGCCCTACCCTGATTCGCAAGGGGCACGCCCTATAGGGGGCGCCCAACGCAATCCAAGATGGCTGTCCCATGGAGGATAGCAGCAGACGCCCCGTGTGCAGATCTGCGCCGCGTCATATGCTTGTGAGAACTTGACCCCACGATGCTGCTCCCCTTTCATCGGCAGCTGTCGTTAGGTGACATAATGCGGCACATAAAAGCCAGAGAAAAAAATTGCCCCCACCTCCCCGAAGGGAATCGTGAGGAAGTGCGAATGCATTTCTTGCGCCGAGAGTACACGGTGTAGTAATTCTGACATCGCCTTGAGAGGCGCCCAGCCAGCGAACGGTCTATACTGGAGCAGAGCGAGCCAGGAGACTAGCGAGAGAGCGCGCGCGAGCCGACCCACGGAGGTCTGGCAGTTTATCGCTGCATATATAGGGGGGCACGCCGCGCCGAGCGCACCGAGCCAGGTGGCTGAGAGAGGAGGCGAGCGCAAGGGGAGAGGGACGCGCGCAGCGGCGCACGGCAGCTGCAGCAGAGCGAGGGGAGAGGAGGTGCGGGTGCGTGACGTCACGGCGCGGGGAGGGAAAGTGACACGCAGCGGCGCACGGCAGCTGCCGGGGAGAGGGGTGGAGTGTGTGACGTCACGGCGCGGGGAAGGGAGAGGGACGCGCGCGCGCACGCCGTCGCGCCGCGAGGAGTGGTGAGGGGCGTGTCGTCACGTGGTGAGTGACGTCACTGCGCCGCTGCTACCGACGCTCCTCTCCGCTCCACGCCGTTGCTAGGGAGAGGAGGACTGCGGACGCCGCCGCCGCAGTCCTCCGCCGCCGCAGTCCTCCGCAGCCGCCGCCGCAGTCCTGGAAGGTTTGGGGTCTCTTATAAAGTGCATTCGCACTTAAAAGAATTCGCTGCATCATCGAAGGCGAAGAAGTTTTGAACGCGCATCATATCATTTGTTGCGGCGTAAAGGCGTGCAGCTCCCAGTCTGTGACGATACAAGGCCTGTGTGTACAGACATCCCATGTCAAGAAAAAGCCGCACGAGCTGGAATTCATCTACGAACGCGACAGCTCCATCAAGGTATGTGTGCATATTTTTCGTTTTATCGTAGTACCAGCGTGCTTAATCCGGCATGTGATCTAGAGCGAAGTAGCGCCGTCGTGACGCCCCGGTCAGGTCGTGCCATTGTTGTTGTGAAGTGACGCGGCGAGAACGTTTAATTCGCGTCAAACATGCATGTATTCACCTAATGGTCTGTTTTATTGTGGGTCAACTCAGCGACGTAAAAGCGCGCATAGTGGAGTGGTCTGGGCTGGCGCCTCGTAGGCGTTGTGAAATGTTAGCGCTTCGCAGCTGTTGTGCTCGTGATACCGGCTGTCGCCGTTGAGACCGTCCGCCTCGCGGCCCGTACTCGAGAATGTCGGCAACGAATTCAGGCGCCGTGAAATTGCCGTACTCGCTCTCCGTGCGCGCCCCGACAGCGTACTCGTCGACCGGGTGCTGGCGGAGTTGTGCTGGACGAAAAGTAGGTGAGAGATCAGGACGCAGGAGGCGTAGATGATAATTTAGAAATTGGAGGGGGGAGAAAATAATATGTACGGGCAGGAAACGGTAAGAGTTCGGGCCGCGCGCCAGCGAGCGAGTGCGGCAATTTAACGACGCCTGATTTTGTTGCCGAGCTACACGAGCACGGCACGCATACCACGACGCCCGTCTTAAGTACGTAGAATTCATAAAGGCATACAGTTCACATGCGTGAAAATTGCTGAAGAATATTAGCGCTGAAAGGCCGGCCACAATATGGGAATACACGTGAACAGGAATAGCGTCCGTCCAGTGTATTCCCACCCTGTGCCATGCCTTTCATCAAAATAATGTCACGCAATTAAATCTAACTTCCCGCTTGATTCCTTTCCACTGCTTACGAGATGCAATTTTTACTATGTCTGCACAGTGGATAGAGTGCTGCATAATGCCCACAAGTGTTTGATATGCTGTTTTTCAAGTGTTGCAGGGTCATTGTTCATGCAAAGCTGGAAATTCTCAGCGGTGCAAACACCTCATCGCAATGCTGCTCTTTGTACACAGGCAAGAATTACATTTTTTTTCAATAACCTCTTTATTCACACAGCAGAGTATACAGGTCACCTGGTACAAAACTGACTTGCACGTCATATTCTTAAATGATTCACATCACAAACTGCCATGCGCAGATTTTTATAGACCTTTGAGTGTGTGAAGGCCACCATTACATGTAAGCCCACGTACTGCACAGGTAGCTATAGTAAAACGATAACTAAAGTATAATTACTTCTTTTGCATGATTAGCAGGACTTGCATCCACAACCTGGAGCGTCTGACGTGTACCGACGTCAAACAGGCGTGGGGGAAACTGACAGCATCACCCATGTATCAAGCACGGGAGCTCCAAGAACTGTGTCACGTGCAGCCTCAGCCAAGACTTCACTTTTCTGCAGAAGAGCAGCAAGCCATTCGGGAAAGACTCATCAAAGCTCTCCCTCAAAGTGCACTTGCACTGCACTTTCACGGCAGGATGCAGCAAGCGACTGGCCCTCCACCGCCTGCACTCGTTCCGACAACTAAGGAACATGCCTTGCTAGCGCACATGTTATAGAGCAGGATATGGATCCCTACACACAGATGCTTTTTCATGATGCAGCATTTCAAGACGCTCTGAAGCTGAAGATATACAAATTCTCAGCTCAGGACCTTTCAGAAGCTGAACAAAGTTTCTACAGCAAACACGTAGCTGTCAGTGAGGCGCAGGCGGTAACGATGCTTGCTGAGACTCGGTCACAAGAAAACACGAAGTGGCACAGAGAACGCAGAGAATAACAGGCAGCAAGTGCCATGAATACTTCACGTTCGTGCCGAAAGAAAACCGTTCATGGGAAGAGAAGATTTCTGCTATGAAGGCCGACACCTTCCGCGGCAATGATGCAACCGGGTACGGAAAAGAAAGTGAACCAGAGGCCACCGCAACGTACGAGAACCTGATGGCTAATGAGGTCACGCAAGTTGGTTTTTGCGTACATCCTTTACTGCCGTGGCTTGGATACAGCCCAGATGGTGTCATCTTCAAGGAGGGCAAGCCGGCTATTCTCCTTGAAATTAAAAGCCCCGTTTCTGGACAAGAAAAGAAGGCCGCAGAACTGGCTGCAGATAAAAAGCTCCGCTACATCAAGAAAGATGGAGAGAACCTTGTTCTCAACCAAAAACACAAGTACTTCTCTCAAGTTCTTGGGATGTTTTTATTGAACCTGAACCTCACACACTTTGTTGTGTACTCCAAGGTGGAACCATTGATTCTGACCATTCCACGCTGTGACAACCACATCGACATGCTTGTGCGGAAGCTGCAGGCCGTCTACTTCAAGCACTTTTTGCCGAAACTGGCAGCATCAGTTTAAGAGGGCTTCTGAAGTGATGCCTAAGACACAATAAACTGAACGTCTTGCACTACATGCGCATTTGTTTCAACATCATTTGCATTGGATTGGTAGATTTTCTTAACAACGAATACCTAGGCAGCAATAAAAAGAAGGGCAACAACACTGCAAGACGCGAATCGAATTGGTAGATTTACTCAACAATGAATACCTCGGCAGCAATAAAAAGAAGGGCAACAACACTGCAAGACGCGAATAATATCTCCGCCTACATAAACTGCACGCAACACACATTTCACTTCTTTACATCTTGTGTAACAGGCCGAGTAAAAGAGGAAAAACCCAGGACAGGTACTGACAAGTTCTGCTGGTGGTGCTGTTTCAGTATTTTCTTGGGAGCCGTAGAACATAGTCTTAAAGGAAAATGTTCTCTAGAAAGGGTTGGATCTTTCTGCTTAGGAATAGGAACAGTGAAATGAAGTCACTGTGGTAGATCTACAAAATGTAGTTGTTAAAATGCCAGATGCCATACAAAAAGAATGCATTCACTGCAAAATGACCTACAGCAATGTACAAGGGTCTACACAAGTATTAAGTTCCGGATCGTGCTCTACGGGCAGATTTGTTGCGCAACAATGAACTTGGTGTAGAGCAGACTGGAAGTAAGCAATCACTGGGGGAGGGGCCCCTTTGAAGTGGCGCCTACTCAGGGTTTCTGGCTTTAAAATATGCACACCATGAAGCATGCACTCATGATTCACAGGCGATACGCACAATCAAAAACACGTGTAGGGCTACCAACTGTCCTGGACTTTGCGGGACTGTCCCGACTGTTCATACAACGTCCCAAGTCCTGCACCGTTCCTGTAGGGACAGCTATGCGTCCTGGATCGTCCCGTTAGAAACTTTTATGCGGTAACGCAGACTCAACAAGTCAAATCGCGCTACAGAACACAAAGTTAGTACAAACTTGTCTAGGCAGAGCTGCTGGTAAAGCTGAACTTACGCATAAAGTGTGACAACTTTTACGAGTACATCCTCTAGCAAGAACGCTTGTTGTGAGCAGCATGTAGCCAGCTGGAGTACCACTTCACGAGGCCGCAGTAACAAAGAAACGATAGATTTGTTTGGAAGACGCCACAATAAAGCAAAGTGATTTTGTTGCCTCCGTATATTAAGGTACGCTACTTTGCCCCCCTCCCCCCACCTCGACTTCCTTCAATGAAGAGCCATACTGCATGTTCTGGAGCTTCAAAGGGCAATGAAGACAAAATACTTTGAAAGAACTAGCCTTTGATAACCTGCTAAGCTATCACCTGCTAGTCACGAAAGAATTTTTTAACAAAAGACAAAGCAAACTCCAAAAAACTGCTCAATTTCGTGCTGCACACCAGAAATGACAACAGGGGAAACACTAAAACGTAGCCATCAGCATAACTGCACATTACCATTACACTGAATTAATAAAGCAAAACTATGCGCCATAAAGATCGCAAGGTCTCATTTCTTGGTGGTAGCTTTGGTTGATGGCTGCTACTCAGACTGAACAAACAAGTTTTCTAACACTTAAGGAGTGGGCGAGAAAGTTGCTGGTGTCGCCGCCACTGCTTCACCCGTTCTCCTTAATACCTTTTTGGATTGTAGGGTTTAATGCGCCGACGCAACGCAGGCGATTAGGCGCGCCGTAGTGGAGGACTCCGGATTAATTTCGACCACCTGTGGATCTTTAACGTGCGCAGAAATCTCGTACACACGGGCGTTTTTGCTTTTCGCCTCCATCAGAAAAGCGACCGCCGCGGTCGGGAATCGAACGCGCGACCTCATGCTCAGCAGCGCAATGCCTTAGCCACTGAGCAACCGCGGCGGGTGCCTTAATATCTAGACCGTTTGTTTGAAGTTTAGAAGGACTTGTTGTTGGGTGAGTTGGTGCATTAGTTGCAAGTCTGCGCCTGTCTTCGTGTACCTCTCTCTGTGTAGCGTCTTTCTTAGCGCAGTTTACCCCTCCCGACATTCGTTTGAAGTGTACTGTAAAATTAATAAGATAGTAGAACAAGGCAAACTCCCTAATGAACCAAGCTTGCATTTTGTCTTTGTGACCGCTTAAAATTGACAAAATTATTCTTTAGCCCTTTACAATTACATGCCTGTGTTGCCTGCATCTTTCAGCCCATAACCCCAGTTTTGAATGTTTACGAAAAGGCTAGCAGCACTAACACAATTTGAAGTCGACAGGGGACAATGAGAAACAAGGAAATACACTATAGGAGTAAAAAGCTAATAAACTGTGTATAAAAGAACAACATGAATGAAAGAGTACAATTTAGGGAAAAAAAGGGGGAAGGGGGAACCTGTAATCACACAATGGAAAAACAAACACGGACAGCACAATCAAGGCCCCAACACAACACACCCACAGGCCTCTAGCTGACACCAAATCGCTTTTCGCACAGTATCGGTGTCGAAAGGTTGACAATGCCTGCAATTACAAGAAACACCTCGTCAAGGGCACCTACCATTTCCCATGGCACAGGTCCCCTCAACACCGTGAACACCTTGATTCGCTGAATAGCTATCTCAACGTGCACCCGTGCCCTTGCTATGCTCAGTGTTTTAGCAGCTTCCTCAGCTGTAAACTGGGCTTTCTTTCGCAAGAAAGGTGGCTGCACAACACCAAGTCCCAGCTGCCCACACTTGTCATCCACATTAAATCCCTTATCAACCATCACATCGTCTTCAAAGCTGTCAAGCTTATGTAATACAGCTGACTTTTCCACACAAGCTTTGTCGGATGCCCTTCCTCCAAAACCGTTGCTGATGAACGTGATCAGCCCGGCGGGGGAAACACCCGCAAGCACTTTTGCTGTATGCACCCCTTTATAGTGCGAATATGTCAGTATGCGACAAGACGCACAGTGGTGCGACTTCTCGAGTTGCACTTCGGTGCAGTCAAGTACCACTCGTACTTCTCTATAATCAGTGAAGCACTGCGGTACATTCCTGCTAATTTCATTCTTGTCAGGCCATGGTATAGCAGCTTCAAGAACGGCTGCCATTTTCTGCAGAGTGGCATAAAAGTGCCTAGTGGCAGTCTTCCTGCTCACACCAAACAATGCCGCCAAACAAGTGAATGGCAAGCACGTTTTCAACCGCACAAGAACAAGCACAACGCGGTCATAAACAGGAAGTGTTGCATTTGTTTGGTCGACTGCAGCCACCTCACTAACAATTGTTTGCAATGTACTGACGGACTGTAAGCCAGTGAAGGCAAGCACATTGCTGTCGGTGTCAAGGAGATCAACAAGTTTAGATGTTTTCTGCTCAGGTGAGTGTGTGTTTACCTGCACACCTATTTCGAGCAGACGTGCAGCAAGACCACCCTCTACACCTCTGCTGCCCAGTGAAAGTTCAAGAAGAGCTTGTGCCACTTCATCTTCTTCAGCTGGAACTTTCGCAGCAGCTGGATCATCTCCTTCTTCATCTTGAGCTGGAACGTTTGCAGCAGCTGGATCATCTCCATCTTGAGCTGGAACGTTTGCAGCAGCCGGAGCATCTCTGCTGGCACCATCCTGCACTGGTGCAGTTCTAGCAGCTCCACCGATGGGGCCTGCCGTCACAGGTGGCAACCCTGGAGAATCAAATTAAAAAAAAAACCGAGAGTCCCTTTTAGATAAAATAGATAGGTGCATAGACTGCCATTATTCACTTGTTCACAACCTCCTGAGAAGGCATATGCACCTCGTTCAAATATGGCTATGGTGGCTGTTATTTTTATTCATTCAAAGAAAAGTGCATCAGTATGCTAAGTGGAGAACAATGCAGTTGATGCTGACCACAACTGTGTCTCATATGCGGTAATTAACCACAAAAGTTGTAACTGCTGCCTCCGTTTTGTAAACCACTTTCAGTACCACGAATGACAATGGCATTTAACACACATTGAAGAGTTATGACAGATTAAAAAACGCCACCGTTTACGAAGGCATACCATGTGTAGTCCTCGAAGCTGCTCGTTCAGCGCGAGCTGTTGCTGCTTGCAGCCTGCACTGGTCTGGATGCTCGTGGCTCCGCACAGGAATGCACTGGGACAGCACTGCCGTTTTCTTCAATCGCTTTCGTACAGGCGTCCACACCTCAGGGTCTGTGCCGTGCGAGAACCAAACAATGAGTTTTTGTATCACCAGTTCTAATTTGTTGTGACACTGTTCAAGCATTCAAAGCTTAAATTCTGAAAAATATTTAAGCAACTATTCAACGTAAACATGCCTAAGGAAACGATTGAAGGCAGCGATTTACTATTTATCAGCGCTTAAAGCGTTTTAAACGAAATACAAGATGTGAACGTAGCGTTCGTTTACGACTAAACGGTAATGAACGTTTCCGAAATTCTTTCGGTGACGCGTAAATAAAGCCTCAGAGATACGAGGGCAACAACAAATAAAGCTACCTTCGGAACGGCTCGGTTCTAAGGGGACGCACGGCAAGTGGTTTAATCTCGCAATACAACCATCCTTCCTACACGCGAGATGACGCCGACTTCAGCCATGTTTCAACAATACACCGCACTTGAGACAGACCACAGACGGCCTCAGCTATTTACGCGAAAATTTAGAGTCTTTTAACACGGCAAACAGCAGCATCGAACGATTGTTTGCTTACCTGTACTGCTCCAGAAGAAATCCGATGCGACGAAATGCACACTGCACACCCGCATTGGCGGCGTCACGGGCTTCCCTATTCGCAGTTTCACCACCCATTCTTTCTTCATTTGCGGATCGTCAGGGAACGAGTGCAGACTTATTTCGCTGGGCACAGCCCGATTAGTGCACTGTGGCACGCAGCACATCCGGTTGCTGTTAAACTTTTTCGCCATTGCGTAAAAACGAGGCGGGAAGAAACACTCCGCACGCTACAGACAGGGCGACCGCCGCCTCGATCCTCCATGCGCCGTTTCCCTCATCGGCCGCCGACCGGCGCCACCATCTATGCGCCTTGCGAATAGCTGAAGAGGTCCGGGAGCGCCCTGCCTGGCAAACAGAGAAGAAGCCCATCCGGCGGAGCTTGACCATGGCTCCGACAGCCACAGGTTGTGGTTTCTTACACTCCACCTAAAAACACATCGTCACGCTACGTTATAACTTATGTTTGGGGGCTATGGGCCCGCGGCGTCGCTAACACGATCACCAAGATTACTCAAGGTGCCCCGTGCGGGGAATATAAGAAAATTTGGAGGCAAATAATAGACTCGGGCAGCGCAGCACAGCAGCAGGTGAAGGTCAACGGGAGAGGCCTTTCTCCTGCAGTGGACCCGGATTGGCGGTTGATGATGATGGATTTCCCACAAATTGTGTCTTTAAAACACTTTTGAAGAAATTACGGAAAGCACTGTGCTGGCACTGATGGTGTGTCACAATAAAGAAAGTTAGCGACGTTAGCTGTACCCTCGGAAACAAGGGTACAGAAGAGAACCAGGCACCGAAGAAAAAGCACGCAAATTCACATGCCGACAGCCTTGCAGCCACGACTACCCCACTACCCGAAAAATGTTAAGAACGTCTCGTAATCCTACGCCTAGGAACGCGATTTTCCCCCGTGCTACAAGAGGGTCTCTATACCGAAGAATGGCAAACTCTGTGGAGAATAAACCAGAAAAAGTACCTACAAATAAATGTGGGCGAGCATGTCCGGTGGGTATGTCGTACACTAACGTAAAACTCTGCTATTTTCGGAGAACATCCAACCTCTTCCACGCAGCCCATTAATGTACAAGAATACGTTTAGCGAAGTATAACTGCAACATTAAATATTCTACTTGGATTGTAACATGGGAGATAGCTTTGACCAGCTCGTTGCCTCAAGATCACCGTGATGTGATTGGCATGGCAGGGGAAGGAGCTACTGCATCTGTGGCCACAGACATCAAACACAAGCTTTCATCTTTCTAACATCTCTTTAGGCAAACTTTGTACACCCACTCCTCTCTGTAATGCTTTGGCCACGAGAGTAAATAAATAAATAAATAAATAAATAAATAAATAAATAAATAAACAAACAAACAACAACAAACGATCATTTATTAAAAGGGATGGCTCAAGGCCACATGGGGAGAGGCTGGGAGGGGAGATGAAGACCTCAATAGTGTCCCAACATGGAGGAGTCCAGAACGAACCGCCAAAGTTCGTTAATAATAAATAAAAGTTCGTAAATAAATAAATAAATAAATAAATAAATAAACATAATAAATAAATGAAGAATAAATATATAAATAAACATAATTAAATAAATAAAAATAAATAAATACGCCAAAAAATAAATCATTAAATAAATTCCCCTATTCCTAAAGCCAAACTATTTCTTCCTCAATACAGCTTTTCCCTCTCTCGCTATCTTCGCTAAACCCAAAAACGTTCAGTCCGGCATAGAAATTAGCGCATAAACACTCTGAAACACTGACACTGTCACCTCACTCAAACTGACTAGCACCCCGCAGCCGCAACCTTTTACGCTCAGCTCTTAAGCCACAGAAGCACAGAGGGCCTCTGTCTCTCCTGGGCCACAGCAATTAAACACCACTGGCGCTAGTCTTTCTCTCTACGCTGGCAATCATTACTCGTGAAGGATAGATATTAAATGCAGCAACTTCATCCCAAAGCACTCCCTGGGAGTAACGGTAATGCTATCGCATGGCACATCTTAAAACCCGAATGAAGATTTCATCTGCAACTTTTTTTTGTTAAGAATTACCACCATAAGCAGTATGTCTCCTTTACCTTTTGTCATACCCTCCGCAATTGTTCGATAAAACGGCTCAAAGAAAGTTTGTTGTTTGTGTATCTTGCTTCAGTTACTTAACGTCCTGGTGGATCGATGGATGTCTATAAGGGCTCAGCGGGACAATTTTCCATCATGACGTCCTTAATGTATATTTAGTTTTGTTTCTTCTTCAGTATGTGGTGTTCAGGCTTACGATTTAACGCTGCTGAAATGCGTAAGATTTCATCAGTTACGCTGTCTTATTTTCGTTTTCCCGGCAGTTGAACAGGCATCATTTGCACCAGCTTTGAAAAGCAAATGTCAAATCTATTGTTCTGCCCTGCTTAGCTCTAATATGGTATCCGTTGGTAATTAATAAAGGTTCAAAGTCGTGTTTGAAGTGCAAAACAACACTTTGACTTCTGAGGCACTCTGCGTGCTGTAGACTAATTTTGTCCACCCGGGCGACCGTAAACTAAGGGTAAATATCGTTACTTGAAGGTTTCTCACGATGAAGGTAATGTCCTCCGCTAGATATAAAACCCGCATCTTCATGCGTTGGAGCTATTACCTGAGTTAGTGTGAAACTGTGGAAGACTATCGCAAATAGCTCCATGAGATGTTAATTCGTATCAAAAAGAAGTTCCAGGTTACATCTACTTTTAGGTCTTATGATGTATGACGCGATATCTTCACTTCGGCGGGAAGAGACCGTTTTGGATTTGAGTTGGCGCAATTACCATTTATACTTTCCAAGGACTGCAGTTTAGCGACGAGACCTACAATTGCAGCAACGTTTGTTAAATAACTTCGGTACAGAATAGGCTGAGGCCAATTACGCTTTTGTGGCATCAGATGAGGGCGTAAAAGGTGGCGGCTGCGGTGTGCTTGTCAGTTTGAGGAAGAAGGTGACAGTGTTAGTGTTTCAAAGTGTTTGTTCTCTAGCGTTGTAGCGTGGCTCAACAATTTGCGTTTTTATGACACACAGCTAGATACGCTTTTATTGAGAAATATTTAATAGAAGAGTCCGAAATGGTATTAAAGAGAAAGAGACCCCAAAGGTGAAACCCAAACTACGGCCCTGCAGCATCACCTGACGGTAATCTCGAGACGACAAGCTGGTCAGGACCGCCTCGTATGTGTCTATGTAAGCGTAATGTGTAATCTTTGAGTTGTTCACCACTGAAGTTATCCTTAAATATGAGCAGGTTGAGTAACGAGAGTTGGTGTTTGCGTGTATTTAGCACCGTGTAAGGTTAGCGTCACACGTTTCCTATTTAACATCTTCGCCTGTGCAGACTTGAGCATATATGTGTTCCTTTGTATCGTGAGCAGAGTTTGCGGTTCTTAGGCTTTGAGATCCCCGTGTTGGATGGGAAAGGATGGTTCCTGGGCGCAGGATGAGGAGTCGTTCTGGATATTTTTTGTTGTTCCGGGTGTTGTCTGGGTCAGCAAGTCTTGTACGAGTGTTGATGTGATGAGAACTTTCATCATTGTGGAATAAAGAATTCTTCTCAAGTGTTTCGGTACTATGCCTGCTTGCAAGAGACTAATGGCATTTTGAGCGTGTGCATGACGTCTAAATATCTATTTGGTAGTTGTGCTAGGCAGATGGCGGAGAGGATTTCCGCTTTTCCGTTCCTGTGTGTAAAGGGTAATGAAGTGACCGCGATTGCCACGGTAGTCCACTACAACAATTGTTGCCTTCATTCTTTTGAACGTCCCTGCGTCGGCGTTGACTGTGTTTTCATAGTTTTGGCGCTTTCCTCGATGGAATGAAATCCTAGCTCTTGACGTATGTTTGGGTGCATGTTTTTTGGTAGTGTGAGGGCTTTCATGGAGAGCCTCTGGCCAAGTGACATATCTATTATGGCGTCCAGACGTTTTCTCTCTGGAGGTGCGGGATATATTCCATTGTATGGCCGGTCCTAAATTTTTTTCCTGCAGCTATTTTTGTTCCAGGAGAGTGGCTTCTATGATATATTTAAAAGTTTTAAGACACAACTTAGGTCCTATGCGGTGATCATGAAAACTGAGAGGTAGGGCTGCGCTATGTGCTGTCGCAATGACGGTTCATGTTTGGCTGTCTTCAGTGCGGGTAAGTTCGTGGTACGGCAGGCCTACCGATATCCCGGTCAAGATCTTTGCCTACAGAAGTTCCGTCGTTTTCTTTTTTATTCCGGCTCTTTCCTTGCATCGGTTCTTTACAAAGTGGGCGAAACATTAAACTATTTTCTGTATTTTGGCCGTTGTGTCACCGGCACTACTGCTTTTCTGTAGGCCCAGGAAGATGATTATTACCTGACTGTTTTCTGAGATCACATGCTGACCAACTTTTAGGTTGTGTAAATTAGACGCTTGACGTCACTCATCGTTTGCCGTACAGAGCTTGCGGTGGTGACAGGGCTCCGTAGAATTGAAAAATCATTTCAATTTTTTTTGTGTATTAGAAGCGGTATACTCGATTTTACTTTTTATTTGGACCCATTTTATTTTGCTTCTGGTTCTAACGAAGGTTTACCTGGGTTTTGAATAGCGCGGCGTTCATAATTTGCACTTTTTTATGTAAGTGACGCGACGTTAGCCAGCGCCACCATTAGTATCGTTTGGAAAGGCACTTTGGTGGTGGCGTAATTTGCGAGCACGGCTGGCGACCGTGTCTGCCGAGCATGCAACTGCCCATGGCACGTAAAACGAATTTCACTGCGCAGGCGTGGTGCCTGCTTTAATTTTTTATCTTTTGCTTCCTCTCGGCCTTAGAATCATTGCCCTCCTTTCCGCAGTCTAGTTGATGCCGTTCTGTACTCCCGATATCTGCGAGCGCTCGTATCTGGCTGCCTCAGTTGTACTTTCCTGTTCGCATCGACGACGCACTTCCGCGGACGCTGGATGAGCACGGCTGATAGCGGACGGCTAGCAGGCACGGGCAAATAGAGAAGTTATCCTACTAACATTATTACGTTAAAGATTTGGTGTTTTTCCCTGCTTCCCTGCAAGCGTAAACGTCGAGAAATGAGGGCCTTCATGACACACCACTGTTGTTGGGAGAGGGGGGGTCCTTAAGGCTTATTATTTCGCTAAATATTACAGGACAAATCCAAAATATTTGTAACAGCACATTGTCGACTGAGTTTGCTCTATTCCACATTCCCAGCAGCCATATGCCTTTTCCAGACTACATTAACATCTGTCATTGCAAGTGGGTGGAAGTGACACTATAAGTAACAAAACCCTGAAAAATTGCCACTTTTATGTTCCTTTTGCGTGGGTGCATTTTACATATCTTTCAAGTTCGAATTATTTTCTGTCTTCGTTCTCAATGGTATGTTTGCGCTAAAGTGTTTCAAAGAGATGTGGATTGTTGATAAGGGCTTTTCTGTCAGGCCACGTAGAATAACATTCTGAAGTGGTCATATATGATCATTCTTATCGTATACTTTGACATAGCCACATGCGTTCCACGATTCATTTGCCTTATAATAGGCAATAACAGGAAGAGAAAACCAACGCGGTCGCTTACTTTAGCTAGAACTCCAATATACCAGGAAAGTAGGAATACCAACACATATTCCATAATTACGATCTTCAAAATGTTTTGCCTAAACAAAGCGCTTTTCTACGGGCTCTATTGCAACTCCGCCACGTGTATGAAATTTATACCGATTCCCCCAAACTCCAAACGCCCTGAGGAAAAAGCGAGTCCGCAAAACAAGGGTTGCGAATGGATGGCTTCGGTTTTTCAGTGATGTGTACTCTATGTGGAAGACTAATTGACTGCTTTCATCAATGCCGCAATGCTCCTTTTGAGAATTGTGAACGCCGCTCCCAATCTTCCCTCCGATGCCCCATGCAGTCGTCGACACTTCCCGATCGTTCCGATGGAAGCCTTTGCGGTGTTTCTGTCGCGGAATGCTCAGCTTCCTATCGCCGATTGGTTTTGCGGTGCTTCAGATATTGGAGTGCTTCACAATTTCGCAGAATAGTTTACTCCTACATCTCAATGCCATCTGCATTCATGAGATTGTTGCAAGACAGGTAACCCCATTGGCGGGGAGAGAAATAGGCAATCTGGATGGTAAAAGGTAGGTTTTCATTTATTTACAATATTACTAACCCGAAGACAAATATCACCTTGTATATAAAAAACCTAAAACCTTTGCAACCCACTCACCCTTAGCCGGCGCCAGGAACTTGCAAGACATATAGAAAAACTTTCAAATTTACTTTAACACAACGTCAGCCGTGACGTAATGGGCAAAATGCTAAAACAGACTTTTCCTGCCTAGGTCCAAGTAAGACTTTATGTATGCTATAAAACTGAACTAGAGTCACCAGTAAAATTGCTGAACTGGAGTTACCAGTAAAACTGCACCGTCGTGTTCTTCGGTGGTGGCTTTCGTCAACCTATACCAATCGCACAACAAAATTCATGTGACGTGGTTGAGGCTGCGCGAGGTAGCGGCCGATTGGTCGCAAGTGTCATGACATTTCTTTGTTATCTATATTTCTCCCTTGAAATTGACTGTAGGACTTGTATTGTTGTGTTGAGGTCCAATCAGTCTTGAATGAACCAAGCACTTTATTGACTTCATTGTACATTTAAGTGGCAATACAAAAGCGGAAAACAGTGCGATACATGGTGGGAGTACGAAAGAAACGAAAAACGTTTACGTTCCCGAACCTACGAAGCTTTAACATGGTACACTTGTAAACGCGGTGCTCAAAAGGTTTTTGAGAGCTGCGATGACGGTCATTCGGGCAATGTCTTTATTTGTAAATAGACTAGCGATTTTTTTATTTTTGTGGTGATGAGTCACGAATCAGCCCGGATACCGAAAAAAAAAACTGAGCCTTAAACGAACGCCGGGACGATTCGCTTATCCAAAATCTCTTTGCCAGGACAGATTTGAGAGCAATCTTGCTCAGACCACAGCTGTGTGGTCTGCTCTTGAAAGACTGAGGATGGAACTGGAGCCCGCGTCAGTACAAGTCATCTGATTGTAGGAAAGAACTGATAAACCGAGTACAATGCGTCGCAAAATTCGACCAAAGGCTGGTTGCGTCTGCCAACGCATTGCCAGTTGGTCTAGGCTGTGTGCTGATCAAACGGCCATCAGATAGAAAAAAGCTTCCTGTTGCGTATTACTCTTCTTTATTAACACCACTGAACCGACGGTATGCATAACGCAAAAACAAAGCGCTTGCAATAGGGCAAGCGGCAAAAAAGCTGCAATGTTTTTCGAGGCTGGAGATTTTATGTGACACTGAAATCACAAACCTGTCGTATCCCTACTCGGACTGTAACAAATTTATGTGCATTGCGACAAAATAAAAAAAATCGCGCCAATCCACCCCGTGAATGTGGTTGGAAAGCAAAGCTGTAAACGGCACCCATAACGATTACCCATGCGACGTCATTTAAATTTCACTCACATCGCTCTACAAATAGTAAAACTAAAGAGAAGTGAAATGCACTTAATGACACGATTTATTACTTCAAAGAGATATTCTTGGTATGTTTAAATCAATGCATGATGCATGAACGGTGTTTGGTTGAGTTGTATTGGTGTAGCACAAGAGTGGAAACATTTTGTATAAAATTAAAGTAAGCTCCAACCCGGTGTTAAACCATCTGACTTCTCCGTCTCTGCGCCGCGGACGGAGCCGACGAGATTTGCGGCAGAGAAGGAGGAGTAGGAGGAAGAAATGCTTCTGTTCAGATTTCTGAACGGCCCAGAGTGCAGCCCTGGGGAGCGATTCCTTCTTCTGAGGGGCGCATATGCAGTCCGCGCGGCGTGTGTTCTGGCCACCCGCTGAAGCTGGGTAGGTAGAGAGGGCCTGGACAGCAGCATCTCCCATTGCTCTTGTTGGGTAGTTGACGGAAAGAGAGGAGGGTGCTCAGGGCTAAAGTCGCACACCCCGATTACGGGGCGGTTTGTTCCTACTTCTGAGCAAAATTTACATTCAGCGTCGTAGCGATTCGGATACATTAGGTGAAGACGCGTAGGCTGTGGGAAGGAGCCCGGATTGTATGAGCCGTAGGGTAGTTTGTTGTTCTCTGGAAAGGTCAGGGTAATGCGAAGGTACGGTCTGTCTCAGAAGGCGTTAATGCTGGGTTATCTCCCTGAACGTGACAAGGGGGTGACTATGCTCGTGCAGCTCCATAGCACTGGAGGTAAAAGCGCAGGCTTGTTGGGTGGGCGTATTTGTTGCCCTCCATTGAAGCGTGAGGGGGTGTCCAGATGAGCTGAATGGAACCGTTTGGGGAGTGGTTTTTAAGCACGCGCAGTGCAGGTCAGGACACCCAACCAGACTGGTAATTCCAGTAGGCTTGCTGGGAATCGGTGACTACCCTCCGAACCCCTGGTTGAGTGAGTCCCAAGGTGATGGCTGCCTCTGCTGCTGCCGTCATTTCTTGGGTCCTAAGTGAGGTACACGCAAGGAGGTTGGTTCTGGAGGTAGCCACGATGATGGCGTATTGCTGCCCTCGATGTTTTGAGGCGTCTGTGTAGATAACTGCATGATCCCCACCGAGGGTAGTCTTTAGCGCCTGAGCTCGTGCTTTTCAGTGACCCTCGTTATGTGAGGGGTTCATATTTCTAAGCCATGGGGGCATCTTTAGTTTTAGTCGCCAAGAGTCTGGGAGTACGTCAAGCGGAGTGACATTCTGGGCTGCCCAGCCAATCTGGGGAAGCATGCGGTTACCCACCGCAGTTTTGAGTCGGACCTTCTAGTTAGAAAGATGGCCTTCTATCAGCTCTTCCACCGTGTTGCGGAAACCTGTGCTAAGCAGCCTCTGTGTGGACGCACTCATGAGAAGACCAATGACCTGCTCGACCATCTTTCTAATCATTATATAAAGCATCTCTATGTCTTCCTTGTGGAGAAGAAGACCGTGGGTTGACGTAAGTGACTCTCGAGAGGACAAAAGCTTCAATTAGTCGAAAGGTACCGGATTCCTTTAGGCCTCGCTTCTTGGTGGCAACTCGCCTGATCATGTGTATGATTTGATTAATTCTATTTTTGAGGCGCTGCAAGGAGCCGTCACTCTTGGTGTTAGCCTCGAGATGTAGGCGCAGTATCTGGATGCTGGGGCTTGGAGTGATGGCCTGGCCATCAAGGTATTCCTTGGTTTGGCGTGAGGGCGGACGACAGGGAGCTGTGATTTTTTACGTGAACACTGGAGGCCAGAGGCTTTAGCACATTGGTGTACTAGAAGTGAGATGCCATGCATTGGGGTGAGCTTCCTTTAATTTTTGTAACTATTAGCACATGAGCAATGCGCGCACAGGGCCGCTAGACGGGCGTGAGTGGTCGTGTGACGCTTTCACGTGGCATTCAGCGAGAACGCAGGGGGTAAACCCGTAGATGTGCTTGGTGAGTACACCACCTGTCTTCTCTGTCTTCGCGTGGGCTCGTAGCTAAATCGGTAAGACAACGGGCTCTCGCTTTGTTAGTCTATTAGTTCCGGGTTCGATTCCCGGCGGTGCCAGTAAATTCTTTTATTTGTTCTCTGGAGTTTTCTGGTGACACCAACGGTCGCGAAAGAACCCTTGGAGGGTAGAGGTAAAAAGCTTTGCTTTAAAACGTTGCGATTGATAATCGCGGGATGTGGGCTCGGCGGCACCGTCCAGCGCACGCTGGCTAACATGATCGTCTTTGTTGTGCAGCTGTTACTTGGACTGAACGGAGCCACCCCTGGTTTCGTTCCTGCATCTATCAGTCGGCATCTGCCTCGTGGAACAACAGTGGAATAACAGGTGCCATGGTGCAGTACGCTGGAAAAGGTGTCGTCACGCGTAGACGGGATGCCCTTCTCGGGCGCTCCGCCCAGTTTGGATAACCCGTTTGGCTTTGCAGCGACGCCAGCGACATCAAGTCCGTACAAAAGAGAGTCCCGGCAGCACACCCCCTTCAGTGGGCCCGGCGGCACCGTCCAGCGCACGCTGGCTAACATGATCGTCTTTGTTGTGCAGGTTGGTGATCAGTGGTCTTTTGCAAAATGTTGTGAAAGTAGCTCATTATGCTTAGTTGTGCTGCCGAGCCCCGGTTGTGGTTGTCGTTGCTGCCTCGAATGCTTTCGTGGAATTCGCTTCCTATCGCTACGCAGTGGTAATGTTGAAGAAAACCCTGGGCCGAAGATAGACGAAGTACTGGCTATTGTCACTGAAATTAAGGCTTCGCAAACTGTACTAGAAACTGGTTTAAAAACTGTGGAAACTCGTTTGCCTGATATCCAGAATTCGCTCGGTGAACTTATGCAGCAGCGAGAGAAGTTGCCGAAATGTGAAGAAACTGTCACAGTGCTTTGTAAGGAATTTGCATTTTTGAATCACAAAATCGATGATCTTGAAAACCGAAGCCGCAGAAATAATCTAATAATATACGGGCTCAAAAAAGCAGATGAAAAAAGCGTGCAACTGGAGGAGACAGTGAAAAACATATTCACGAGAAAACTCTAACTGCAGATAACGTCTGTTGAGCGCATTCCCGGATCGGCCGAAAGAACGAGGCCCGTGACCGGCCAGTTCTTCTCCGCTTTTTTAACTTTGCCGAGATGTCCGTTCTTCGCAACTGTTCGAAACTGAAAGGCACCAGTATTTCAATATCTGAGGACTTCTCGCAAAGTGTTCGTGAAGTACATAAAAAACTGTGGCAGTCGTCAAAAGACAATCGTGACAACTGCGATAAGGTCAGCCTTATTTTTGACAAACTTAAAGTGAACGAAGATATGTATGTTTGGGATGTTACAGAGAACAAGAGAAAGCCTTTAAAGAAACCGAAACGCGATCAGCCTCCCAGTACAGACGAGTGACGCAAGCGCTTCGGGACACCATTTTATTTGTTATGCCTAAACGCTAGGAGCATTGTAAATAAAACAGATAAACTAGAAGAAATATTGCTGCTGTACTGCACCGACCTCGTTGTAATCGCCGAAACGTGGTTGCATTCTAGTGTGCACGACTCAGAAATAGTCCCAAGACGGTCGGCGTGGCGGCGTAGCATTTGCCCAGGAACCAGGCATCGACAACCACGAAAGCGTTTGGTGCACCGTAACCTCTCCCCGTGGTTCTATGCTAATAGGGGGTATTTACAGGAAGCCGGGCGCTTCTGATGATTACCTTCAACAACTATATGACTTCCCTGATGGCAAAGTGAACCAACGAACTAAGGTTATTCTAACCGGCGACTTAAATTTGCCTGGCATTGACTGGAACACCCTAAAAACCAGAAGCAGAGAAAATAGCAACTGTGAGTTACTTCTAAATATAATGCTTAGTTTTTCGCTATCACAGCTTGTAAAAGAACCGACACATGTTCAAGATCATTTTCGCAGTAAACTTGACCTTGCCTTTGTATCGCACAATCTAGGGCCCGAACGTAGCATAGAGGACGGTATATCAGACTACAACATGCTTTTTGGAATTATTAACTGAGAATCCCTGCATATCGAACGAAATAGGAACTCGCATGTTGCGATCAAAGACTACAGTAGAGCCCAGGACCTAGAGATTATTGATTACCTAGACGCAAAGTTTGAGCAAACTGGGGATGACGCTTCTAGCAATGTAGGTGATTTGTGGAACTGTTTCACGCAAGCAATTTCGTATTGTGAAGACAAATTCATCCCTACCAAAAAGAAACGAATAAAACGATAAACGCCTTGGATAACTCGAGATATTATTCACATTAAACGGAAACTGAAACAGGCGCGCAAGAATAAGAACCCTCTTGTTATCGCTAAAATTTCTTCTCTTTTGAAGGAGCGAATTAAAACTTCAAGAACTAACTTCTTTTCAACCATGCTAACAAGCTTTATGACGTCCCAGCCCCAAACGTTTTGGCGGTTCTTATCTAAACCTGAAAATCTAGTCTCGAGAATCGAGATCGACGGCAATGTAGTGGCAGACGACAACATAGTTGCAAATTCTTTCAACTCGTACTTCCAGTCAGTATTCGTGCATGAACCGGAGCCACTTCAATTTGTACCTCAATACTTTTCTTCACTGCCTGATATTTCAATCACCCAAGAAGGCGTTCTTAACTTGCTGCTGCAAATGGACATAAAAAAATCGGCAGGCACGGACAATGTGTCCCATTCGTTCTTAAAACGGTATGCCGTGCGGCTGACCCCCTTTTTGTGGGTCATTTTCACAGCCTCGCTCAGAACATGTCAATTTCCTGCTGACTGGGTTTGCGATAGGATTAAACAAATCTCCAAATGGCGCAATCGACTGCACATTGGTAATTATAGGCCCATATCACTGACAAGTACATGCTGCAAGCTACTAGAGCATATCATTATTAAAGCTATTGTAACTTACTTGGAGAATAACAACCTGCTCTTTCCTAAACAGCATGGCTTTCGCAGAGGACGGTCCACCGCAACACAATTGCTTGAAATCACCCACGACTTCGCCTCGGTCATTACCTGAAGGCTCCAAGCAGATGCAATATTTATTGATTTTGCTAAGGCCTTCAACCGGGTTCCACACAGTGAATTATTAACAACACTTAGACTTACAAGCATAAATAGTAACGTGGTATCATGGGTACAAGCCTATCTTTTGCATCGCACCCAATTTGTTACAATAAATAAAGCTATGTCCAATCCCTTAACCATACTTTCAGGGGTGCCGCAAGGATCAGTCTTTGGGCCTACACTTTTTCTTATTTACATAAATGATATCTATTCGTGTGCAGAACCTGGAGTGACTGTTCGGCTTTTTGCCGACGATTGTGTAATTTATACCACTGTGCAAGCCTATCTTTAGTTGTATATTTGTCTATTTGGTTTCGGTTCCGTGATCACTGCCGCAGGTGGCGCCAGTGTTGTTTAGGTATATAAGCATGCGCAACTTGGAATAAAGGGTCTTTTGTTCCGATGTGCATTGAAGTTGTCCAGTCGTTCATTCATCGGCGGCACACGCCGCCACTACATTGGCGACGAGGATGCTCGTTTAGGAGGGGGCGTGATTTTCGTAATTTTCGCCAACTGTTTTCTCTGCCATGAGCGTTTCCGGACTGGCACCACCGCCCCCGTTCCTGCCCACGCCTGGCCGTCCTGTTGTTCCCTGGCCGCAATGGATCCGTGTCTTCGAGAATTTTCTGCTCGCATCGGGTGCCTCGGACTGCGCGCCGGACCGTCGCAAGGCTCTTCTACTCCACAGCCTCGGCGTCGAAGGCCAGCGCATATTTCATCCTCTGCCGTTTCCATCCTCGGCCAACGCTAAGCCCGGTGAGCAATCAACTACTGATACAGAATCTGGAGCTATCAAGGACACTACTCAGACAAAGCAGGAAGCGTCTTCGTACGATATCGCTGTCGCAGCGCTGCATGCGCACTTCACGACAACAATCAATGTTGTGGTCGAACGGCACCGTTTCGGTAGGCGCGTGCAGCAAGTCGGTGAGAGAGAGAGAGAAAGGACTTTATTGAGGTACCGGCAGTCGGGGACGGATCAGGCCACGCACGGCTTCACCGTCCCGTAGTCTTCACCGCTCACCGCGGCGTCGGGCCGACCCCGAGGTCTGCGTCTGGTCGGGGCGGGCTACTTGGAGTGCCGCCGCTGTCGCCCCTAGCCCTCGCTCCCGCAGGAGGAGGCCGAGGGGAGTACGGGGTCCCCTTTCGCCTTTGCCTGTCCAGTGCAGCCTCGAGCCGCTGGATGGCCCTTAGCTGATCTTCTCGCCCCGAAGAGCGCACTGAGTCCGCAATGTCCGGTGGGAGGATCGGCCTCCCCGCACTTGAGTCGTGGTCCGCACATCCCCACATCAAGTGGGCCAAGTCTGCGTTCACACGCGCACACACACTGCACACCTCGTCCTCGTACATGTCCGGGCACACGTGGCGCGCGAGCGCCGGCGTAAGCACCGTCCCGGTTTGCAGTTGTCGTAGAAGCACGGCCTCTCTCCTCGCGAGCCCCGGGTGGGGCGGAGGATAGGCCGGCCTCTCTGTCCTATACCAACACAGCGTAGCACAATATGTGGTCAGGGGCTCTGCGCCGTTGTCGTCCTCGTCGTTGCTTGGCTCCTCGTCGACGTCGGCGTCTGTCGCTGGCGCGGCCCGGCACGCGGCGAGATCACGGGCCGCAGCGTCGGCTGCCTCGTTGACGCTCCTGTAGCCGCCTCGCAGCTCCCGACCCATGTGGGCCGGAAACCAGCGCACGGTCGTCGTTGCGTTCTTGCGCGCGCCTTCCCCGATGCCGGAGAGGACTCGCATCGTTGTCTTGCAGACCATACACCTGGCGAGATTGGCGATGGCCGACTTCGAGTCGCTGAGCACCGTTCGCGTGTCGGGGTGAAGCAGGGCCAGCGCTATGGCCGCCTCCTCCGCCTGTCTGGCGGTCTTGGCTCGCACGCTGCCCGCACTCAGTACTTCTCCCGTGGCGGCTCGTATCGCCACCACGGCGTAGGTGTCTTCCCTGTCACGGCGTTTGGAAGCGTCCACGTACACCGCGTCGCTCCTCCCATTGTACCCCTTGGCGAGCGCGCACGCCCGCGCCATCCTCCGCTCCGAGTTTCGCCCCGGCGCCACGTTTTTGGGTAGCGGCGGGATCACCAGGCTGCTTGCGATGTCGTCGCGCAGCGGTACTAGCTCGTCCTCCTCGTCGAAGGAGTAGCTTAGTCCCACGCGCTGTAGTAACCTTCTGCCCGTGCGGGTCGACCCTAGGCGCTCCAGTTGCGACGTTCGCTGCGCCTCGCTGATCTCCGAGAGCGTGTTGTGTACTCCTAGAGATGCGAGGGCCGCGTTGCTCGTGCTGTTGAGGAGGCCCAGGGCCGCCCGGTACGACTTGCGTATCGCCGCGTCGATCTTTGCGCGCTGTTGGGTCCGCCAGTCGTGGAAGGCTCCCACGTAGGCCACCTGGCGGACCACGAACGCCTGCAGCAGGCGCAGCAGGCTCGCTTCTCGCATGCCGCGCGCCCGCGTGGCGAGGCGCTTGACGGGGCGCGTGGTGAGGCCCATCTTTGTTACCAACCGTTCGACCGTGGTGTTGTAGCGTCGGCTCGTGTCGATGTGCATACCCAGGACGCGGATGCTCGTCGCTTCGGGGATCGCCGTGCCGTCGCTCCCGCGCACCGCGATGCTGCGCTCCGCTTCGGTCTTCTTGCGGTGACGTCCCGTCGGGGGCAGGACCAGCAGTTGCGAATTTTGCGGGGCGCATCGGAGACCCGTGCCGCGCAGGCTCTCCTCTATGCCGTCCACCGCCTCTTGTAACGCCGACTTGATGTGGCCGTCGCTGCCGCCCGGCACCCACAGCGTAATGTCGTCGGCGTAGATGGTGTAGCGGACGTCGGGTAGCTCGTCCAGGCGGCGGGCCACGCCGATCATTACGAGGTTGAATAGCAGCGGCGAGATGACAGAGCCCTGCGGCGTGCCGATGCTGCCCAGTTCTTGCTCCTCGAGTTGTGTCCCGCCCACCTCCAGTCGGGCCGTGCGGCCGGTCAGGAAGGTTCGAACGTAGTTGTAAGACCGTTGTCCCAGGCCGAGCCGGGACACTTGGGCCAGGATCGCCGAGTGCTTCACCTTGTCGAAGGCGCTCTGCAGGTCCAGGCCCAGGATGGCGCGGTTGTCCGAGGTCGGTCCCGACGGCGGAGCCAGCACCTCGCGTTGCAGCAGCAGCATTGCGTCCTGTGTCCCCAGACGCGAGCGGAAGCCCAGCATCGGGTCGGGGTACAGGCCGTTGGACTCGAGATACCGTTGGAACCGGTCGTTGAGAACGTGCTCCAACACCTTCCCCACGCACGACGTGAGAGAGATGGGGCGCAGGCTCTCTATGCCCGGCGGCTTGTTGGGCTTCGGTATGAGAATTGTCTTGGCCGTCTTCCACTGTCGCGGGAGGCTGCCGGCTCGCCAGTGCTCGTTGAAGTACTTTGTGAGCGATGTTATGGCCGCGTCGCTCAAGTTACGCAGCGCCTTGTTCGTGACGCGGTCCGGGCCTGCCGCCGATCGGCAGTTCAGGGCTTGGGTGGCGCGCCGGACCTCCCACTCCTCGATGTCACGGTCGAGCGAAGGGTTGGGCGGGCCGGCGTACTCTCCTTGTTGTTCCATCGCGGTCTCGGGAAGGTAGCGCTCGTTGAGCCGCTTGTGTACCTCCCGCTCCCCGAGCTCCTTCGTCGCCGCGTACATGATTTGCGCGAGCCGGTGGCGTTGATACTCCTTGCTTTGGCTTTCGTCCATCAGGTGACGGAGGAGTTTCCACGTTCCCCCGCGATGGAGCTGGCCGTCGGCTTCGTTGCACAGCTCGAACCATTGCTGCGCGCACAGCTGGCGGCTGTACTTCTCGATTTCTCGGCCGAGCGTGGCGATCCGCTTGCGGAGGGCGCGGTTGTGCCGCTTCCGCTTCCACCTTCGCTGTAGCGAGCTTCGGGCCTCCAGCATGTGCGCGAGCCGGGGGTCTATTCGCGTGGTCTCCTCGGACGTCTCCGTGACGGATGTCGCCTTCTCGACGGCTGCGACGACTTTGCGCGTCCACTGCTCTATGTCCGTGATTTCACCCAGGTCTTCGGTGCGGTAATTGTGCCAGTTCGTCAGCCGGTGCTTGATCCGCCCGTCGTCGGCGCTGGTCTTACTGTTGGGTCGGAGCGGGATGACTACTTCCACGATGTAGTGGTCGCTGCCGAGATTTATGCCCGTGTTCCTCCAGCTAGCCGTACGGTCGTCGGGCAGGTGGAGAAACGCCAGGTCTGGTGTGGTGTCTTTCACGACGGACGTGCCGATGCGTGTGCGGTGTGCTGGGTCCGTGAGGAGTACGTAATCCGCTTCGGTGGCGTCCTCCAACAACTCTCGGCCCTTTACCCTCGTGGCGGCGTGGCCGAGCTCCTTGTGTCGCGCGTTGAAGTGCCCGCACGCGACGACGATGGCGCTGTCGCATGCGGAGACTGCCCCACGCGCTCTGTGCAGTAGTGACTTGAAGCGTTGCTGGTTGTGCTGTGGGTTACTATACACGTTGACCGCCATGACGATCGTGCTCGTGCTCTTGTGCTTGTGCTTGCCCGTGATCACCGAGAGTTCCGTCGCACACATCTCGATGGCGCTTCCTCGGTGAAGTCGGCGAAGCAATCAATGAGTACGTTACCGCGCTACGTGAGCTTTCAGCTACGTGCTCTTTTCCTTCTGAAGAAGATGCCTTGCGTGACCAGTTCGTTGCGGGTGTATCATCTCGCAATTGGCGCGAGCGGTTGCTCCTTGAAGGGTCTTCCCTCTCGTTCGCTCGAGCTGTACTTATAGCGACGCAGTTCGAACAGGCAACCAATGACCTCCAAGAATTTTCCACTGCAGATGTGCAGCTGCATAAATGCTCGTGAAAACACTCCGCCTTCCGCACCTACTTCCGCCGGTCCCTCGAAGCGTTTTCGCAACCAGCAGGCACATTGTTACCGCTGCGGTTCACCTCGGCACAACGCGGCTTCATTTCGCTGCCCCACCAAAAGCAAGCGGTGTCATGGTTGTGGTATTATGGGTCATTTTCGCTCGGTCTGCAACAGAAACGCCGCTCCGGTTCGTGAACTAGACGGCGAAAATTCGATCACTGAAGAAGTATTGAGCATTCTGGCTGTGACGACATCCACTCGTCCCGCAATCTACATATTAGTAGCACTTTGTGAAACGAAGTTAACTTTCCGCGTGAATTCAGGGTCATCAGTTTCGATTTTGACGCATGACCTATTTAGGCAGCATTTGGAAGGACAGGCGCTTTCAGCTGCTCGAATTAGACTACTGAATTATTCGAAGAAACCAATTCCAGTGAGTGGTTGCTTCTTTGCTGATGTCACATACAATAACTGCACAACAGTTCTTTTTTATGTCGTTGAACAAGGCACCTCGCTTTTGGGTATTGATGCAATCAGGGCGCTCGGTCTACAGATTGATGGCTCGTCACTACAGTGCCTTGAAACGACAGCGGGGCGTACTAGCGCTCGAACGGAGCACACTGCAGTCAAGGCAGAGGCGGAGGAGTCCATTCACCTTCCATCAGAATTAGTCGAAGAGTTTGGTGCTATTTTCGATCCAGGACTTGGTATCGCAAAGGGTTTTGTTCACCGCGTCAAAACACGGTCGACAGTTCAGCAAGTTGCTTCAAAACTCAGGCGCCTTCCGCTCTCACTGCGGCCACGAGTCTCGGAAGAACTCCGCCGCTTGGAAAAAATGGACGTGATAGAGCGAATAGAGGCATCCGAGTGGGTGTCCCCCATTGTTGTGGTTGAAAAGAAAGATGGAGGTATCCGCCTTTGTGTAGATCTTCAACAGGTAAACAAAGCCGTCGTAGCAGATAGCTTTCCCCTCCCTCATACAGAAGAGCTATTGCATAGTCTAGTGGGGGCAACCCACTTTTCCAAGCTTGACCTTGCATCAGCTTACCATCAGGTCATGCTTCACCCCGAGAGCCGCGATTTAACGGCTTTCATAGCACACGATGGGCTCTTTCGTTTTAAGCGCGTGTGTTTTGGGCTCGCGTCAGCACCATCTGCTTTTCAAAGCATGATATCGAAAATTCTGCAGGGTTGCCGTGACGTCCTGTTCTATATGGATGACATCATTGTGTTCGGGAAGGGCAGAGAGGAGCACATGATGAATCTTACCGCAGTGCTGAGGCTCATTAAAGAGTCTGGTCTCAAACTTAACACCAAATGCGCCATTGATGCGCCGGAGCTTGCGTTTTTGGGCCACAGGATAACCGCAAACGGCATTGAGCCGTTGAGGGAAAAGGTTGCGTCCATTCGAGACACGCCAGCGCCCACTGACCCAACCAGCCTTCGATCATTTCTGGGATTGGTCGAATATTATGCTAGGTTTATCCCTAACTTCGCTGACATTGTCGAACCAATGCGAGTTCTTCTAAGAAAGGGGCAGCGATTCGTTTGGTCTGACGAGAGAGACGCTAGTTTCAGAAGGGCCAAAGACACGCTGGCATCAGCACCATACTGAGAATGTTCGATGCATCTCTTCCAGTTGTAGTGTCCACTGACGCATCGGAGTGCGGTCTCGGAGCGGTCCTACAGCAGGTGGACGAACATGAACTGCGCACTGTCGCTTTCGCGTCCCGAGTTCTTTCGCCAGCGGAGAGGAAATATTCGGTGGGAGAAAGGGAAACTCTTGCCTGTGTTTGGGCATGTGAGCGATGGCACGTGTACCTGTGGGGACGCCACTTCACGTTGCTCACTGACCATCAAGCCTTGGTGGCATTGCTTTCAACTCAAGGGACAGGAAGGCGCCCCTTACGAATAGCGCGATGGGCAGAGCGCCTGCTACGGTACAACTATACAGTTGAGTATCGCAAGGGGTCGCAAAATCAAGTGGCGGACGCACTCTCACGCTTGCCCGCGTCGTCTTTCCAGGAAGAAGAAACGCTTTTAGATGAGGTGGTATCGGTTCTCGAAATTCCTTCTTGCATTACCAGAGAACAGTTTGAGCAGGCACAATTGCAAGATAGCGCATTGCAACAAAGCGAAATCTATGTGCAATCGTCGTGGCCGGCGCACAATTCCTTGTCGGCTGATATTCAGCCGTTCCTCAAAGTACGTGACGAAATTTCGGTGGTAGACAATCTGATCTTGCGTGGCGAACGGCTTGTGGTTCCCACATCACTCACGCAGCAGGTAATTGCGGCAGCACATGAGTCGCATCCCGGAGTGGTGCGAACAAAAGTGCGGCTGCGAGAAAAGTATTGGTGGCCGGGCATGGACCGCCAAGTCGAGCTAGCTATTCAGAGGTGCAGCATATGCCAGGAAGCAGACAAAAGTACAAAAGTGAGAGCTGCACCATTGCAACCGGTCCCATTTCCAGATCAGCCGTGGCAGAAGCTGGGCATGGACATTGTCGGTCCATTTGAGCGGGCGCCTTACGATTGCAGATATCCAATCACGCTGGTCGACTATCATTCCAAGTGGCCCGAAGTACACTTCTGTGGTGACACAACAACCAGCGCAGTAACGCGGTTTTTGGTGTCTGTGTTCGCGCGCGAAGGCTACCCAGATGAGATTATTTGCGATAACGGTCCACAGTTTGTATGCCGGGAATTCGAGGCGTTTCTGCAAGATCGCGGCATTCGTTTGAAGCATTCGTCCGTGTACCACCCACAAGCAAACGGCCAAGTGGAGAGATTTAATAGAGTATTAAAAAGCTTCATTCAAGTGGCGGTTCTTGAGCAGCGACCCTTGCGCCAGGCGGTAACAGAGTACCTGGGTGTCTACCGATGCACACCGCATGCTACAACGGCAAAAGCTCCAGCGCTTCTGCTACACGGACGGCTGCCAAGAACTCGGTTGGATGTCATCGGGCATCCGTCGGGCACCTTTTTTAACGATCCTGGGTTGGAACTCCGGCGTTTACGGGAGCGGGTGAAGCAAAAACAACAGGACAGCAAACGATACACGGATGTTCGGAGGGCTGCAAGAGAAACCAGAGTTGACGTTGGTGACTTCGTCAGAGTGAAGAAACCCACAATTAGATTTAAAGGCGACCTGGAATTCAGCCGCCCAAGAGAGGTGATCAGCAGAAAGGGACCAGCCTCTTTCCGCCTGGATGACGGTAAAACCTGGAATGCGTCGAAGTTCTCAAAGGTTCCGCGAGCCTCTCCTGCTCTTTATACGTGGAGAAGAAACAGTACAGCTAGTGAAAGAGGGTCTCCGCCTACATGTGAGGGCCCTACCCCAGAATTAACGACGAGGACTTCTTCGGCTGCTCCTTCGCCTGCGCAGGTGCCCATGTCTCCTTCGGCTGCGCTGGCGTCCAGGTCTCCTTCGGCTGCGCTGGCGCCCAGGTCTCCTTCGGCTGCGCAGGCGTCCAGGTCGCCTGCTGTTACGCAGTCGGCCGAGTCTCCCTGAGCAGTCATCCAGCAACGCAGGGTGCAACCACCAAGAAAGAGACTACCACCACAGCGTTATGGCTACAACTAGTGCGCGAAGTTGTGCCAAAGCGAAAGGAACTGACATATTCATTGTGGTGGATTTCTTTAGTAAATGTGATCATGTATTGGTATTTAGCTATGTTCATTGTAGTTTGTATTTTTGTATAGTATTTTTCATATGTACTAACATACTAACCTACTACATTACTAATCCATATAGCTGTTTTTAAGGAAGAGAATGTGTTGTATATTTGTCTATTTGGTTTCGGTTCCGCGATCACTCCCGCAGGTGGCGCAAGTGTTGTTTAGGTATATAAGCATGCGCAACTTGGAATAAAGGGTCTTTTGTTCCGATGTGCACTTAAGTTGTCTAGTCGTTCATTCATCGGCGGCACACGCCGCCACTACAACAATTGCTTGAAATCACCCACGACTTCGCACGGTCATTACCTGAAGGCTCCAAGCAGATGCAATATTTATTGATTTTGCTAAGGCCTTCGACCGGGTTCCACACAGTGAATTATTAACAACACTTACACTTACAGGTATAAATAGTAACGTGGTATCATGGGTACCAGCCTATCTTTTGCATCGCACCCAATTTGTTACAATAAATAAAGCTAAGTCCAATCCCTTAACCATACTTTCAGGGGTGCCGCAAAGGTCAGTCTTTGGGCCTACACTTTTTCTTATTTACATAAATGATATCTATTCGCGTGCAGAACCTGGAGTGACTGTTCGGCTTTTTGCCGATGATTGTGTAATTTATACCACTGTGCATGAAACGGATGACCAATTGCGACTAAATTCATCTCTGTCTAACATCGTTACCTGGTGCGATACATGGGGGATGAAAGTTAACGGAAGTAAAACGACATTCATTACACTAACTCGAAAAAAGACACCTCGGTATTTACTTACAGTCTAGGGGGGAATACCTTAAGTCTAGCTGATACCGCAAAATATCTTGGCGTCACGCTGACATCTGACTTAAGGTGGACCGCCCATATTGATAACGTCTGCTCAAAGGCATATAGGCAACTGGGGGTTTTACGCCGAAAACTTTCCAGAGCACCGCCTGATGTGAAACTCCCTGCATACAAGAGCCTCGTACGACCGATTCTTGAGTACTGCAGCATGGTCTGGAGCCCTTATCAGGCGAACCTCTCTTACAAACTTGAGCGAATCCAGTATATGTAAGAGGGTTTGTAACGGGGCTAGTTGGTTCATTGCATGAAGTTGAACAGCGCTGGGACGGGACTAAGAGCCCGTGTTTGTCGCCTCTGCTCTTAGTACCGTCCCTGCGCTGTTCACATTCATCCAGAAATAGTTCTCCAGTTTATTTATTCCAAATATTCGAGGCAACAAAGTCTACGTGATTTGCGCATGAAAGCGCGCATTCCAGTTTTGGAATGCAGGCGTTGGGTCGCCGATTTAAGGTTTATGTTCGTGCTTTATCACCGCGGTTTGAAATTAGATAGAGACGAGTATCTCAAACCACCTTATCATCATTCCAGTCGTACAAACCACAGTAAATGTGTCAGGTCGTTGATTTCCTATTGTGACACATTTAAACATTCTTTCTTTCCGAGGGCTATCAAAATTAGGAATGGGTTACCGCGTGAGGTTGCAAGTATGAATTGTGTCGACGGTTTTGCTGAAACAGTTAAGGAACTTTGGTTACGCAGCAATGCATAAACATGCACCATGTATCTTTTCTGTTTATTTTTGTGTCTGCAATGTATGCTGGCTTCATGTTAGTTGCATATAAACTCTGCATTGGGTGTTTCTTTTATGCATTTCCTTGCTTTTTTTTTGCGTTCAGTTGATCATCAGTGTTTTGTTTATGTATACGCTCGGACGATCTTTGTACGCTACTCGTGTTTTTCTGTTATGCCTACCCTGTATGGGCTGCACAGTATTAAATAAATAAAATAAATAAAATAAATAAACAAACAAATAAACAAATAAACAAACAAACAAATAAATAAATAAATAAATAAATAAATAAATAAATAAATAAATAAATAAATAAATAAATAAATGTAGCTTTTCAGTCTCCTCTATCCAAACAAAGCTGCGTGGCAACACTCACGCCGCTGCTTGGGCAGCCAGCAACGATGCAGTATGGGGAATAGAAGAGGACATAAACATCTTTATGTACCCTCAGGCCGACATGTAATGCTACAATATCAATGAGCACTGCCCAGGGGGCATTCATGGTAGGCTGATCGTAGGCTGGTAGGCTGATGACTGGATGTGATGAAGGAGAACTCTGTTGGGTAGTGCTTCGGTTTGAAGGAGGCCCTGCAGGAGGCCCTGTTCATTCGATGGGATTAAGGGTGGCTGAGCCGATGTAGTACGGTGCGGGAGTCGTAATAGGGGTCAGTGACGTTCCGATAACTGGTGAGGGTGTCCCTGGGGGAGCGATGACCGCAGCAATGACCGCATGACCGCGATAACCGCAGCGATACCTCAGAGGTACAGCACTCGCCTCGTATGCGGGAGGTACCGCGTTCGCATCCGCGTACCGCCGGGCACCCTCCAGTTTCTTTAATGGGTACAAGCGTCCCTGGTCGAGTGCAGTACCTTGAAAACGGGAGTACAGGCTGTGAAATCTGCCTTTAATCTTGTGAGGTGCCTTTGACCATTGTAAATCTGGCAGGGCCCCTCGCATTCATGCCGCATTTCCGGGGCTGAATGAATCTGGCGGCATTTCCGGCCCCAGGCGGTTACAAACTGAGCGTCCATCGTAGCGGTGGAAATCACTATGTGCATTCCTCTGCGTTAGTGGCGCCGGGCACCTACTCGTAAAATAGCTACAAGTGAGTCGTGACTCCCCGACCTGGCGCTCGGCCCTTGTGGGTGACCACTCCGCTTGGGAAGTTGACAGGCTTGTACAGGAAATCGCCCCTATAAAATGAGACGGCTTCAAAAATGCATCAACTTTTTTCTCTGTCGCAAACTAAACTCCAATACATTCCACCGACGGACAGAAAAACTGGCGAATCAGAAATAACTCGAAGATATAACGAATACTTCCACTGGGTGTTTAGTCATTCGGAATAACCCTCTCTGCGTTCTTGTTCCCCACTTAGCTCTTACGAGCCGCATGACATGCCCGACATTGCCTCATCAGAACAAGGAATATTTTCGTCTTCACTGGAACTTGATGTAAAAAAGTCACCTCGACCAGACATTATCCGGAACGAATTTTTGAAGTGGTATGTAGAGTGGGTGTCTAAATACTTATTGAATATTTTCACCGCGTCAGTAAATAAAAGCCAACTATCTAATGACTGGATAATTGCGAGAGTTACACCTGTATACAAAAGTGGGAGTAAATATACAGAGTGTTTCAGCGAACACTTTCAGAAATTCTTAAAAATAGGCTCTTCGAGAAAAAAAGAAACCCTCTTCAGAAGGAGATTGCTAGCTGCGGCGGAAGCCAGATAGTATCCAGGGTGTCCACATTAGTTAGGTGGGTAATTAAACTCTACTAATGAACTTCTTAATTAGCGCGGTTTGGTGGTTATTGTCAATGGGGATTTTGTAGCCCCGGAGAAGACGATTTCACATCAGCTTTTAAAACAACGAAAAAGTCGGTGTTTAAAGCCCTGTAGCGCGAGGAAACCTGCCGTTGTTTTTCGCTAAAAAACGAAACTCGGCGCTCGAGGAGCGCTGGAAGTCTTGACCGAATGCAACGTCGGCTGGTGACGTGTTTCAATGAATGTAGCGGCAATTCGAAATGTAAGGGAAATTTTCCCTAGCTAGGTAGCCTCAGCATGCAGCCACAGCCGCGAAAGCCCTCCTCGCCCAGCAAACAAACCTTTCCTTTGTCTGATGCGCTTTCTAACACGCAGCGATTATAAACGAACAGCAGATAAACCTAACGAAAAAAAAATGAACGGATGGTGACATTTCACATCTTGCACGTCTGGTAGCCACGTCAGATGTGGTCGAGACAATAATAAAAAAAGAAAAGCAAAACTTTCGCCAACACCCACTAGGGCTCCCGAAACGGGCGACCGTGCTGTGTGCAATGGCTAGCCTCTTTCTTGCACCTACCAATGAAAGAAAAGATAATGCTAGCCGTGGTATAAGGTTAGCGTTGATCATTGAAAAAATACAGGAGGCGATGGCGTTGATATCTGCTGATTCCCTAGCGTGGGGAATCACCAGAGCCTTCTTGAATTGGGTGACACAGTCACTGCAACACGTCATCAGCGGATGTTGCGTTTGCACTAGACTTGTGGCGCACCATGTGCGCTGCGTTTCGGTTTCATGGGGGGAAAATACTTGATTTTTGCAGGCTGCAGGGCTCTACAGAGTGTATTTTTCTTCGCTTTAAAAACTAATCGTTTATTGTCGTCTCCGTGGCTACAAACTCGCCATTGGCAATAACCGCCAAACTTCGCTAATTAAAAACTTCATTAGACAGTTTTAGTAATTAACTATGTAATTCGCATCTTTCTCATAACTGCTGCCGTCTGCCGAACCTGATAGCTTGTTCCTTAAGAGAATTCCTATTTTTATTGAAAAGCCTACCTTCAGGAATTTTTGAAAGTGTTCACTGAAACACCCTGTATTTAAAACTGCAGACCTATTTCAAATACCTGCACCTGTTTTAAATATTGAGCATATACTATGCAGAAGTATTTTTATCCACCTGGAAAGTTGTAAGTTAATTTTCGCAAACCAGGGGCACTATTCCAGAATGTCCGAGTTCCGCCGTCTTCCGAGTTTCCAGCTGCTCAGATTATGAACGTAGAGAAGGTAGAGCCTTCGATACACCTCGAGCGAAACTGCCGGAACTGCGCGCTGCACGCCTGGCATATTCAGCGCGCTGTCTTGGGGCCGCTTACATTGATAAATTACGGCTTGTGCTATCTTCTGCAAGCAGCACCATCTGAAATCGATCTGCAATACTCATTCCTTAGCATAAACTAGATAACCCCTGCTACTTTGATATCCCCAGCCTGGCTGTTGGCCACGCCCGGCGCGGGGCGATCCGTTTTTCTTGGTGTTGTGTTCTTCCCTGAGTTATGTTTGGTACTTGGCTTGAGGGTAGTCCCAGTGCCGCTCTGCGCAAGCACAAACCAAGAAATCAAAGTGGTCCACTGTAGCTAACGGAATGCGCCCTGCTGCCGACCATCAAATATGGCTTGTGTTTACGGCTTGCTTGAGTTTGCACTGCGGGCGCTTATCAAAAATCGTCCCGTGTCAAGAGCGTGTTTGAGCATTGGCGAGTGGGTTTTAAACGTGGAAGTTGTGGCATTTGTCATCGACTGTGTTTTCACGGGTTATGAAGAAGGCTTCCGTGTTAAAATCGTGTCGTCTTGGCCTCTCCTCTCGGCTCGTTCAATAGTAAACTCCACTTCGGACCGAACACCCCCGCGACTGTGGCACCATTGGCTGACGGTGGACCGGGGACTTCATTTTTGTTTTATGCTAAGTTCTTCTCGCTGCTAGCGGGCATGAAATGACGACTTCGTGGCTACGACGCTACACTCACACAAAGTGGACGCCATAGATGGGTGTGGCTTCGGTTGTTACGCCGCGCCCACAAATGGGCTGGGTGTGTTTGACTGACATGAGAACTCGGAGGAAACTTGGGCATGGTTTTGCACGGTCGAGGTGAACTCGTGACGTCCGTGGTAGCCGATGCTGCGGCGTGGTTTATTTTTCTGGTCACCGTAGCAGGCATATTTCTACCCCGACAGGTCTTTTAAACGAAGGAGGAATTTCGAGCTTGTTTCCAGCTCTCGAAAAGTGCTGTGCATTGGTTGTGCTGTCGGCGGGCGACAGACCCTCGTTTGCGACGACTTAGAGGCGGCTGTCGCTCCATGACCGTTGAAGCGCAAGTGTAGTGTGCGCACCGATTTTACGTGATGGGCAGGTTCTATCGAAGCGTTGCTTGCGACCGCACCATCGACAGACACCAGTCGACCATCAACCAGTGTGCGCGCAATACGATCAGTAGAGACGTGTCTCCCAGACCCGCCTTTCTTTTAGCCGGTTTGGCGGACATGGCTTCTACAGGTTCCTACCACACGGCTATCCATCTGCAGCCGGAGCGTGCCCTTAAGTTATCGTCTGCTGGCAAAACAGTTTCCAACGACGCGTTGCATGACTGTGCGCTTTGTTTATCATCAGCGCGGCAGACAGACTCCCTCGACGGGTTGCGTGACGCGCATTCGTTGCGAAAAGGTTACTTATGTACATTACGAAAAGTACAGCTTATGCGTATTACATATACTCTCACGCGACGATTGCTGGTTTAGGTGGTTTATTCGCAGGGGTGAAGCCGATAGGAACGCAGGTCCGAGCGTTGCGATTACCCAGCTCGCTTCTCTCGCATGCACTTTATGGGGTTCATCTTCTTCCGCTGACACTTCTTTGAGCATATCCTCGCATCTGGATTGTACATTATCCTATCTTCGTCTTCCACATGGTTGATGCTGGTACGGCACGTACCCCGATAGCTTGATGGCCTGTTGCGTCTGTTCAATACCTTCGCTACAGTACAATCAACTCCGCGGGTCTATTGTAAGAGACGATCTCTACACATTTCAATGGGGTTGGTTTAGCGTCACTGTGGTATGGAAGGAAGCAGAACATGGAAAGCGAGCAAAGAGGAGCGCGAAGAATTAAAGCAACCGCGTGACGCCAGAGGCAGGGTAAGCGGGAGTAGGAAAGGCGTGAAGGTACAGAGGGTTTTGAGGGAATTGAACTCTATGAAAAAAAAACTACTGTAGAGAGCTCCTTCGAACAAAAGCGGTGAAGCGCAAAATAAAATAAAGCAGACAAATCTGATAAGTTGTTGTACTTGTTGCTATTCCTACCTTCGGAACACACACCTCTTGGGGGATTGGCCCGCAATTGGGAGCTTTGAGGAACTAACGTTCCCTGTCAACAAAATTCATAACGCTGTGACATTGAAAAGTAACGTTTGTAGAATAGTGCGTGCCGAGTGAAGCCATAACGTGATGTCACGGGAGTAGGACAGGTGCACACCACCCTCGCAGAACTCTGCTTCTAGGGAGGCTGTAGCGTGTTCGGCTGCTTCGTGTTCTTCCTATGCTCGTTGTTTTCGCCTGAACAGGTATTATTCAGTTGGTTCACTGCATCCACTGCTCTCTATCGACGCTGCGACATCCCTGTCCCCTCCACGGTCCGTTGGCAAGCAACAAGATGAGCCCTCGGGGCCGTCCGCTGCGTTGGATCCAGCTGACCGGTCTCTAGGCCTAGCAGCCCAGTCGGTGTTGCACTGCAGTGTTTGGCGCCGTGCGGCTATGTCGCACACGTCGGAGAAGCTCGGCGTAGCTCTATCCACGAATCTGCTGGCGACGCCCACTGCTACAGACGCCTCTGCTGACATGGCACTCGACGGCTCACTACCAATGGAGGTAACGCCACCGCTCCCACTACCTCCGGCTGACCCGTCCAGTCTACCGAAGCGCCTGTCGGACCAAACAGCACCCGCAGTCCCGGCAGTGGACACAATTGCACCTGCAGCCAAGCGGGTGTGTACACCAGCCACAAGCTAGTCACTCCCACCGTTGGGTGAACAAGCTACGTCACTGGCTGCCTCTTCAACCCATGGAGCGACCGGTGGTTCCCAAGGTGCCACGGGTAAGGCTATGAACCCCTCGATGTACAAGGGTGCGATCAAGCCTCGGGAGCGCTTCAAAATTTCCTCGCTTCCAACGAAGACATTGCAACAGACGCTCGTCAGCTGCCTAGAAACATCTGGTTTTACCGGCTACGCGTACCACAATCGCACCAACTCAATATCAGTATGGTTGCCATCTCTTGAATCTGTCCAGCGATTGTGCTCCCTGGATTGTATTCCTCTCACGCCTGAAAAGAGCCTGTCTATATAAGCATACCTGCTATCAGGAACGGACATCAGGCGCTATGTCGTTTCGGGCGTGGACCGAGGAGAAAATCCAGAAGACCCCCGGCCTGGCATCCGGTGCGCCACCCACCAGGTGCTCCTTGCTCAGTACGTGGGCTCCGGCCGTACGTGCCTTGTTACTCTACGAGGCCCGCTGGAGCCACCTGACCGTTTCCTGTACAACGGGTGCGTACTTCGCCCACGTCCATACAAAGCCGGAGTGGTGCACTGTTATCGGTGCTTTCGTCAGAGACACATGAGCAAGTCGTGACCATTCCCTGCACCAGAACCACCGGCCGGCTACCGATGCAGCAGAGCCACCAGCTACGCAGTCCGCTGCATCGCCGCTGACCGAGTTTTGCTGTGGTCTGTGCCGTACAGATGACCATTCGATCACGGATAAAAAATGTGCCACTAAATGCAAAGCTATTTGTGCTAAGCGAAAGGCGTGGCGGCGCCAGTCTGGTCCGAGCGGAATTCCTACGCTTAACCGGTTTGGTTGCTTGGAGGATGAGGAGCAGGACACAATGGAGGAAGACAATGTGGATCCTCCGGAGAGCACCCAATCTGTCACTACAACATTGTCCCGACCGACGTACCGCGACGTGCTCCGCCGCTCCCTCCGCCAGCGGAATAAGCAATGTCAAAGTGAAAAGGAATCTCTGGATATGGACGAGCTGGTTGAGGTAGACCATCAGTTGGCCCGCCTGCAAGCTGAGGTCACGAAGCTCACCCGGCGCTGTGCTCGGCTAATTCGTCGCCCGCAACGCCAGCAGCCTCCACAACAAGTTCATTCCAATCAGACCCGTTTCTCGCCCTCCAGCCTGACCACGGCAAAGCCAGTCTCCTCTGCCCTTAACCACCAAGACCTCCACGCCTTGTGGTGCAGCAGCTACAGCAATTGGTGTCGGTGTTAGCAGCCCAACTCCATTATGCCTGAACCACAATACTTAGTGCAGTGGAACTGTCGCGGGCTCACAACGAAACTTGGAGAGCTTCGAGAACGTCTTCGCCTGGGCAAACCTAGTGCTTGGGCTTTCCTCTTACAAGAGACCAATTGCCTGCCTCGCCTTCCCAATTTCACCGCTTACGCTAATCCATCCATACCTGATGGGCGTTGTGGCTCCACCAGCTCCCCGCCAGGCAAAACCGCCATTTATGTACTTACGTCTTTGCCGCAAATTCCGACTCCCTTACACACGTGGTGCACGGTATGGCAAGAAGTGGTGGCGGTTAGGGTGCAACTGCCCCGGTGCGCTGTGATTCTTGTGTCGTGTTATGTGCGCCCACACAGCGGACGTGCACCTCGGCTACGATTGGGCTGGCTATCCTCTCTGCGCCGTCCGAACGCAGCCTGTCCCATACTTGTGGCTGGGGACTTCAATGCTCCTCATTGTGACTGGGGGTACCCCACCTCAAGTGAACGCGGGCGTGTGCTAGTAGAACACTTAAGTGATGTTAACTTTACGCTTCTTAATGACATTTCGTGCCCTACGCGCCGATGTATTCATCCTCGTATGCCACCGTACTCACCTGACCTAACACGGTGGCTTGGAGGTGATACGGTATCATGGCAGCGAGAAGCAGACTGCTGGGGCAGTGACCATCACCCCATTACGATTGGCATTACCCCGAGCTCGAAGCGTCGCTTTCGGCGTTGCTCCACGGTTGTGAATTGGGATGAATGTCGGGGTAAAAGCAACACAAACCTCACGGCGCTCAGCCCAGATCCAATCGCTGTTATTCGGCATGCTCTGAATGACGCCTCTCAGAAAACTTGGGTAGAGGAGTCCCGGCCAAAACCTGACCTTTGACTCTTGCATCTATGGGCCCAGTGCCAGCAAACTGAAGTGGTTGCCTCACGAGATCACTCGTCTGTGGAGACTCGAATACGCTTGCAACGCCTGACTGCGGCTGCCAGGCGTCATGAGAAAGTCTGTCAAGGCAGCGATGGCTGAGCTGGTGTAAATCAAGCGGCCCATCGGCGACTACATAATCCATCTGGCGTACCTTTCGGGCGATGGAAAGTGGAGGCCGCACTCCGGATGCGGCAGCCAGTGCATGTCTGGCATCGGGCAAGACTCCCGACCAATTCGCCACCGATGTTGCCCGCGCCTTGTACCCTGCCTTCCTTCCTTCCTTCCTTCCAGTAGCCCGTGCCTTCCTTCCTTCCTTCCTTCCAGTAGCCCGTGCCTTCCTTCCTTCCTTCCTTCCTTCCTTCCTTCCTTCCTTCCTTCCTTCCTTCCTTCCTTCCTTCCTTCCTTCCTTCCTTCCAGCCAGTAGCCCGTGCCCGTGCCCGTTTCCTCTGTCACATCGGGTTGGTTCACCGCCCTCTGACGACGCGGCTCATGGAATTCAATCTGCTTTTACAATGGCTGCGTTCATAGCTGCGATTGACCATGCAAAACTTCGGACAACTCAGGGACCGGACGGCAGTACATATGAGGTGTACAAGAACCTCGATGAGCCAGCGCTTAGCCATCTCCTCAACTGCATCAACACGATTTGGCTCTCTGCCCAAATACCAGAATCGTGGCTTCACGCAGACATTGTGCCTATACCGAAGCCAGGGAAGTCCCCCGACCATCTTCCCAACTTGCGCCCAATCGCCTTGATGTCCACGCTTTGCAAGCTTCTGGAGCGCATTCTGGCAGCCCGGCCTCAATGGTGGCTGGACACCTTCCAATGGTACCACCCACCCCAGATCGGGTTTAGACCTCGTCTGGGTATAGAGGATGGGCTGGGCCATTTGTCGTCAATGGTGCTACTGGGAGGTCGTTCACACAAAGTGCGGACTGTCCTTGCTCTGGACGTCCACAAGGCCTACGACAACGTCAGCCACCGGGCAATCCTGGAAACTCTCCGAAGTCTTTGTCTACCAAACAAGGTGTGCGCTTTCATCGAGACCTTTCTTACTGGAAGTTCCTTCTCTGTACGAATCCGCGGGGCTAACTACGGCCAGTTCACACCAGTTCGCGGAGTACCTCAGGGGTCAGTTATTTCATCCCTCATCTTTATTATTATGATGTTGCCACTTGCCTGACATCTTGGCTCCATACCGGACCTGCATTTCCTCGTCTACGCCGACGAAATAACGGTATGAACCGTCCACCCAGACCTGTATCGCCAAAACGTGTGCCTTCAACAGGCCTTGAGAGACACGCAGACATGGTGTCAATACGGTGGACTGCCACTTTCAGCGGACAGAACAGCCGTTCTGCCTTTGGCCAGTGCTTGGGGCCGTCGCAAACTACCGATTTCTCCTCTCATACTGCAACTTTCCGGCCAAACCGTACGCACCGACGCATCTCTACGCGTGCTAGGTTTGAAAATCTCTGTGTCTGTGTCGGCTGCCATGTGGCTTCGATCTGCCCGACAAAAAGCAGGACAGATGCTTCACCTGATTCAACGCATCTCGCAGAAGTCTGGTGGTTCCTGCAGAGTGGGCCCGACTTGAGGCTATCCACAGAGCCGTTATGCGCACCATCACCTGCCTTCCTGCAATGACAACGATACCATCGCTCCAAGCTGAGGCTCAGCTGAACGCGCTTGACGAACACGTCGAACAACGTCGCTCAGCCCGCATACACAAACGTACTTTTGTTGCGGAAGCAGCGGCCTTGGCTAGCTATATGGGCTGTACCCTACCTGCTCCACCTGATCGCCCGTAACCAGGCCGCCGTGGCGATATCACCAGGTGACCCACAACTGACCACTGACTAGACTGCACACTCGAACTACCGGAAAAGCATGTGCGAGAGGATCACTACTGACGGCTGCGACCCAGTACGATGCGATAGAGGCCTTAGTGGACGCTGGTGCCAAGGATGGTGTTTTATCTACTGCGATACAGTGTCCCGTTTATCCTGACGCCTCTCAAACTTGCCTCTACCAAACCATCCGCACCCTTCCCTCTCTAATGGCGGAGCTGACAGCCATCCGGGATGGCCTACAGGCACTAACGCCGGCCCTACAGCGCGCCCCCGTGGGTTCCATCCTACATCTTTATACGGACTCCACCGCGGCTATACGGGATTTACCCCAGGTATCAAACAATTGTACTATTTCAAGGGACATCAACAGCCTACTAGACACGTACCCCTGCCCTCGCAGGCTGGTGTGGGTTAGGCGGAATACGCTCCCCGCTCACATTGCAGCGAATATGCCTTGTCACCTGACGTACATTCCTCGACCGCGGGCAATGTTAACAACCGGTCCGATAGAAAACTTTCTCCAACGGAAGGATGATCTGTGTCGCGTCACACGTGCCCTCATCCCCCCGTGTGGAACGGACCTCCCCAGTAGACGTACTCGCTGGGAGGAGGTTTTGCTGCGCAGACTTCGCGTTGGAGTGGCTCTTTCACCTACTGTGACTCGGGCGTGGCCACCACGCTACCATGTCCCGTTCGACGACACCTGCCCTTCTGCACAGCTGAGGCCGCACAAGCTGATTTGGACCATCTCATATGGGCGTGTCCCTCACTGGCCTCAGCCAGAAAGCGACACCTGAGAGGCACACCTCCATCCTCGAAGACCCCCCGACCTTCAGGGGTGGCTCTGGGGACCCCACCACCGCTTCCTTCTTGACTTCCTTCGGGAAACGGGTGCCCATGTATATTTGTAAATAAGTTGTTTTTATGCCAACGTGCATTCCATCGCAAAAAAAAAAGAGTCTGCTTGCACACTAAGATGAACCAATGAAATAGAGGAAACAGACGCAAACACGTAATAGCCGAACAGAATGCGTTTAAATTATTCCCTGCCAAAAGACAAAGCGACGAAAGCGAGGAAAAAAAAGGTGCAAGTACAATGTATTATAAAAGAAGGTGCTAATACGTATCGCCAGGCTTTCGCCTTAAAAGCCCGTGGGCAGACTGGCCCGCGCCGAGAAAATTTTGTGTCGAAAAGCGGGAGGTTCCGATAACGTAATACGAGCAGCAACTGTTTTGAATGTGTCGCGCTTCTAGCACCCGCTTTCCTTTTTTGCCAATCGGCCATAGTCACGTGATTGCACTGTCTGCCCCCGACGGCAGAATTTACAGCTTAGGAGAAAGAATTTCAAGCAAAAAGCTCATATGAAGGCTTGGAATAAAAATAAAATGAACTTTGTAGGGAAATACAGATTAATAAAGTAAAAGTACAATAAAATAAAGTAGTTAGATTTGCTTGCCCCGAGTAGAAATCAGTGCAGCAGTGGAACGAGAGAACGCTCTAAAAGGTGCGCCACGCTCTAGTGGTGCGTCCTTGGAGTGCGCTGCCCAGGACCAATTACGTCACCTCACTAATCAGCAAATAGCATGAATAGCATTTTAAAAGTGTTTTAACTCTGCCCCTAAATATTATCATGAGCTTATTATTATCATCACTGCTCCGCCTTACCCTAGTTTCGCTCAAACTCGGGCCTTCTAGAATAGCACCCGAGTATGGCTTCAGACGCCAATTGTCAACAGTAACGCAGCTCTTCCCGACGATTCATGATTTCGCAAGCGTACTAAACGAATCAGGTCTAGTAGGTGCAGTTTACTCGGATTTATTGAAGGCATTTCATCTCGTCCCGCACGCTAAACTTTTAATGAAACCTACTCACTTGGGAGCTACTAAGAACCCCGTTAACAGGATTAAACCATATGTCACGAGAAGAACGGAATATGTCGAAATTAAGGGAGAGAAGTCAACTCATTTAGACGTCAAGTCGGGTGTACCGCAAAAAAGTGCACTCGGCCGCGTATTATTTTTGTGTTATATCAATGATAGCAATGACAAAATGCAGATAGAATTGACAAAAAGCTCATTGTTCGCCTGTTTTCGGACAATTTCTTAATTTATCGATGCTTAATTTGTCGATGCTATAAATAGCAGCAACATCAACACGTTCAGTGGCTGGCCTTCAACGGACCTTGTGAATGGTCTTGTGACTTGCTATGAAAAGATCCACCTCTCTCAGAAAGGCACCACTTGGGTGGAAAAGCAAAAGAAAGAATTGCCCTAACACTTATAGAGTTAACGCACAACATTTCGAGTGTCTTCTTAAGCCACCTCTTCAGCTGTTCCCTTACCACATGCAGCAATATAATAACAGAGTGTGTTCAGATTTTGTGCGAAATTCTGAAAGTAACTATGGCTGTGCCACCGAAAGAGGAAGTTCTTAAGCATTTGCCCCTCTGTTTTAAGCATTTCAGTAATGTGCCTGGTATTGTTGACTGCACTGAAATTTCTATCAGTCAGCCCAACTGTTTGCGATGTGCATTGCAAAGTTACTCCTACTACAAGAAAGGCTTTACCGTCAAGTATATGGTAACAGTCACACCTTGTGGGTCCTATTGCCCACATTAGTGAAGGATGTGGAGGAAGGGCCTCGGACAAGGCGATTTTTGAGCAAAACGGTCTGATCAAAGAACTGGATCCCATATCCGATGCCTATATGGAGATCCGCGGCATTTTGATTAAGGATGTTTGCGTTGACCATTTAATTGAGTTGATCAGGCCTCCATACAAGAAACAAAAGAAGATGTCGAAGGGCGACGCACTTCGGAAACAAAAAGTTGCATCTGCGAGAGCCCACGTAGAGCGTGCAATACAATACATGAAGATATTTAAGGTATTGTCGACGAGAATTCCATGGAACATGGTGGGTCTACTTACGACAAATAGCCTCGGGCATCACAAATCTGTCGTCCTTAATCTTGGCGCCGCATAGATTTCTATAAATGCTGCATGAATTCATTTTGCCAGACAAGCAGATGCACCACAAAGTTAAGCTGGGTACAGAATCGGTATGTATTAAACCTTACAGCGGAGCGGTTACAAGCCAGCTTCCCCACCCCCTGGATACCCCGTTCCATAACACCTTTTTTTGGGGCGACTGCATTATTATGCAGGCAGAATGCTACAAGCCCGTGTATATTAGGTGTAAATTTTCAAGATCCCTCCACCATTACGTGCGTCTTTGCACTCTTCCATTGCTTTTGCCTGTCCATCAAAGACGCTGAGCGTGGTTCCAGCAAGGGTTGCATAAAAAGTTTCTTCAACCAGCTTGTCTACCACAGCTCTGTTGGTCGTCTACCTTCACAGTGTGGAGTAGTATTACGGTACTACATGTATGTGTGCATGCACCCACACACGCACATCTGGTAGTTGATTCTGGAATTTAGCATGTGGAGTACCACAATTTCAGGCGTGCCATAGTGGGTGGAAGCTCTGGAAACCGCGACTACCTGGGGTTCTGTAATCTGCACTGAAATCTTTTTTCGTGAGTAGTCAATGGATACACAAGGTCATCAAAGTTAAGTCTACAGATTTCATTACCTTCTCTTTTCATTACCGTCATGTGCAGCAATGCAAACCAGAATTAACTATCATGGTCTAATATCTCAGTTCACATGCATAGTAAAATTCTGATAAGTAGAACAGTTGTGCATTTTGCCACTCAAAGTGGAGGGACCATGAGAACACACCCTCCTCGTGCTCGCACTGTCTCCTGTGCTTCCATGTTGTTCGGCTATACATGAAAGGACAAAATCGGCATCGACCCATTTGTAGCACGATGTATATATATGTGTGTATGTTTGTGATGCTAGGAATGAGCACTGTGCCACAGCTCGTGCACCATTCTTGTATTCGAAAGCACGCGTACTTCCTCGTCGCCCTCTCCTGCTGTCACTTCATGCACCCCACACACATACCATGACTGCATGTTTTGTTTTCGCTATGTTCATCTATCCAGAACTTCGTGGTTTGTTCGGATACGTCTCAATTTAGCTTTAGTGCTGGTATGTTGCCTAGGTATACATTTTTTCATGTTGAGAAAACTCTTCTGGATAGCCTCAATATGGCTTCTTGCCAGGCCACATTGTAAATTTTTGTCATACGCTGGTACTAGTTTCATATGGTCCAAGGAGTTTTCTTACATGACAATTTTTCAGATAAGCATAGTGCGTGAGGAAAGCGTAGAAGCAGTTGTGTTATCGTATGCTGCTGAAGGCAATCATACTGCAACGGACTTTCTCTGCCATCTCCGTGGGCACAGAGGTACCATGTGCGTGAATATTTCAGAGGCACAATACATGTAGTAGCACATTACATTGTGATGCTGTATGTAGTAGCCTGTCTAGCAAAGACACTTTTGTTTCAGATTGTGGCTCTCGGTAAAAGTGTAATGGTGTTCTTTGGTTACACACAATTTAAACGCAAACGCTACCCTGTTTGATCTACACGCTGTGCAGGTAGATGACAGTATTATGATTTGCATGTTGTTAAGACTTGTGGTCTAAATTGTAGTGTTTCTTGTTGTACACTCTGATCACATTGTGGCATAAAAACACAATTTATGGTAATTTGTGGCCGCTTATTTATGATCTGTGCTCATGAAGATGTAGCCACGTTGCAATCGCAGTATGCCGTTCCTTGCCTTGTAGTTTTTTACCAAATAAACCGCTCTTTTTTTGTTCACTGCACTTGGTGTTAATCGCACACACCTTACCTAGTCACATTCGTCCACGTTCAAGCATATCAGCGGTGACTTTGAACAGTGTCACATATACCTGCAATGATTCCTTTAGGAAGTGTGGCCACCAGAAAGTGCACTCTGAAACACTGGTTTTATTCAGTCTTGACTTTTTTCTACCTTGAATACAGCGCAAACGTATGAGTGTGACTAGAATCGGTAAAATAAACTGGTGCGAACTGCCCAGGTAACAAATGCACCTAAAAAAATGATACATCTCACAGATAACATAGCTGTAGGAGGCCAAAACAGGTACAAATTAATACAGCTCACAAAATGCAGAAAGAGTAGATAAAAGAGAACTCCCTTCTGAAATACGCCCGGTGTACAAATTCGATCTATGGAAGTTCTGAAATAACGTTGTATGGAGAAAATATGTACGCCACAAAAAATGTGCGACATTAGGCTTTAGAATATCTTTAGGTGGAGATAAAAATAACGCGTAAAAAGTTAGTATGACTAGTTTCCAAATGTGCGATAGTGCACAGCGTGTTTCCGTCTCCAAAACGCTGTAACGCCAAAACTTCCTGTGACATCACACAAAAATAAAAAACAAAAAACAATTACGCAGAAGCCGTCTATGCATTAGGTAGTAATAAGGATAATCATAAAAAGTTAAAATATTGCTGCGCGTGTAAGCATTTGCATCAAAACGTTTCATACATTAACGAAAGTGGGGCGGATGCGCCACGAGCGCCTACTAGTGGTAGAAAGCACCCTTAAAAAAAAAAGAAACAATGGCGTTTTTTGATGTGTGCGATTTGTCCACGAAGTTTGTGTAGGAACTGTTACGAATGTAGTGCATCATAAGGCTCTAAAGTCGTCTGCGCCGTGTGTGTCTTGCCAAGTCGTCATTTGTACGTGAGGAAGTCGTGGTGGGCTGTTTTTACTCGTAGCGTCGTCACCTATCTCCTGCCGAGAACGTCCTGGCTTCATTTGTTGGTGGTGTGTTGTGTGTGTAAAATCTCCCTGATGGAATTTGAGTGGCTTTGTTCTACGACAGCAGTGGTGACAAGCTACAAGGGTTCTTTTTCTGGCTGTGAACATGGGCTCACCCGACGTTAAACGTGAGGCCTAGGTAGCTGGTGTTACAACTCATTCTAGTTCACTCTACTGACAACGGAAGGTATCCTTTACGGAGTGGTTTCGCAGGTTGCTCTGGGTGGTAGTACAATCAGAGCAACGATGGGTTTTTATCCTGTACACAATCGTCTGAGACTGCGTATCTTACAAACAAAGCAGTATGAATGAGCGCGAATATTGTTCAGGTAATCAAATGCGCTGGCGTTAGAGTGTTTCATGACTGCTATGGACTATGGTTGTTCGTAAGCATAAGTAGTTATGTCGGCTGTACAGATACACTGCACTGCACATCGTGTGTGTGTGTGTGTGTGTGCGCGCGCGCGCGCGTACGCATATTAAAGAGGTGGTACCACATGTTGGCATCGACGGATAATATGGCGGCACCTGGTGCTTCTGCGGGCCACTACATCTTTCCCTAACGGGGAACAAACAATCATTAGACTAGACAGTCCTGTCTGCACAAATCAGGGTGTCGAACCGGATTTTTTTCGGGTTCGGTTCGGGTTCGGGTTCAAGCCTTTCGGGTTCGGTTCGGGTTCAGTTCCAGAGCAACATTCCGTTCCGGTTCGAACCGGTTCGAACCCGTTCGAACCGGTTCAAACGGGTTCAAACGGGTTCGAAGAAAAAAAAAGCAGGCGTGTTTTTTTCTGTTAATTTTTTGTGCTCGTTTTTCGTTTCCTTATCAAATCGGAATAACAACAAATTCATAATGAAGGTTTCTTTGTCCAAATCTTTTGTCTTCGCCAAACTAAAGCGACCCTGCAACACGTTTTCAACTTTTGTCTAAATCTTGAGTGCTTGCAGAAAGTAGTCAACCAACGCATTATACTATGGGGTCGCAATGTGCCTCAGCCAAAAATTACTGTTCTCTCCTCGTCAGATAAATAGAAACTTGCTCAGAAATATTTTGCTCTCCTTCCCGGTCTTCGCGTTCTTCGACCGCTGAATGACGTCATTACAGCGGTGTAGCGGCTGTTTGCCGGCTTTCCTTAAGTTGCAGAATAGAACGCATTTGATGGCCATCTAAAAAAAGGCACAAAAGCGAAGCAGAAACGGAAGGTGTATCCGCAGCGACGAGCAAATCACGCACTGTTGCTCTGTGCTGGCAATAACTATAGTTTTCGCAGTGCTTCCAGATGCGAAGAAGATTGAAAGCGTTTTCGAAAGTGTTTATTTATTTATTTACTGTTGGGTTTAACGCGCCGTCGCAACGCCGACGACAAGGCGCGCCATAGTGGAGGGCTCCGGAATAATTTTGACCACCTGGGGATCTTTACGTGCGACGAAATTTCGGACACACGGACGTTTTCGCTTTTCGCTTCCATCAGAAAAGCGGCCGCCGCGACAGGGAAACTAAACCGCGTCTGTGTGCTCATCAGCGCTACGCCTTAGCCACTGAGCCACCGCGGCGAGTTTATCTAAGGTGTTGAAGAGCTCATTTAACTGTACCCGCAAAATGTTTTCTATGGTAGTGTGACGAGTATGTGGCGCCTACTGCCAAGCGTGGCAGGTGGCATTTAGAAAAATTTTCTACTGCTCATCTTTTATCTTCTAACAGAGCTGTTAGAAAGAAAGAATGGCTCTAAAGACTCATTGGACGGCGGGTATAGGACGACATTGGATAGGGAACCACTGAAGATAGGAACTTGCTAATTGGCCCTTCAGCGACCGGTGACAGCGATTGGGCTCTAGGAAGGATGATAGCCAAGTGAAGTCACAAGCAGCAGTAATGATCACTTGTAGAGAGAGAGAGAGAGAGAAAATGAAGTTTAATTCAATCGAGGCAATGTTTAAGAGAGGCGTCCTCATTCGAGGGGGCCGAATCGACAGCCGTTTCCATCAAGAACAACTGATCTTCCAGGCCGCAGCTGGCCATGGCTGTCTCCCAATTCTCTATGGAAACGTGAAGGTTGGATGGATCTACGGCACACTAGTCGCAGCCGCCTACTATGTGTATGAGGTTCCCAGGCTCTCCACAGAAGCAACGCAATGGAGAGAGTTGTGTCCCGTCAAAGAAGTGAAGTCTGGCGTTGTGTGGGAAGGTGTATGCCCACAGGGTCCGGAGTAATGTTTCCTGGTTAATCGGTAGCGATTTGTGCGGGGAGGAGTACGTTCTATGGAAGAGGCCAGGTCTGTGACTGCAGGATGCATGCACTCGGGCCGGGCATCATCAGCGCCGGCTAAGCGAGTCAAATCTCGAACCACGAGGTTGGTGATCTTGTTTGCCGTGGATGCCGGTATGAGCTGGCACCCATACAATCGTGACTGGTCTGGTTGGTGGTCTCTGATTGAACAACGGAAGTGTTGTAACATGCAATCGACAGTTGGCAAAGTTGGGCCACGCCTGCTAAGGGTCTGTTATGAGAGTTTTGATGCCGCTTTGGCTAAGCGCATGTGCTATCGCCGCTTCCTCAGCTTCGATGGGGCTGTGTTCGGCGGCTGAGATGCTACACCTGTGGGAGGCTGCAGAACGGTAACACAAAAAGAAGGTACTGAATAATGCTATCGCGCGGCTCTTGCATCAAACCAGTTGATCGTCCCTCCCTTTTTTTCTTGCAGTTTAGTTTCTTTCCAACTGTCTCCCCTCATATATACACACGTTTTGAAAACTTTTTGATGAATATACAATATGCATTAGGCAATTAGTTATTAACTTTAGTCCGAGATGTCAATTTTAATATAGCAACAACATAATAGCGCAATACGGGCATAAAGAAAGACCTTTTATAGCATTCAGGCGGTCTTCACATACCTTTGCGGCTACTTTGTGCGTGACAAAATTTCCTGATTGGTCGAGAAGGAGAACGCTGCAAAATTTCCAAATGCCAAGGACCCCAAAAATATCATGTTTGGTCCGACCGTCGAATCCGCCTTAACTGACCCGCTAATTCTTTTAATCAAAATCAATCAACACACCAGTCCCAATAATTCACATTAGCTCATTCACTCACCTAACTAATTTCAACTTCAACTTCAACTTTATTGAGCATTTCGTACATAGAAATGCGAGGACAAACACAAAAAGCTGCAAAACTGCAGCTTGACGAGGTGTTTGCACCTTACGGTTGGCGTGGCAGAGCAGAAACAGGAGTTTAAAGCATACGCACAGGAAATAATCCTAAGAAAATAATCTCGCCTTAACAAGTCGATATTACATACAAACATAAAAGAAAGCATTAAAACGCACTATAGCTCAAAGTTTGTAAAATATACTTATTAAATGATATACATACACGCATGTAGGCACCCATAGGTACATACATACATATAATGGTTACAAAACAAAACAGGGTACACAGGTACATAAAAAGAGAAATATTGGATATGTACGGAACCTGTGTAGACACAAAAAAAGCAAAAGACAAAACTTGAAGAAAAAGTCATGTTATATACAGGTATGCATACACTCATCAAAATCTGCACTACAGAAGTATCCACATAAATAAATACACACAATATTGGGAAAAAATCAATGTACGGTACTTTTTAGATGCTAAAGTTTGCAGGGAATGAAGACAATGCCAATAAAACGCTTGAAAAATATTACAAGTAATTTTGGCTAAACCAAGGTTGCCACGATAGACAACGCTTAATAGATTGTCAGTTAGAAATGTTCTATGTTCAGCAGTAAACGTTTCCTTAAGTTTCACTTAGAAATACTATTTATAGCTATGCCACTCTCGGCTAGGTTATTTAAAAGGCGGGCAGTTCGGGATTGCAACCATTCATTGCCATAATTCGTTCTTGAAAACGGCACGAACCATGTACTCCTTCCCCTAATTTCGTACGGTACGTCCAACGGTTTTCTTAAACTACATAGACTTAGATATGCTGCACCGTTGTGTTGCAAGCTATTTTTATACTTTGTTAGAAGATTAAAGTTGTAGATACATTGGACAGGAAGCAAATTATACTGCAGAAATAGTTCGTTGGTCTGAGAGTCATATGGTACAGTTGCGATATGTCGAATGGCCTTTTTCTTAAATAAATGCAGCTTATTAATATTTATGGCGGAACTGGTTAACCATGCGAGGCTGCAGTAATTGATGTGAGCTGTGAATATAGCATGATAAAGAATAAATTTAATATTTCATGTAACCACAGGCCGTAACCTACAAAGCACCCCCACGCTCTAGATAAATTAGTGCAGACGTGATAGACATGGGCATTCCATTTTAAATGTTCTTAAAAAACAATGCCTAATGTTTTTATTTCACTGACTATACAAATCTTTTCACATCCGATGTACAAACTGAGCTTTCTGTCAACAGATCTTTGAGCTGGTAAAAATAACACCGCTTTGGTTTTCTTAGTATTTATTTTTAACGAGTATGCTTTAGTCCATTTGTGAAGCTTTTGGAGGGTTATATTTGCTAAATGCAAAAGCTGAGTAGTACCACACGATTGAAAGAAAATGTTGGTATCATCTGCGTAAATAATAAAATGTGCAATTTCAGTAATTTCTATGATATCATTCATATAAATATTGACCAGGATTGGCCCTAGAAGACTGCCTTGCGGAACTCCAGCCCTTACATCCTTGTGAAGAAGAGTAGCGTTCCTTTATTGCTACGACCTGTTGCCGGTTACTCAAATAAGATTGCAAAAGAGTAAAGCCCCCGGAATCCATAATGTTGTATATTTTAAAGCAATGTTAAATGACTAATTCTATCAAATCCTTCGAAAAATCTATATGTATTACCTTCTTTTCTTCAAATCCCTGTATTATTCATTCGTTTTGCGTTAGTAAAGCTAATTCGTTGGCATATGTTTACGAAAACCGAACTGTTTTGATGATATAATAGAGTGTTTGTCACAGAAGGACACAAGGTGTTTCGCGATTACTTTTTCTAGCCTTTTAAAATAACTGGAAGCACAGAAACCGGTCTATAATTGGAAAAAATTGATTTTGTCCCCGGATTTAAACAGTAGCGTGACCTTAGCTTACTACATCTTTTTTGGAAAAACACCAGTAGTAAGGCATAAGTTATTTATATGGCTAAGCGGCGATGCAAGAAGGTCCAGTACAAGCTTAATAGGCCGAATCTGAAGCCTATCGATGTCTATGGCTTTGCTATTTTTTAGTGACAAGAAAATCGACCATATTTTCTGAGGCGTTACCGGAGAAAAAAAGGCTCTGTGGGGGTTAGAATCCTTTAGGAAGCTCATAGCGCTTTCATTGTGGGAGCATTGCATAAGATTCGTTAAATAGTGATTAAACTTGGTTCCCAGTTCTTGACCCTTGAGTGGTTTATTATCTACTGTCAATTCAAAGTCGTCGTTACGGGGGGTAGTGGGTGCAAAAGTTTATTCAATTCCCGCCACATGACATCCCGCCGGGAGGAAGCCTCAGAAAACACATGTTCGAAGTACATTTTTTTAGTATAGCGTAAGAACTTTGTCACAAAGTTTGGGTACTTTTTAAAGGCTACAAAATTGTCCCTGTTCTTTGTTTTTACAAACTTATGGTACAATAAATCTTTTTTACGGATCACCTTCAGACATTCGTCTGTAATCCATGGTTTCCTTATATTCTTATTTTTCTTGACCATCTTAAGAGGAAAAGACTTTTTATATGCATCTTTATATGATTCTAGAAAAGTATCGTAGGCATCATCTGCAGTTGTTGCACAGAAGTAAAGGGTTCCACCAAATAGAGGGAATTTTCTGACGAAAAGTAGTCAAAGTATTCTGATTAATATCGTGAAAAGCGAAAGATTCGCGGCATTGCTTACATCTTATTATTTCTGTGTGCATTGAGAACATATATATAGGTAAATGGTCACCTATATGTACACCAGTCACACCGAACATGGTACTGCTACTTGTATCACTGGTTATAAATACATCAATAAGACTTTGGGAAAGACGGCCCATACGAGTCGATTCTTTGATCACGTTCATGCAGCCGAAATAACCGAAAAGAAGCTCTAGATTACGCGAATGTGCGCTTGCCTGTAATATGTTAATATTGAAGTCCCCACCAATAGTTATTTGTAAACTATAAGACGAAACAAAATTGAGAAGGTCTTCTAAAAATGCGGAACAATTTTCGAGTTTTCCTTGAGGGGGGCGGTACACAACAACAAAAATAGCATTTTTACATTGCACCGTTAAAGCTTCATAATCTGTCGTAACTGTCGAAAATTCGTTCATTGTACTACAACAAAGCTGTGTAGACACGAGCTGTAACACACCCCCACCTCGCGGTGGGACCTATTTAGAAAGAACGTGTTGAATCCCGAAAGGCGCAACACTTCTGTGTCACTCATATACCAGGTTTCCGTTATCATGACAACGTCGAACTTGAAACTTTCAAAGCTTCGTTTTCTTTTCTTGTAGTTTCACATTCTTCTTTTATTTCCTCGTAGCTTTTGTTGAAGAATTCGCAGCTTTTTTGCATTTCCACATTTTCTTTCCCAGTGGTTTCATATTCTTTTTTAATTTCCTCGTAGCTTTTCTGCATTTCCCTTACTTCTTTTCGAAATTCACGCTTAAGATCAGCGATCTCGCGTCTTAGGTCAGCAATGTCAGTTTTCATGATAAAAGCAATGCGGGATTATACACAAGGGCACACAATAGCAATGACACTGGGTGGTTGGCACCAGAGGCAACAGAAAAAGTGACTGAGTAAGCGAACAAAGATTACTGCAGAATATTCAAACCTGTGAAATGGGAAGGCGACTATCAGGCGACCGTTCTGTTCGCTGCCTCCGCTGCCAAGTGATGCTGAGGTGGACGGAGCGTTCTTTTAAAGGATCCACTTCGTGACAAAAGCCACACGTGGTCCAGGAAACATGGGGTTTGGAGAGGCAATGTGGCGAGGGGGTGTGGCGAGTCTACCCGCTAACCCGCACTAATCGACTTCAATCCATTCACCTCTTAAGTGTAAGGTTAAGCAGATTCGAGATAACATAAAAATGCTATCAAATATATTTTAAAAGTGGAAATTAGGATTCCCCATTTTTTTAAATATGATGTTCTCTTAGAGCAGTAACCGAAAGACAGAACGGCACTGTATACAAGAAAAAGTTACGTCAATTTTGAGAACTGCGAGTGTTTGTGTCTCAGTGCTGTTTGTATATAACTGCCCATTCAAACTATAAGTGGAAGATATGGATGTATTGTTGATGGTGTCCCTGAAGGCCTTCACAAGCGGACAGGGATGCATGCGAATTAACAAGACATTAAAAACTTTACGCGCTTTTAAACACCATGTAGAGAAACCATGAAGAATATTCCATGATATGTTGCCTCGTAATATGCGTTATACCTTAAGTTATTCTAAACGTAAAAGATAATTGGGAGAGATGGGCAGTGCCTAACGCAAACTGATAGTATATACGGACAACTTTACATTAAATCATGGATGTATTGTTGATGGTGTCCCTGAAGGCCTTCACAAGCGGACAGGGATGCATGCGAATTAACAAGACATTAAAAACTTTACGCGATTTTAAACACCATGTAGAGAAACCATGAAGAATATTCCATGGTATGTTGCCTCGTAATATGCGTTATAACTTAAGTTATTCTAAACGTAAAAGATAATTGGGAGAGATGGGCAGTGCCTAACGCAAACTGATAGTATATACGGACAACTTTACATTAAATTGAGGGAAATATTTAGAAGAGAACATGATGGGCCTTGGGAACTGCAGACTACGCAAAATATTTCATGGTTCTGTCTGGGGAGTGGCAAAATATCTTCAGACGCAAGGTAGGGTACCGAACTGGAAAACTAGAAATCACATTTTTGAAGCTCCGGAACCGGTTCGGAACGGTTCCTTCGATTCGTTCCGGTTCGGGTTCAGTTCCAAAATGGCGGAAGAAATACGGTTCCGGTTCAGTTCCGGTTCCGGGCAAAAATTCGGGTTCGGTTCCGGTTTTCGGTTCGGTTCCGGTTCCGGTTCGACACCCTGGCACAAATCACCAATACGGTCACCGTTTGTGTGCAGAAATCACCAATACAGTCACTGTCTGTATGAGCCCTGACAGCTGTCGAATCACTGCACGTAATCTTGGAAGTGCACTGGAGGTCTGCGATTTCTCCTGGGCCGGTCAGGTGGTGGCCCTGGCATTGAGTCCGTTTCCCTCTACCGGTACACTGCCCTCCTCAGTGCCAGAGCCTGCAGCCAGACTTTGTGGATGCAAACCTTGCGGCTGTGGTGGGCTCGGTGGAACATGTGGTGGTACAGCGCATGAAGACTCAAGTTGATCTGCGGATGAACTCGCAGATTGTGTTTGTGGCGGACCCCCAGGTGCAGTGATCCAAGTCTTTTATGGTGCAGCTCTACTTTGGTAGTCCGTCAACGGGGGCATGTTGTACGTGCAAGAGTTGTCCTTAGTTTCTTGCCCTGGTGATGCCTCTTTTGGTACCGCTGATAGCTGTGAAGCGTTCCAAGTTCGACCGTCTTCCAGATAGAAGGACCAGCGGCCAATTTTTTTTAGGGTCTTTAATAGTGGTCCATAACTTGGAGCCAGGAACTGGTCCAGGAACTTTTTTCTTCACTCGTATGTAGGTGCCAACTTGGAACTTGGGGACTGTTGCAGCTCGCTGTTGTTCAGCGTATGCCTTACTTTTTCGTTTACACTCTGCGACTCTTTTTCCGAGCGGACTCATCTCCCGTGAAGGATTTGTGCTGAAATGAGCTGTCAGCTGACCAATGACGTCCAAAGAAGTTCTCATGTGTCGGCCATGTAGAAGAACGGCCGGGGAGAGACCGGTGGCGCTGCGAGGGGTGGCTCTGTATACTCCCAAGTACTCAGTCACAGTTTCCTTCACTGGACGCTGCTCCAGCAGAGCCAGTTGAATGTATGACTTCAGTACACGATCAAATCTCAACGAGACCACTTTCCTGTGGGTTGTACACGACAGAAAAGATGTGGTTGATTCCACGGTCTTCAAGGAAGGACTCAAATTCCCTTGATGTGAAGTCGACCGTGAACAGACACTATTTCAGTAGGGTAACCCTCACGTACGAAGAGTGCTAGAAGCAACTTCGTCACCGTGTGAGTGGTAACGTCAGTGCAAAAAGCCACTTCTAGCCATTTTGAAAAATAATCAACTACTGAAATGGAAAATCGGTAGTCTCCAGGTGCACGCTGAAAAGGAGCAACAACGTCAATAGCTATCTTGTCTCAAGGTTTGTCAGGAAGAGGAATTGGCTGAAGTGGTGTGGGTGAGATCTTGACACTTTTTTCCGCGTGCTGACAAATGGAACTGCGGATAGCTGTTTCATCATGTTTGCCTAACCCTGGCCATCATACTTCTCTCGTGGGCATTGTTTGGTTTTTCACGATACGAGGGTGGGATTTGTGAGCCAGCTGGGCAAAAGTCGCTGTGAGTTTGACAGGAACTACGATGCGCTTAGTACGGAAGAGCATGCCATCAACTGCTGTCAACTCCTTTCGGACTTCATAGTATTGAGTCAGCTTAGGTGCCCGATTCTTGCGGGGCGGGAACGATGTCTGCACGTAACGGGAAACTTCTCGGAGAGTGTTATCCTCCACTGTCGCTTCTCTCAGTTCATCTTGATGTACACACGTCACCAGAGACTATTTCTTCAGACTCGCGTGGTTTCGTGGTGGGCGGTGACAACTTGTTTGAGTGCTGTGGATGCATTTTGGGGCCTTGTGTCAAAGTTTTACTTGGTTTGTGTCAATGTTTGGCCATAGTAAGGCAGTGTAATTCTGTGCCCACAATCTGGAGACCAAAAGCTTGTACGGCATCAATACCCAGAAGTGATGTTCCACCTTGGGTAATGTGGAAGGTCACTACAGCTGTTTCCGATTTGTGCACAGTGAGGGCAGGGAACTGTCCACGCACAGGAATTTTTCGACGTGAAAAATCCAGTAATGTTGGTTGCGATTTTTTCAGCTCAACTTGGTCTCTGAATAGGTTTTGAAAGCTTTGTTCTCCCATTATCGATACAGCTGAGCCAGTGTCCACTAACAATTTTATGCTGCGCCGGGGTGATGTCAGAGAAACAGGTTGAACCCCGACATAAAAGTAGACACCCGTACGCTTAATTATCAGTGTGAACAGTAAGAATGTTCATGACACTCTCAGTGTCTTCCTCTGGAACAATTTCGGCGACTCAGGCCGGGCGTCTTCCACGCCCGCGACGCAAACTTCGACAGTACTGTTGAAAGTGACCTCGAGGTGGCCACACGTGAAGCAGGTTCAACCGCGGGCTACGGAGGTAGACAGTTGTCAGTTTTGTGCGCCGCAATTTCCACACGCGGCTGTGTTTCCGGAGTACGGGATGACAGCGCCACTACATAGGACACTACAGTAGTATTCTTTACAAGTTATGAAAAAGGAACCAAAGACATTGCTGGATTTGGACCCCGTCATTGCAGAAATCTGAAAGTATGTGGCCCCGCGGCATTACTTCACGTGTTTTTGATAAATTGATTTTAAAAATCCACATACACGCAGTGTTTTATTATGCCTGCTACGCTGCTGGTTCATTGTTCCCGTTGCTAATGAAGGTGGCGTCAAAGGGGCCGACTAAGGGTGTACTGATCTCAAATTGCCGTTATTTTGTTGGCAGTGTTGGATTCTGTCTGAAGTGTCGTCAGCTATTAAAGTTATTTTGGAATTGTGCAGTGCATTTCTGAGGAATGAACCCAGCAATTTATCTTTCCTTTATTTTTCTTCAGAGTTTGTAGAATGACCTTTTTGAGCAATAAAAATGTGCTTTTGAAATTGTGCTTCATAGTGATGGCTGGAGTTTCATGATTACATTTTGGTGCTTGTGCAGTTTAACAGTAGAGGATAAATTTTTCCAAAGGAGTTTACAAAGTGTATTGGCAAACAGTCAGGTGTCCAGCGTCCCCTTACAACGATAGAGCCATTATTCTACCAAGTGGGACAATTTTTTCAGAGACTTCCCATAAATCTTTAGTTTGTTTAGATTCAACATCTCTTCCATACACTTGGAAGTTATTATTGTTCTAGCAACTATGACGAGTTGGAGGGGCTTCAGAGTGCTGTGTCACTGATTTTCAAGCATGCATGGTTGCATCTGATTATGCAGCTGCGGTAAGAATAGAAAATGATGCGGCATATCAGAATAGTTCAGGACCTTAGCGCTTCATGTTGCTGCATTTCAAGAATATTCTGGCTGTACAGCTGCAGTAAGAATAGGAACCAGTTGCCCAGCAGGTTGCAATGGTTTGATGCCAGCCCTTCGAGGTGCTAATGTTGCTCCTTTGCAGAGGTGGGCTGTTGCTTCTGACTTGAAGGCTACGGCAAGAATTGCAGACTTATGTAGTACGCTGGAATGGATTCATGTGAGGCCCTCGGGCTGTAAAGCCGCTGCTTCTCAAGCACACCTCTTGTTTACAGCCATGAAGCCGCGGTGAGAGAAAATGCCAGAGACTGTGAAGTTGGTGCTTCTCATGAACACAAGTGTAATTTTTGTATAGGACCCATACCTCCACCATGACCTTTGCCAGCTCTCCCAGTATTGGCATTTTCAATGTGCGTGCACAGCCTGGACAGCTTTCATGGTGCGGAAAACACTACTCGAACACTGCGCCATGAAATAATTTTCTTTATGTTGTGCGACGGCTTATGAAGATACGGCATTACTTTCACCTTGTTTTCATCGGGCCTCTGCACTTTCGTTTTGCCTTTTAAACTTGATACGGAGGCAGTCTGCAACCGCCTTAAGCACTGGTGTCAGAAAACCCTCTGCAGAAAACCCTATGAGTCTGGCGGTCAATGTGTTCCCGGATTACTTAGACACAACTTTTCTGCAGTGCACTGCAGAAACCTAATGTGGCTATGCCTCATCAGCGATGGCTCAGAGGTACTGCACTCGCCTCATATCGGGAAGTACTGGGTTCGAATCTGCGCACCGCCGGGCACCCACTGGTTTCTTTAATGGGTACAGGTGTTCCTGGTCGAGTGCGGACCTTTGAAAGGATAACTCACGCCTGGAAAGCTGCCTTTACCCTTGCGAGGGGCTTCCGACCTTTGTCAATCTGGTGGGGACCCGGCCTTCTACAACACTGCATTGCCGAAGGGAGGAAGAGTCTGGCGGCATGTCCTACCACAGGCGGTTACTGAGTAGAGTGTGCAGCGTAGCTGTGGAAGTCGCCATGTGCATTCGTTTGCCTTGGTGGTGCCGGGCACCTATTGAGAAAATAGGTACAAGCCTGGTGCTCGGCCCTTCTTACCACTAGAAGATGCTCCTGGCGTGTGACTACACTTGAAAAATTGACCCAGCTTGTACAGGAAATCAAATCTATGCAATGAGGTGGCTGGAAAGTGCAATTTTTTTTTTGGTTTGTGTCCCCACACGATTGATCAAATCAATAAAAGAAAAAGGGACTGCTAGCACACATCTTCACCTCAAAAATTGCAATTAATGGGACCAAAAGTCTACGCAAATTGTAGCGAAAACTGGAAAGCGGCAATAAAGTACATAAGTAGTTTACTGAAACACTGGCACTGTCGCCAGTTACTGAAATTTTAGAAATTGGAGCTGAGCTGGTGGTAGATAGTGGCATTGGAGCTGTAGAGAATAAGTGAAAAAAGTTTTGTCAATGGCACCTGCATGATTTCGGTGACACAGGTTTTGGGAATTACATTCTCAGATGTACGCTATAATTTATATTTTAAGCACCTGCAATGCAGCCTACTAGGGAATGGTGCTATGAGATGCCCCATACCCTACACTGTACCAACAAAGTGACGTGACTCTGGTCTCTGAACCACTGTTAGATGGTACGGACAATAAACAAAACCGTTCGCAAATGACAGTCAACAGGTGCAGTTTAATTTTAACGCTCTCTTTATCTACTTTTGCTGCTAACCTTCCAATTTTGACACATACGCGTTCTGGGGAAATAGAAATTTCGAGAAATGTGAGCACGGCCGCTGCAAAAATGGTCCCAACTCAGATGCTGCAGTATTATTCCAATATTATTCCTGCGATTATATCACCGTTTGTTAGCTGGCTGAGAAAGAAATCGTGCAATGTACTTTCCGCCCTTGCATTTCAGAAATACAATACCCAGAACTACAACTTTTTCGGAGGCTGTGTTTTTGTTCCTGAACTTGACTGAAAATAGTTACTACAGGTGCAGGATGCGCTCTTTATCAAGCGTAGATAAGGTGACGGCGATTTCAAGAAAGCCCTTGCTTATATCGTTCCGTCCAGTCGGAACGCCAAACAGCGTTCCCGGCTCACAACTCGCAGTGAAGGCAGTCTGTGTGCATTTTTACCATACCGCTACCGCTCACTGTTAATTAGTAAATGCCCTTAATAATTACATCGCTAATTACAGCTTCGGCGACGGGCCTCGGGGCAAGCAACCGCACTGAAATGGTCCATGTGAAAAGCTTGGCATACTGCTGAAAAACAATGCGATCACAACCATTGTCACTCGAGAATTTAAACACAAGCAGCGCGCCATCGCCTCCTGTACGATGATCGCGCTCGCCCGCTGTTTATTATTATTTTTTTTTGATAACTGCTACAGACACACAACACACCAGCAACAAATGAAGCCAGGACGTTCTCGGTAGGAGATAGGTGACGACGCTCCGAGTAAAACCAGCCCACTACGACTTCCTCACGTACAAATGACGACTTGGCAAGACACACACGGCGCAGACGACTTTAGAGCCTTATGATGCACTACATTCGTAACAGTTCCTGGACAAATCGCACACGCACACATCATAAGACGCCATTGTTTCTTTTTTTTTTACGGGTGCTTTCTACCACTAGTAGGCGCTCGTGGCGCATCCGCCCCACTTTCGTTACTGCGTGAAACGTTTCGATGCAAATGCTTACACGCGCAGCAATATTTTTACTTTTTATGATTATCCTTATTACTACTTAATGCATAGACGGCTTCTGCGTATTTGTTTTTGTTTTTTATTTTTGTGTGACGTCACCGGAAGTTTTGGTGTTACAGCGTTTTGGAGACGGAAACACGCAGTGCACATGCTGATTATTTCATGGTCCCCGTAAATGGCATTCTACAAGAGATGATAGAATTATCACAGAGGATTGTCGTGTCTGCACTCCTTCAAATTTTAGAGCAGCTTCAGCAAGAAACACATCAGTGGCTTAGCCTCAAAAGGAGCACTAACCCTATGCGTTATTTCTACAAACTAATTATCGTGTCTTTAAAGTCGTCGAATGCGGAGCTATTATAGCTCACAACAGCACAACCAAAGAACATATCGCTACAATAAACAAAAAATGGGCCTCCTTAATGTTACACACTGCCATTTGTACATTAAGATTTCAAGATTTCAAGATTTATTTCAACATGAAATTTACCATACATTTGTGTGTGTGCAGTTGCTGAGCTAAAAGCTGCAATAGCAGCTTGACGAGGCCCAGCAAACCGTTACATGGCAGTAACGACCATAAAGACAACTTAAGAGAACATAAAGACAACATAAGAGAACATGATATACATAATCCAATATACGGAATTTGCAAAACAACACGACCGTAAATCTGATTGAACCATCTATCACTTAAATGGCAGATTACATACATTGTCGGGCTGGTTTTGCTTTCGAATGGAAATTATACAAAATCAATCCCCAACAGCAGAACATTACAGGCAAAATAAAAACCAGGCAACACAAACATTTACAACTTGCAGAGAGGAAAAAACGAAAAGAAAGTCTGCAACTGTCATGATAATTACAAACTTGTCTACAAGGTCACAAAATATTTCCTCAATTCCCGAAAATTAAATTTTGCCGTGTGCTTATATCTGTTTAGAAGGGAGGGAAGATTGTATTGTAGCGATTGTAATTTATAATTGGTTCGGAAATGCGGGATGAACCAAGCATCAGAACTGCGGGTGCTAGGCAAGTTTTCACTTTGTCGCAAAGAAGCCAGGTGAGTAATATAGTCTCTGTATTGGGGGGAAGAAAAGGAAAAGGAGCGCAAAATTCGATATTCATACACGTGGTCCGCTTTCACAATGTTGTATGATGATGATGATGGTTGGAGTTTTTCGGCGCAAGGCCACCTGGGGCAAAGAGCGCCAAACAAAAGTATGTAAAAGAAAATAGTGGCTACTGAAGCCAAAATAACAGCAGTAAAATCAATCAACGGCAATGGTGATGGCTGGTGTATAGAGCCAGTTTTGATTACGCATGATAGGAAATGAGGTTTAAAAACTTAACGTCAGACAAATATTTAAAAACGCGTTGCACAGAGACCATGGCATTGTCACCCAAAAACAAGGAAGGGTGTAGCGGAAAGTGTTGTCTGTATAGTTCCTTGAAGTGTCTGTGTCTTGTTGTGTCGAGTGCATTGCATGTTATTAGGATGTGGACTACGGATAGGCCCTCCCCACACCTGCTACACACAGGTCTTGGAGAGCTAGTGAGCAGGTGTGAGTGTGTTACATGTGTGTGGCCTATCCGCAACCTAGCTAAGGTAACTTCAATGTGTCTGTTGTGTGAGTCAGTAGCGTATGGTCCCAAGTGTGGTTTTATTACGTGTAACTTGTTATCTGTCTGTTCACTCCAGTGTGTTTGCCATGTGTTGTGAAGTTGGTGTCTGATGTGTGGCTTCATATCTGTGTACGGCAGTGTTGCTATGCCCACTAAATTCAAGAGTGTAGCAGCAGTGGCCATTTCATCTGCCCTTTCATTCCCGGCTATTCCACAATGGCCAGGAACCCAACATATTGTTATTTCAAGACTTGATGCGTATGCCGCCATAAGGGCCTTAAAAACAAGATTGATTACATAATTTTTTGAGCGTTTTCTGGACAAAAGTGCACGTACAACACTAAGAGAATCTGTAAAAACTATGGACTTTGGAATTTGATGTTGGACAATGTGGTCTAAAATAAGTAAAATGCCGTGTGCTTCAGCTGTAAAAATGCTGTTGTGTGAGTTCATTCTTTTTGCCATGTTAAAGTTCAGTCCATGGGCAGCACAAGACACAGCATCAGCTGTCTTTGATGCGTCGGAGTAAAACTCTGCACACTGGTACTTATCCTGCAGGAAGAGGAAATGCTGCATAATAGCTGCCCTTGGTGCCCGGTTTTTGTCGAACTGCACAAAAGACAGGTCACAGGAAACATCCCTGGCCTGCCATGGTGCAATAAAATCAATGATCGGTGTCTTGTGGATATATGAGAATGACACTGCTAGCTCAGAAGCTTCTGCTCTCACTCTGAGAGGGAACGGCATGGGAATAGATGGACGGTTTAAAAAGAGCTGCTGTGAGGATGCATCATGAATGGTCGAGTTAAGAGGATGATTTGTCAGAGACATGATTTTAGAGGCATACAAAAGGTCAGTGTATATCCTCTGGTGATACAGGGACCATTTGTGGCACTCTGCATAGAGGCTTTCGACAGGGCTGGTGCGAAAGGCGCCACAAGCAAGGCGAAGCCCCAAATGCAGAACTGGGTCAAGCATTTTAAGTGCCGTTTTCGTTGCACACCCATATACGACGCTGCCGTAGTCCAAGCGAGATCCTACCAGTGCAGTATACAGACGCAGGAGTAGCTGCTTGTCTGCACCGTACGATTGGTGAGAGACAACTTTAAGGATATTCATAGTTTTTAGGCATTTTTGTTTAAGCATTTTCAGATGAGGAAGAAATGTTAATTTGTTGTCGAATATTAGGCCTAAAAACTTGTGCTCCTTTTCTACAGGAATCGACACGCCGTTTAGAGTAATGTCAGGGTCCACATGGATCCCACGAACACGGGTGAACACAACACAAGTACTTTTCACGGGGTTCAGCTTAAAGCCGTTTGTGTCCGCCCAGCCAGCAAGTTTGTTCACGCCGAGCTGGACTTGACGTTCACAGATTGACATATTACATGATTTAAAAGATATTTGTACATCATCTACATAAACTGAACAAGAAATGGTTGGTGGCAATACCGTACGGAGTGAGTTCATCTTAACTATGAAGAGTGTGCAGCTCAAAACACCTCCCTGAGGCACGCCATTTTCCTGAACATGTACATTAGAAAGTGCACTACCAATTCTTACACGGAAAGTTCGTTCAGACAGGTAGCTAGAAAGTGTGCTGAGCATGTTGCCCGAAACACCGAATGACTTCAAGTCACTCAAGATGCCGTATCGCCATGCCGTGTCGTAGGCCTTTTCCATATCAAAGAAGACTGTTATACAGAACTGTTTGTGAATGAAGGCATCTTTTATGTAGGATTCCAACGCAACAAGCTGATCATTGGTGGAGCGCCCCGCCCTGAAGCCTGCCTGGCAGCTCTCGAGAAGACCGTTGTACTCAAGGAAGTACACGAGCCTGCGATTGATCATCTTCTCGAAAAGCTTGCACAGGCAGCTCGTCAGGGCTATAGGGCGGTAACTTGAGGGGGACGACGGGTCCTTTCCCTCCTTCAAAAAAGCCACTACTACGGCCTCCCTCCAAGACTTTGGAATGTGCCCCGAAAGCCATATTTTATTATATAGATGAAGAAGTGCTTCGAGTGTGTCTGCGTGTAAGTGTTGTAACATTGTGTATGTGATGTTGTCTGGGCCTGGAGCTGAGGGTTTACACGTGCTCAGAGCAGCCCTCAGCTCATGTAGTGAAAACAGGGAGTTGTAAGAAGTCTGGGATTTGTTGTTGTCGCGTAGGGACTTCTTTTCACAACAGGCTTTATGTTTCAGGAAAGTGTTCGTGTAGTGTGCTGAACTGGACACGTGCTGGAAGTGTTGTGCGAGTGTGTCAGCCTGGTCTTCCAGAGTGTGCCCTGTTGTGCTAACCAGGGGCAGGCTGTGTGTCTGTTGTCCTTTTAGCTTGCGTATACGTGTCCATACTTTCCGTGTGTCTGTGTAGGAGTTTATTGATGTTATGAATGTACGCCAACTCTCTCGTTTTGCCTCACGGCGCACACGTTTTCCTAACGCCTTGGCCCGTTTGAACAAGAGGAGGTTTCCCGACGTGGGGTACCGACGAAGGATACCCCACGCCTTGTTCTGGGCCTCTCGCGCCCGCCTACAGTCCTCATTCCACCACGGCCTCCGCTGGTTGCGCGGGGCACCAGAGGCGTGAGGAATGGACTTTTCGGCGGCGTCGAGGATGTGCGCCGTGAGGAGTTGGGTAGCTTCTTCGACGTGTAGGTGTCCTATGGATGTGTGGTGTAGTTTGGATGTCTCTGTAAATGTATTCCAGTTAGCTCGTGCTTCATTGAACCTATTATGGGAAGATGGACTGCATGGGCCTTTACCTATGTATGTGAGTGAGGTGGGGAAGTGGTCACTACCGTATGGGTCAGTGCCCACACCCCACTCGAGGAGAGGAAAGAGAACTGCGGAGCCAATCGCCAAGTCAAGACATGAGTATGTGTTGTGTCCTATGTTATGGTATGTAGGCTGTTTATTGTTGAAAAGGCATGCTCCTGAAGATGTAAGAAATTTCTCTATCAGGCGACCTCGGGCATCCATTCTGGAGGAGCCCCAAAGAGAGTTGTGAGCATTAAGGTCGCCTGTAAGAATGTATGGTTCGGGCAGCTGGTCAACCAGTGCCTCGAAGTCAGAGCTTGAAAGTGCAACATCAGGAGGAATGTATATGGAGCATACCGTTATCAACCTATTAAATATTATTGTTCGAATTGCCACAGCCTCAAGGACAGTGTTCAGAGCGACAGGGTGGCATGCTAAGGATTTCCGAGCAATTATGGCCACACCCCCAGAAGAGTGCGTGCAGCCATCCCTGTCCTTTCTGTATATCAAGTAACTGTTCAAGAAATTTGTGTTCTTGGAATTCAGGTGTGTTTCCTGAACACACATTACACTTGGCTGCTTGGCATGCAGAATCTCATATACGTCATCAAGATTTTTAAGAAGGCCTCTACAGTTCCATTGAATTATGTTTTCTCTTCCCATTATTTAGTGTTAGAGCTACTGGAGTGTGTGTGTTTGGTTATGTGTCGTCTTTCGGGGCTGTGACTCTCGCCTTTCTTGGCTTGTCGGGAGGCTTTGGCGTCGGGACGCGTTCCTTGCGGTGCACCGCAGGCAAGAACGGCCCGACGTCCATCTCATCGTCCGATGTCCTGGGTGTGCCCGTCGAACCGGGCCCCCCGGACCTGGACCCCCTTCGGGGGCCCTTCGTTTGAACCGCCACCGCCGCAAGTGTCGGGGGCACCAGAAGTGGCACGGGCGGTGCGGTGGCGGTGGGAGCCGGTGCGGGGCCCGTGGTGTCCATGGCACCCTCCAACGCACTGGAGGACGGGGAGGCAGGGACGGGAGCGGCACCGGTCCCGATGGAAGGGGTTGCCACCACAACCGCTGCTGGCTCAGCGAGCGGTGCGGAGGCGGGTCGGGCTGCCAGAGGCAACCCAGGGGGGGGCGGGGGCGGGACCAAGTCCGACTCGCGGTACTGGGTCCCCGCCGAAACCAGACGCCGCTCCGCCCCCCGGCGAGCTGCGTCGGCGTACCTCCCCAGGGGGAAAGAGGCGAACCTCTTTCGCGCCTCTGGGAAGGTGATGTTCTCTGTTACTTTGACATTGATTATTTTCTTTTCTTGTTGGAATTTCTCGCAAGTGCGGGACCACGCTGCGTGGGGCCCCTGGCAGTTGGCACAGGTGAAACTCTGGGTGTTACAGTTTTCGGATGGATGGTCATGTTGGCCGCATGCACAGGTAAGGCGGCCGCGGCAGGAGTTTGTGCCATGCCCGAACCGTTGGCACTTGAAGCAGCGCCGTGGGTTCGGGATGTATGGGCGGACAGAACAATGTATGTAACCGGCATTTATGAATTCTGGAAGGGTGCATCGATCGAAGGTCAAGATAATGTGTCTAGTTGCTACCTGTTTATCATCTCGGCGTATTGATATGCGCTTTACAGCCGTGACGCCCTGATCCCTTAAGCCTTCCAAAAGGTCGGCCTCGGTCTCGGACATGAGATCTGCCTCAGAGATCACACCTTGACAGCTGTTGAGGCTGCGGTGGGGTGTGACCCTGACCTCCAGATCTGCCATGCGGGTTTGTTTCAGGAGGATTGTGGATTGCTGCTGAGTTTTAACTTCAACTAGCACTTCACCAGTTCTGAGCTTTTTGGCATCATATGTTTTGCCGATGATACCTTCAAGGTATTTAGAAACAAGAAATACAGATTGAGAGGAAACCGGCTTTGATTTGTCTACGGATTCAATGATCAAAAAACGAGGGTAGTTATCTGGCTTTGGGAGCGAGATAGAAGGCAAAGAAGGAAAAGATACTTCGGTGCGGCCCCTTTTAGGGGGCCGATCACGTCTGGGGGGGGGGGGTTTGATTTATCCATATGGCATAGGAAAAAGCAGGGAGACGGGGATACTTTCTTCCACAACCTTACCCTGATAGCTGAGGAGGTCCCGGAGCTCCCTGCCTGGTAAAAAGACAGGGAGCCCATCCGCCGGAGCTTGACCTGGGCTCCGACGGCCACCGTTAGAGGTTTCTACCCTTCACCTTAAAAAACACATCACCACGGTTGGATCCAGCTTATGTTTGGGGGCTCGGGGTCCGCGGTATCGCCAGTACCGTCACCAAGATTGCTCAAGGTGCCCCGTGCGGGGCACAATGTTGTACATGGGAAATAAGTTTTCCGTTGTCTACAGATAAGGCACGTTGGCGATTAAACGGATGATCTTTTTTTGTAACAGCAATACTTTCATGATGTTTGTTTTCGTTGTGGTAGCCCAGTACTCTAGTGTTGTGCACTAGAGTTGTGTGCAGTACTCTAGTGTAGGCTCTAATGATTAGGCTCGAAGTTCTTAAACGAGTTTTCCATGTTTACTGGGCACTTGATCTCCAAGAGGACTTCCTTTCCCTCACAGCACCTATAGGAAAAACGTGCCAAGCCGTCAGGAGAACAAGCTATTATAGGAAATTCCTCGCACAGAATGAGCCCTCTCTGGCACACTTCTAGAGTGTGCCCCAAAGCTTCCTGCCACCTCTTGTAGGCAAGATGTGTTTGTGCTTCCTTCGCAATGTCAGCACGCATTGCTGGTGTTGTTACAGGTTTGTTTCTTAAGATGAGTGAGACAAAAGGATCAATGTTCGCCGCACCCTTCGAACGAAGAACAGTCTTTCCCGGGTCATAGAAGCATGAGCAATGCTTGCAGTTACGAGGCCCTGTCTATACCTGCGCCATTCTGGAGTATTCGACAGTTCCCTTGTCAAGAATTCAATGTCACTCCTCACACTCTCTTTCCCATACACCTCACACACAGGCAGCAGTACATGCTCCGGCGCCTTCTCCTTCAGCTCATCCGCTTGCTCCTTGAGCATTTCCAACATGGGAAGTGGGGTGGGACAGCAAGCTTGTTCAGCTGCAAAGATAAACACAGACCAGTGTTGGATCTAGGATAAAAAGAAAACCAGCTGCAGAGTATTGTTCTTAAGATCATAATGCTGTAGCTATGAATTTCACTAAGAGTTAGGCAAGTGAAATAAACGCAAGATTTATGGTATAGAAAACGCTTGCCTAATTTACTAAAGCATATGCCTAAGTAGCATCTGCCTAATAATGAACTATATATCCTGGAAAGCCTATGTTTGCAGGCAAGGCGCTGTTTCTTGATTAGCCAACTCAGTACTGAAAGTTCTTGCCACCTACATAGTATTTAGACTTGGAAAAAGTATAATACTTAATGTCATGTGCTGGCTTCAACGGTGTTCATTGGCGACTGTTGCCATGCGACGGAAACTGACACCCACTCAATACAGCCACACCGCTACAAAGTAAAGCTTTACAGTTTCTTCAGAAACTTCGTAAGTGAAGAAAAATTTATCCTTGTTCAGGGTTAACCCTTTCAGACGCTGCTCGCTATTTCCCCCTACAAATTTTTGTTGTTTCTATGCTCTCCATCTCCCCAAATAAGATGAAATGGCAGGTTACTGGCCCCAAGACAATGCTAGTTTGTTAGTCATGTACAGAATTGTGTACAGTCATGGACAATACAAATGCGAACCGCGGAGCGCATGGCCGAGGATACCGGTGCCGTCACCTGGCAGCGGCCGTGGAAAACTCACGGACATGCGCAGTTGAGATGAAGGGAGCGAGGCTGCGTGTCCCACTCCGATATGTTGCCCTCTGCTCGCTCGCATGCTTGCTTTGTCGCCGCGCCGCAAGAGCGCTGAAAGCTGAGCTGTTAGCGAGGCGGCGCAAAATAGTAGGCAACTGCGGGTACTCAGCGCTCGGCGCCCATGATCGGCCGCTCCCCGCCTTTGCCAGCGTCACATAGCTGCGCGTGCGGGCGCAGTGACTGGAACAAATGACGACCATTGGGACTGGCCCAAAGCCATGTTTAGTGCAGTCATGAGTTGTTCCTGAGGCGTCGCATGCAAGCCACAAGACCAAAAGAAAATCAATTAGCCCTTTGGCAACGATGTCGTAACTCGGTTTATTTCGGCCAGGTAGCAGCCGCACAGTGCCGAGGCATACAAATCGAAGCAAGTGCTTTGTGCCAACAACAAAAAGAAATGAGGTGACGGTTAGCGACAACCCGAAAACTGCCAATTAGCCGTGGCATTATTCCAAAAAAATGGTAACAGTGCAAGTGTCATGGCAAACAGTCGCCGGGATAGGCAGCAGCCACTCGCCAACAAAGGCCGTGGCGGGAGCCTTTTTGGGGCACTTCAATACTTAGTGAAGACCCTTTTGGCAGACACAATAGCCGCCACACGTGGAGGAATGATCTCGAAAAGGTGCGCCGCGAAGTCGGTAGCCCGGAGGTGCTGCCGCTCCTCTTCGACAGCTTGCCACAACGCGTCACGCGAGCCGCCCTGTAGCTGTCGGCTATTAAGGGACTTCTTCATTGCTCCCCACAGGTTTTCAATTATATTCATGTCGGCCCCCTGCGGTGGCCACTCGATCACCATCACGCCTCGCTCGTCCAGCAGGTGTTTTACTGACAGAGCCATGTGTATCGGGCTTCGGTCGTGCTGCAAATACAGTCCATCCGCGAATGGACCATCGAGGGCGTAATGTTGACATCGTTGACACAACAGCGACACCAGGAAAAGGGTGGCGTGCCAACAAAACTGTATAAAATGCGAAGAGGCCGTTAGAAAAGCCCTCATTTGAAACGACCATGCCAAGCCTACCGGAGGAAGACCGACTGCCCATGATCCACTTATTCCAAGAAGGTATTAGTCAGCGCGATACTGCGAAAGCCACAAGACGACCACTATGCACCGTGAGTCGCATCCCGCAATCGTTCCGCGATGAGGGCCGGACCGAGAATCTTCCCCGAGGACGCAGACCACGGGCTACTACAAGTGAGCAAGACATGCTAATCGTGGCCGTCACGGCAGTAAAGGCGTCCCTGACGTCTAAACAAATCAAGCGTAAGCTGGACCTTTCGGCAAGCACGTAAACTGTTTGACGCCGCTTGCGTGATGTGCGGCTACGAAATTGTGTCCCTGCTAGAAAGCCCAAGCTACCCGATGCGAACAAGCTTGCGAGACTGCTTTTCGCAGAATACCACGCAACCTGGACGGCGGAAGACTGGAGCTGTGTTCTCCTCACGGACGAATCCACATTTTCAAGCCTTTGGGACCAGCACAAACGCATTTGGAGGGCCGTGAACACCACGTATGAATGATGCAAATGTTTTTCCTTCTCTTTTAAAACCAAATAGTAATAGAATACATGGCGGTAGTGCGAATATAATTAAAAGATAGACCAGGCAAACGAGCCCTCGAAATGCTTTCGTGTTGCTTGCATGTTCGTTTACGTGAAGGTTTGTTGCCACTCACCACGCGTTTTTGTAGTGCATTTATTTTATATCTTTGTTTGGCGTAGCCCTCGCCAGCAGTCAGAACTACTGCGCTCCCGAGCTTGGGCGCCAAGTTTCTTTTGTGACTGACAATAGAAAAAAACTACGGCGGAGCATATGCAGTCATTTAGCTGCCTACAGCACTGCCTTTCCCGGAGCGAAATTATGCGTCGGGTGCATCTGTCGACAATGGCCCAGCGATCAACAAACGTCCGAACGATCTCGGCACTAACATTCTGCGATTTCTTTCTTCCTCAGCTTCGAGTCGTGCAACCTGCAGCGGATTTGAAGTAGCGACCGGTGCGCCGTTAGCGTGTGGGGTGCGATTTGAAGCCATGGCCTCGGTCCGTTAGTTCATATCGAGGGCCGCTTCAACGCGGCTGCTTACGAAGACATCGTTGACAGCGCGGTTATACCCTACGCCCTCCATGGTCCATTCGCGGATGGACTGTATCATTTGCAGCACCACCGAAGCCGGATACACATGGCTCGGTCAGTAAAGCACCTGCTGGGTGAGCGACGCGTGATGGTGATCGAGTGGCCACCGCAGAGGGCGGGCATGAATATAATTGAAAACGTGTGGGGAGCAATGAAGAAGTCCCTTAGCAGCCGACAGCCACAGGGCGGCTCGCGTGACGCGTTGTGGCAAGCTGTCAAAGAGGAGTGGCAGCGCCTCCGGGCTACCGACTTCGAGGCGCGCCTTTTCGAGAGCATTCCTCGACGCGTGGTGGCTGTTGTGTCTGCCAAGGAGGACTTCACCAAGTATTGAAGTGTCTCAAAAAATCGCGCCAATCCACCCCGTGAATGTGGTTAAACAGCTAAGCTGTAAACATCACCCATAACGATTACCCATGCGACGTCACTTTAATTCGCTCACATCGCTCTACAAATAGTAAAACCAGAGAGAAGTGAAATGTACTTAACGACACGATTTATTACTTCAAACAGATATTCTTGGTAAGTTTAAATCAATGCATGATGCATGAACGGTGCTTGGTTGAGTTGTATTCATGTAGCACTAGAGTGGAAACCTTTTTGATAAAATTAAAGTAAGCTCCAACCCGGTGTTAGACGATCTGACTTCTCCGTCTCTGCGCCGCGGACGGAGGCGACGAGATTTGCGGCAGAGAAAGAGGAGGAGGAAGAAATACTTCTGGTAAGATTTCTGAACGGCCCAGAGTGCAGCCCTGGGGAGTGATCCCTTCTTCTTTGGGGACCATATGCAGTCCGCGCGGCCTGTGGACAGACGTCCACCCGCTGAAGCTGGCTAGGTAGAGAGGGCCTGGACAGCAACATCTCCCATTGCTCTTGTTGGGTAGTTGACGGAAAGAGGGGAGGGTGCTCAGGGCTAAAGTCGCACGCCCCGATTGCGGGGCGGAGTGTTCCTACTATTGAGCAAAATTTAAAGTCAATGTCGTAGCGATTCGGATGAATTAAGTGAAGACGCGTAGGCTGTGGGAAGGAGCCCGGATTGTATGAGCCGTAGGGTAGTTTGTTGTTCTCTGGAAAGGTCAGGGTAAGGCGAAGGTACGGTCTGTCTCAGAAGGCGATAATGTTGGGTTATCTCCCTGAACGTGACAAGCGGGTGACTGTCCTCGTGCAGCTCCATAGCACGGGGGGTAAAAGCGCAGGCTTGTTGGGTGGGCGTATTTGTTGCCTTCCATTGAAACGTGAGGGGGTGTCCAGATGAGCTGAAGGGAACCGTTTGGGGAGTGGTTTTTTAGCACGCGCTGTGCAGGTCAGGACACCAAACCCGACTGGTAATTCCAGTAGGCTTGCTGGAAATCGGTGACTACCCTCCGAACCCCTGGTTGAGTGAGAGCCAAGGCGATGGCTGCGTGTTCTGCTGCCGTCATTTCTTGGGTACTAAGCGAGGTACACGCAAGGAGGTTGGTTCTGGAGGTAGCCACGATGATGGCGTATTGCTACCCTCGATGTTTGGAAGCGTCTGTGTAGATAACTGCATAATCCCCACCGTGGGTGGTGTTTAGCGCTTGAGCCCGTGCTTTTCGGTGACCTTCGTCATGTGAGGGGTTAATATTACTAAGCAAAGGGAGCATCTTTAGTTTTAATCGCCAAGAGTCTGGGAGTACGTCAGGCGGAGTGAGATTCTGGGCTTCCCAGCCAATCTGGTGAAGCAAGGGGTTATCCACCGCAGTTCTGAGTCGTACCTTCTGGTTAGAAAGATGGCCTTCTATCAGCTCTTCCACCGTATAGTGGAGCCCCGTGCTAAGCAGCCTCTGTGTGGACGCACTCATGAGAAGACCAATGGCCTGCTCGACTGCCTCTCTAATCATTATATAAAGCATCTCTATGTATTCCTTGCCGAGAAGAAGACAGGGAGTTGACGTAAGTGACTCTCGAGAGGACAAAAGCTTCAATAAATCGAAATGTACGGGATTCCTTTAGGCCTCGCTTCTTGGTGGCAACCCATGTGTATGTGTATGATTTGATTAAAGCTGTTTTTGAGGCGCTGCAAAGAGACGTCACTCTTGGTGTTAGCCTCGAGATGTAGGCCCAGGATCTTGATGCTCGGGCTTGGAGTGATGGCCTGGCCATCAAGGAGTATTTGAATGTATTCCTTGATTTGGCGCGAGGGCGGACGACAAGGAGCTGTGATTTTTTACGTGAACACTGGAGGCCACAGGCTTTAGCACATTGGCGTACTAGAAGTGAGATGTCTTGCATTGGTGTGAGCTTCCTTTAATTTTTGTGACTCTTTTCACATGAGCAAGGTGCGCACAGGGCCGCTAGACGGGCGTGAGTGGTCGCTGGACGATTTCAAGTGGCATTCAGCGAGAACGCAGGTGGTAAACCCGTAGATGTGCTTGGTGAGTACACCACCTGTCTTCCGCGTCTTCGCGTGGGTTTTTAAAGGAGGTGGTCGACACCTTCAATTTCCTTAGTGCGAGGTTTTCCCTGCGATATCTGTTTACACTTTCCAGGAAGGCTTTGACGAACACTTTATTAGAGAGTCTGTTTCCAGTGCCGGTTTATCGCAAGCCTTACATTGGCCACCATAAGGACAGTGTTTTGTAGCGGGTCACACGTATGTCTCTTCCTCCAAATGCAAAAACGTTTTTCTTTAAGCTGCATACATCAACACTCCCAGTGAAAACATGGTTGCGCGAGAAAGGAATGTCTATTCCTTGGTCTGACAATTGCCGTTTATGCAATCAACCTGAAACCATTGATCATTGTTTTGTTTTGTGCCGGGATGCGGTGTTTTTCTGGGAGGTGTTGCAACGAACTCTTAAAACGGACATGGACATTACCGCTTATACAATTCGGTTCTTGCCTTTTAGTGATGTTACTGGAGTGCCCTATGATATATTTGTTGTGATCGGAGTGTATAGCTTGTGGAAGTGCCGCATGACGGACAGACACGCGGAACCCCCTTGCCCAACGAAGTCCATTTTTCGGGAGCAAGCTGCGTTGGTGCGGAGCATTTATGCGGCGCAAAGTGACCCACCAGAATGACTGCATCTGTTGGACGCGTGCGTCTGCTTGCCAGAGTTTTAACGGACGGCTTATTTTAGCTGCAGTGATGTGCATCTTTTTGGATGGCTGATAACTTTTGTAGGTTGTATTAAGGGCAGTTTTCCATGCAGTAAAGAAGAAAAAGTGGGCTCGTAGCTAAATCGGTAAGACAACGGGCTCTCGCTTTGTTCGTCTATTAGTTCCGGGTTCGATTCCCGGCGGTACCAGTAAATTCTTTTATTTGTTCACTGGAGTTTTCTGGTGACGCCAACGGTCGCGAAAGAACCCTTGGGGGGTAGAGGTAAAAAGCTTTGCTTTAAGAGGCTCCCGCCACTGCTTTGGTTGTCCAGGGGCTTCTGCCTATCGCGGCGGCTTTTTGCCATGACACTTGCATTTTTACCATTTTTTTTGGAATAATGCGACGGCTCATCGGCAGTTTTCGGGTTGTCGCTCACCGTCATCTCATTTGTTTTTGTTGTTGTTGGCACAAGGCACTTGCTTCGATCTGTATGCCTCACCCGCCGCGGTGGCTCAGTGGCTAAGGCGTTGCGCTGCTGAGCACGAGGTCGCGGGTTCGATTCCCGGCCGCGGCGGCCGCTTTTCTGATGGAGGCGAAAAGCAAAAACGCCCATGTGTACGAGATTTCGGCGCACGTTAAAGATCCCCAGGGGGTCAAAATTAATCCGGAGTCCTCCACTACGGCGCGCCTCATCGCCTGCGTTTCGTCGGCGCGTTAAACCCCCACAATCAATCACTCAAATCGATCTGTATGCCTCGGCACTGTGCGACTGCTACCTGGCCGAAATAAACCGAGTTACGGCGTCGTTGCCAATGGGCTAATTTATTTTCTTTTGGTCTTGTGGCATCCATGCGACGCCTCAGGATCAACTCATGACTGCACTAAACATGGCTTTGGGCCAGTCCCAATGGTCGTCGTTTGTTCGAGTCACTGCGCCACGCACGCGCAGCTATGTGACGCTGGCAAAGGCGGGGAGCGGCCGATCGTGGGCGCCGAGCGCTGAGTAACCGCAGTTGCCTACTATCTTCGCCGCCTCGCTAACAGCTCAGATTTCAGCGTTCTTGCGGCGCGGCAACAAAGCAAGCATGCGAGCGAGCAGAGGGCAACATATCGGAGTGGGACACGCAGCCTCACTCCCTTCATCTCAACTGCGCATGTCCGTGAGTTTTCCACGGCCGCTGCCAGGTGACGGCACCGGTATCTTCGGCCATGCTCTCCGCGGTTCGCGTTTGAATTGTCCATGACTGTACATAGAGTCACAGGGGTCGGGAGCGTCAATTAGCGCTGAATATTTCCACGTAGGTATATATTTCTTTGATATGCGTTTTTTCTACATTTTTAGGACCGCAATTGTTTTGAGAAAACCAGGAGAAAGAGTTGAAAAAGCTCACCCGCTGAAGCCGTCGCGTGCGTCACCTATTTGTTTGTTTACGGCTGAATTAATCTTTCTACCCGCCAGAGGGCAATTAAATGTTCATTGTTACACAAGGGATATAAAAGATATACTAACGATAACTTTCAGTTTTGGTATTTCTTTTTGTAAAAATCCGCACGATTGAAATGTACACAGTTGTGTACATAGCGTCTGAAAGGGTTAATGACTGGTCGATTAACGACTGTTGTCATACTTAGAATTCTGGCCCATCTCAGCTATGTGCATATGAGGGATATGTAGCGCAAAAACACACAGACAAAAGAAGACATGCGACGATAAACAAACACTAACTACCAAGTTTGCTGTCTCGTGTCCACTTTTCTGTGTGCGCATTTTTTCTCTAAATATCATGCCGGATGCACAACCAACAGGCCGAATTAGCGATAATGCTGAGGTTCATATGAGGTTGTTATTGAATGGAAAGATGGAAACAGGCCACCTTTAACTACACGCTGTTTTACAGAACAAAGGTGCTGTAATGAATGGGCCCAGGATTGGCGTGAAAGTCACGAGTCAGTGGCCAGTGCGTGCGCAAGTAAACGTTTCTTTATGCATGACACGAAAGAAGCAGACGTTAGGGCACGAAAGCAAGTACGCGAGACAAAAGATATCAGCGTTAAAAAAGGCAAGAGGCTAACGGAAATGTCCGCACTAAAGAAAGCAAACGTCCTACGGGGTTTTGTCGCAGCCCCTCGAGGTGTTGAAATCCCGATGCGTGCGGAGTCGACGAGGACGTCACGGCCCTTTCCGATGAGTCACGGCTCGAGGGCGTAGCAGCGGGTGTGAGTGGAGGGTTCCACCTCCAGGTGAATCCGGACCCGCGCTCTCTCGCCCAGCGCGTCACCAGCTCCAGGCACGGCCAGCCCACGGGTTGTCGGGATCAGCGGCGGACGGCTCTCGGGAACAGCAGCGGTTGCGCTCCGGGTCTTCCCCGAAACGATCACAGGGCCGCGCTCTCAAGCCCAGCGCGTCACAGGCGTCCCCTGATCACCGGCCTGGTTCGATTTTTCTGCACGCACTCGTTGCAGCCGCGCACTCGGCCTCCTCTTCCTCGTCGTCCACGGGTACTTCATCACAGGTGCCTTCAATAAGAGGACGCCAAAATGCTGTGCACTCTGATGTAACCTTCCTTCCACTGCTTTGTGATTTTAAGATTTCTATATAATCTCAGGGTTTTGCTTTGCTTGTAGTTGTGAATGCTCTTCCAAGAACATCTGGGTTTCTGTTGAGTGAATTACGCCATGTTGTCAATGGTCCATGCTTGTGGCGATAACCTAATTATTTGGAAAGACAGCCAATGTAAAAATCTCTCTCCCTGGCGAATGCATGCTAACGAAAATATCAAAAATAATTTCTGTTTGTTCATTACAATGTCGAGGAGCGCCTTATTGTACAATCATCGAAGCGCACATAAGCAACTGTATGGGCATTTTACCTGTTGAATACGTGATTAAAAAATGACAAGCGCCTTGCACACAAGGAGAGCCCTCGCTCCCGGGCATGACAAAATTACACATCTGCATTCATAGCTGGCAAACAACTGCAATTCAGTTCCTCTGAAAAACTTTTTAATGCTGAAAAACATACATAACAGCTAATGACGCACCATCTCCTGTTCCAGAGATACAATGGCATTAGGATAATTGCCAAAAGCACCGTATCTGACGACACTGCTTAAAGGAGCCATGAAGAGAAAACAAAAGTTTGTTTTATTCGAAAGATTAGGTGTTTCATAGTACCCCAAGCGCTTTCCCGGAAGCAAATGATGCTTTATTCACTGATAAATAAGGCAATTTAAGCCAAAATTTTAAATCTCCCGCTAAAATTGAACATTCCGTGACGTGTACAATGGCGTCATAGAGCCGGTCCATGAAACAGATACTTAGTATGTCGACTCCATATAGCACCCACACGCGGGAGTCGATCGAGACGGCGGCCATTTTAAAAATACTAGTAAAACCTAGTGCACCCGCAGCCCTAGTCATGGAATCGCCTGATCCGGAGAACAAAACTCTCGCCGAGGAGCTCGGGCTTGCATTTAACAACCTCACACCACAAAAACGCTCAATGCTTCTAAGTGCACGAGCGGCAAGAGTTGTTGGAAAAGCGGTGGACGTGAAAGCGACCATTCCGCGATAGCCACAACAGACGAACGCCCAGCCGTCGGCACCGCTGCCTCGTCAGCCCCGTCGCGACCGACGAATATAGACTGGTACGTATGTGCCGTATTTTGATTACGGTTAATAATAGTTCAATTTCAGTAGCAGTATCACTTATGCCAGTTGGCCGGTGTCGTGTATGGAAAGCCGTTCGCGCGAGCTCTCTGCTTCGACCAGAAAGATACGAGCGTCAATGCGCGGTGTTTACGGCATTTTTTTCCCCAAGGTCAGAGCGATTTGACGAAGTCGGCAACGAGCGCCAGCATGTTCCAGGCGTGAGCTAACGTAAGGGTCCCTGCCGTAACTGAACAAACTGAAGTTTTCAGTGGTTGTAAACTGGAAACGAGCTCGTAACGACAGCAGCAAACCAACACCATTCGAAACTTACGCGACGACTGGCACTATCTCGTCGCTTCTTGCTGTTCCTTACTCCCCTCGTTTCTATTTTTACCTTTGCTGGTTGGCGATATGACGGCCAACCTCCTGTGAAGGGATTACGATACGAAGCAAGGTCGCGGCTGTGCGTGCTGGAACGGTTCGTTGGCCCCGAAGAGCCTCGAACCCGAAAATTCGTCTGCGCGACGGCGAGATGTCGAGCTCAGCCGGCGCGCTAGTTTCGTACTCATTGGCGCACACGCTTGCGAGTTCGTTCGGACCTTCAACCGTTTACTCCACCGTTCTTTGTCATAAAAAGAATGTGCAGTATGTTTCACGGGCATTTAGCTCGCTATGCAAGCTGTAAGCCCTGCCTAACATGCGTTTGCTTTTGCCGGCCTCCGCCAATCGCAGAGCTTAGCCCATGTGACGGCATAGGTTCTGTTGCGGGAAATGAGCTGGTGGGTCGCATGACCATTCCCGTTTTTCCTAATTATGTAGCTAATTTGAGCGAAGTTTGCGTTATAAGTGGTGTCGTTATGGTTCTAACGAGGCAATCTTTCGAATGAACCAAACTTGTGTTTTCTCTTCATGGCTCCTTTAAATATGCAAGTCTCAGTATCAGAGGGTGTTTCCATTTTACCTTTATCATAGTGCAGCTACTGCAGATGCAAACTGATTGCACGACCCAGTCATCAACAGCAAAATATAACAGCTGCATGAACAGGTGATTCCGGAAAAGAAAAGGGCAATATGTGCCACACAAGGCATGATAAATATAATGCTTAAGTACCTCAGACCTGTAGCAAAAGGTGAATTCCTTTGCAGTAGTAAAAATTTTTCCCATCTATCTATTGCGTAATAAAGTAGCACTGTTGATTTAAGACTGGTTTCCATTCGTATAACGCATCGTCATCAGGAACAATTTCATTTCGTTACTTCAAAGACCCCAAGGTGGGTATATTACACAATGTGCGGGTGTACAAAAAATATGACACGTCCTGACATCAACACGCAGATAAATTTAGTTCAAAGTCTGGAAGACCACCATTTACGTGAAGCAAACATAGAGAGCTATACACTAATGCAGACCCGCCACGGTGGCTCAGTGGCTAAGGCATTGTGCTGCTGAGCATGAAGACGCAGGTTCGATTCCCGGCCGCGGCGGGTGCTCTTCCTGTGGAGGCTAAAAGAAAAAACGCCTGTGTGTTCGAAATTTTGCCGCACGTTAAAGAGCCCCAGGTGGTTGCAATTAATCCGGAGCCCTCTAAAGTGCGTCGGCACGGTAAACCCCCAAACAAAACAACGCTAATGCACTACAGCTACAATGTGATGGAATCTTTTTTTTTAGTTTTGGTTGCAGCTTGATAATTTGTTTTCGTTGCAGCTTCAGACTCCTTGAAACAATATTTAAGTATGTTCTGGGAAACACTACCGCTGGACCAAATATTTTAACGCAGATTATTTTTTTCTCCTAATTATAATGTATTTCGGATGTACGTATTGGCAACTGCATGTTTTCCATAAGCAGAAAGAAACTGCCGTTGATTTCTTTCTCAACTGTACTAATTTTACTTTTATTAGCAAAAGCATAGGCATACTCAGTTGCACAGGACAGGCTAAAATAAGTGCGAAATGTTGATTGCATGCTAACATGAAAATACACATTCCAGAAACCAGAAGGACTCACCATTCTTGTCCTGAGGCTTTGTCATGGAGCTGTTTTCGGCTCTTCTGCGTGGTCTGCACAGTAAAAACAATATGGTAGTGGCAATGTTTTGTTAGCGATTATGGCTGCACCTTTTGACTGCTCTTAGTACTGTGTGATGGTCGCTCATGTTTCATCAGGCAAAAGCGACATCATTGCGTGTCAGCTATACTGAAGTGGTATTTGAAGATGGTTTGAATTAGTTAATGTTTGAATTAGTTTGAACCGGTAAACATTGCCCAAACCACACGGGAAACTATAGTGCACGGCTCCCAACTCATTGCGGGTACCTGCAGATTTTAAATGTGAGCCAATAACACCGCTTTCCTTAGTTAACTTCTATTTACATGCGTGGTATCCAAAATCTAAGCTATCAAAAGTATGCACAGCGGCAGGGAACTGCAGCTACCACGCTAATTGGCTGTTCACAGAATGAAGTATGTGTTAATTAGCTGCTTGCTTGTCACTGATCTTGTAGACTGTTGAACGTCTTAAATCAACGTGCATGTGAAACCATGACAATGCGCGGAAATAAATTCTGCAACTGTGCAATGGTTACTACCTAATTCCACTTTACATGCGAGAAACATCGACTATTGTAATTGCGTACTAGTGAATAGGAAAAAATATGCCACTGGTGCATACGTACCTTTCGAACACTGCAATAGCAGAAGTAGGGGCACTGTTCTGGAGGATCTTCAACATCTGTGCGGCATTAGTCATGACATTTTGTGGAGGAGGGACAGGTGGCTTCACGTGACAGAATGTCCGGATGGGTACTGGTGCATACATATTTTGCACACGTTTCTTTGTGCCCGTGCACATGCCACATCTCTGGAGGTAAGTGCCCGCAGAGACCCAAGCCTTGATCTGGAAGAGATTTTTGTTGCACAAAGCATAACTGTGACAAATAAGCTGTGCTTAGCTAATTCATCAGCATAATATTGCCGCGAACCATGCATTGGGTTTGTTTATTTGTGTTTTGCTTTTACCACCCGGCTGCGCCGGTCTGTGTTATCTCCGTGCCAAGGGAAGCGCGTGTTCCATTCTTTCTTTCTGTGCCGCATGTGTTATCTGTTCTGATAGGGAGAGCATTCCGATCTAACGTGAACATCCCGGAATAATCTTCTTGCATCCACAATGTTCTCGATGCGAATCGACGGTTCCAGAACCACGCGCGCCGAAAGATAAAAAGCCTGCAGAGCAGACGCCGGGGCATTCGATTCTGCGACGCTCGCTGACGCAAGTCACTTTGTTGACCGCTGCTTCGCCGCCTCGGTATTCTTTTGAGTTGTTAGGGGAGCACAAGTTCGCTCCAATAAGCTTGTTTCTCCTGCAAGACAACTGCGTCGTCCTTGGCTTCGTGACATCTGGTGGAGGTGCGGGGTACGCACCCTTCATGCCCACTACAACCTCGGGAAGCCGCCAAGCCAGTCCAAGAAGAGCCAGCCTCCGCCTGCAAGATTTACCACCCGAGTTCGGTTTGAAGCCAGAAGGGCCCAAGAGAAGGAACGCTGCAACCAACACCATGGTACAAGAAACAACGTCGCCAATCATGCTGCAGCAGCCCCGGGAACCGCCATCGTTCCGGGGAGCCCCCGCTGAAGATCCAGAGGAATGGTTGGAGAAGCTGGAGCGCGTGCGGATCTTCAACAGGTGGGACGATGAAGAGACCTTCTGGCATGTTTTCTTTTACTTGGAGGATGCAGCCCGAACTTGGTTTGAAAACCACGAGAGTGCCTTGACCGACTGGACGCAATTCAAAAGCGAGTTCCTTAAGACCTTCACGACCGTGGTGAGAAAAGAACGAGCTGTGATTTTACTGGAAACTCGAACGCAACACCCGAACGAAGGAGTCGTAATCTTCGGCGAGGAAATGAAGCGACTTTTCCGCCGTGCGGACCCAGGAATGACGGAGGAAAAGAAACTACGGTTTCAGATGCGAGGTGTGAAGCAAGAGCTCTTCGCGTGCCTTGTTCGCAACCCCCCCCCCCAAGACCGTGTCCGAATTCGCGTCTGAGGCCGCCGCGATGGAGAAGACGCTCGAAATCCGAACGAGGCAGTACGACCGCCCAATCAATGCGCTGGTTTCGGAGACGATTGGTGCCAGCGCTATTAACTCCTACTCACTACGCGACACTATCCGGGCAGTGGTAAGGGAGGAGCTGCGGAAACTTTTCCCGATGACGACACCACAACCTCAAGTCACTTCACTGACCGACGTGATCCGGGAAGAAGTACAGCAGGCTTTGGGAACTTCTGTGCCGTCCGAAGCACCCCGCGAGCCCGAGGCTATGACCTACTCTGCGGCTGTTCGTCGACCCCGCCCTGCTCCAACACGCCGTCAAGAGGCCCCGCCGTACCGCCGCCCACTGTCACCCGCCCGACCCCCGGTAGCCCGAAACCAGACGACGAGGAAGACGGACGTATGGCGAACTCCCGATAATCGTCCTCTGTGCTACCACTGCGGAGAGGCCGAGCACATCTACCGTCGCTGCCCATACAAGAGACTCGGACTGCGTGGTTTCTCCGTCGACGCACCTCGCCCTCTCCCTGGCCAACGACCACGTGAGATCGACGAGTATCTATCTGAAACCAGCCGTGACCCATCCCGTTTCAACCGCTCGCCATCGCCCTACCCGTACCAATCGCCGAACCGCCGTAGCAATGCTGACTTCGCCCGTGGAAGGTCCCCCAGCCCACGCGGGGGAAACTAAAAGCAGAAACTTCTGGAGGTAAAGTTGCACGATCGCGGAAAAATGAAAACCCTCCAACGACGCACCGACTCGCGGAAGACAGTGACTCACAACATGCCCTAATCCCGACGACCCGACCCAGACCTGACGAGACTCCCGTACACGACGACAGCTATACGCCGCGACGCGTACCCGACCGGACCGAGACGTCCGCTGAGAAGACGATGACAACGACGACGCACAGTGCCCGACCGTCAACACGCACAAGCCGAGATGCGACGCCCCGACGCACCCGGAACTCGAGGAAGGCGGCATCCGACGTCAAGGTGTCCATCGACGGCTTTGATGTAGTCGCCCTCGTAGACACGGGAGCCGACTACTCCGTAATGAGCGGACCATTTGCGTTTAAGCTGAAGAAGGTTATGACCAGATGGGACGGTCCGCACATACGCACAGCAGGAGGCCACCTCGTGACGCCAAGTGGAACGTGCACATCGCGCGTCACCATAGACGGCACGACGTACCCTGCGGTGTTCGTCGTTTTGCCCAACTGCTCCCGCGACGTAATTCTCGGAATGGACTTTTTGACGGACAACGGCGCAATAATCGATCTGCAGACGAAGTCGATAACTTTTTCCTCCGACCACTCTATGACGCCGGAATCGAACCCCGAACACCGTGCAGCTGTAAGGATCACCGATGATCACGTCCCCTGCCACCCCGCGCAAGCTTGATGATCACCGTCTACTGTGAAGGTGCTGCTCCCGACGTCGACGCTATCGTGGAGAGTGACCGAAGGTTGCTTCTTGACCGCGGTGTGTCTGTCGCAAGAGGCATTGCGCGGTTTAAGCAGCGCAAATCCCACGTTTTGGTCACCAATTTCACCGAGGAGTACCAGCATTTAAACAAGGGCGCTGCAATTGCGTTCGTCGAAGAAACGCAATAAGCAAGTGACGTGATAGCAGTCGCCGAATTTGAACGCCCACCCGACGATACCTTCAAGCTTCCGCACCCCTTCGACGTGAATCCGGCGCTACCGCAAGAAGAAAGGAACAAGTTATTGGCTTTGCTGCGTCGCTACAGCGAGTGTTTTTCGTCGAACTCAAAGTTACGTCAAACACCTCTGGCGAAGCACCGGATAATAACCGAGGATGGAGCCCGACCTACCCGACAGTCACCGTACCGCATCTCTTCCCACGAGCGCGAAGCCATCCCGACTCAAGTCGACGACATGCTCAACGACGACATTATACAGCCATCGAAAAGTCCGTGGGCAGCGCCGGTCGTACTCGTGAAGAAAAAAGACGGCACACTGAGGTTCTGGGTTGACTACCGGCGATTGAACAAGATCACCAAAAAGGTCGTGTACCCCCTGCCACGAATCGACGACGCCCTCGACCAGCTCTGCCATGCGAGGTACTTCTCATCGATGGACCCGAAGACCGGCTACTGGCAAATTGAAGTGGACGAGAGAGATCGAGAGAAGACTGCATTCATAACCCCGGACGGCCTATACGAGTTCAAGGTAATGCCGTTTGGGCTATGCACGGCACCAGCAACGTTCCAAAGAGTCATGGACACTGTGCTAGCTGGCCTGAAGTGGCACACCTGCCTCGTATACCTCGACGACGTTGTGGTATTCTCTCGGACTTTCGACGAACACCTCGCAAAGTTGCAGTCTGTACTCGAGGCCATCCGTACGTCGGGGTTAACGCTGAAGCCTGAAAAGTGCCGTTTCGCGTACGAGGAACTGAAGTTTTTGGGCCATGTCGTCAACGCCGCGGGAGTCCTGCCTGACCCGGCGAAAACTTCAGCCATAGCGAACTTCCCAAGTCCGAAAGATAAGAAGGGCGTGCGCAGATTTCTTGGACTGTGCGCATACTACCGGCGCTTCGTCGCAAACTTCGCACGCATTGCAGAGCCGCTCACGCGCTTGACGAAAGATAGCACCGCTTTCAGCTGGGAAGATGACCAAGAAAAGGCATTCTGCGAGCTGCAAAAACACCTGCAAAGCCCGCCCGTGCTCGCTCATTTCGACGAAAACGCCGAAACGGAAATACACACGGACGCCAGTGATATAGGCTTGGGTGCCGTCCTTGTCCAAAAACAAAGCGGGTGCGAAAACGTAATCGCCTATGCCAGCCGTGGTCTGTCGAAGGAGGAGAAAAACTACTCTGCCTCCGAAAAAAAATCGCGCCAATCCACCCCGTGAATGTGGTTGGAAAGCAAAGCTGTAAACGGCACCCATAACGATTACCCATGCGACGTCATTTAAATTTCACTCACATCGCTCTACAAATAGTAAAACTAGAGAGAAGTGAAATGCACTTAACGACACCATTTATTACTTCAAAAAGATATTCTTGGTTTGTTTAAATCAAAGCATGATGCATGAACAGTGTTTGGTTGAGTTGTATTGGTGTAGCACAAGAGTGGAAACATTTTGTATAAAATTAAAGTAAGCTCCAACCCGGTGTTAAACGATCTGACTTCTCCGTCTCTGCGCCGCGGACGGAGCCGACGAGATTTGCGGCAGAGAAGGAGGAGTAGGAGGAAGAAATGCTTCTGTTCAGATTTCTGAACGGCCCAGAGTGCAGCCCTGGGGAGCGATTCCTTCTTCTGTGGGGCGCATATGCAGTCCGCGCGGCATGTGTTCTGTCCACCCGCTGAAGCTGGGTAGGTAGAGAGGGCCTGGACAGCAGCATCTCCCATTGCTCTTGTTGGGTAGTTGACGGAAAGAGAGGAGGGTGCTCAGGGCTAAAGTCGCACACCCCGATTACGGGGCGGTTTGTTCCTACTTCTGAGCAAAATTTACATTCAGCGTCGTAGCGATTCGGATACATTAGGTGAAGACGCGTAGGCTGTGGGAAGGAGCCCGGATTGTATGAGCCGTAGGGTAGTTTGTTGTTCTCTGGAAAGGTCAGGGTAATGCGAAGGTACGGTCTGTCTCAGAAGGCGATAATGCCTTCAGGGTTATCTCCCTGAACGTGACAAGCGGGTGACTATGCTCGTGCAGCTCCATAGCACTGGAGGTAAAAGCGCAGGCTTGTTGGGTGGGCGTATTTGTTGCCCTCCATTGAAGCGTGAGGGGGTGTCCAGATGAGCTGAATGGAACCGTTTGGGGAGTGGTTTTTAAGCACGCGCAGTGCAGGTCAGGACACCCAACCAGACTGGTAATTTCAGTAGGCTTGCTGGGAATCGGTGACTACCCTCCGAACCCCTGGTTGAGTGAGTCCCAAGGTGATGGCTGCCTCTGCTGCTGCCGTCATTTCTTGGGTCCTAAGTGAGGTACACGCAAGGAGGTTGGTTCTGGAGGTAGCCACGATGATGGCGTATTGCTGCCCTCTATGTTTTGAGGCGTCTGTGTAGATAACTGCATGATCCCCACCGAGGGTAGTCTTTAGCGCTTGAGCTCGTGCTTTTCAGTGACCCTCGTTATGTGAGGGGTTCATATTTCTAAGCCAAGGGGGCATCTTTAGTTTTAGTCGCCAAGAGTCTGGGAGTACGTCAAGCGGAGTGACATTCTGGGCTGCCCAGCCAATCGGGGGAAGCATGCGGTTACCCACCGCAGTTTTGAGTCGGACCTTCTAGTTAGAAAGATGGCCTTCTATCAGCTCTTCCACCGTGTTGTGGAAACCTGTGCTAAGCAACCTCTGCGTGGACGCACTCATGAGAAGACCAATGACCTGCTCGACCATCTTTCTAATCATTATATAAAGCATCTCTATGTCTCCCTTGTGGAGAAGAAGACCGTGGGTTGACGTAAGTGACTCTCGAGAGGACAAAAGCTTCAATTAGTCGAAAGGTACCGGATTCCTTTAGGCCTCGCTTCTTGGTGGCAACTCGCCTGATCATGTGTATGATTTGATTAATTCTATTTTTGAGGCGCTGCAAGGAGCCGTCACTCTTGGTGTTAGCCTCGAGATGTAGGCGCAGGATCTGAATGCTGGGGCTTGGAGTGATGGCCTGGCCATCAAGGTATTCCTTGGTTTGGCGTGAGGGCGTACGACAAGGAGCTGTGATTTTTTACGTGAACACTGGAGGCCAGAGGCTTTAGCACATTGGTGTACTAGAAGTGAGATGCCATGCATTGGTGTGAGCTTCCTTTAATTTTTGTAACTCTTAGCACATGAGCAATGCGTGCACAGGGCCGCTAGGCGGGCGTGAGTGGTCGCGTGACGCTTTCACGTGGCATTCAGCGAGAACGCAGGGGATAAACCCGTAGATATGCTTGGTGAGTACACCACCTGTCTTCCCCGTCTTCGCGTGGGCTCGTAGCTAAACCGGTAAGACAACGGGCTCTCGCTTTGTTAGTCTATTAGTTCCGGGTTCGATTCCCGGCGGTGCCAGTAAATTCTTTTATTTATTCTCTGGAGTTTTCTGGTGACACCAACGGTCGCGAAAGAACCCTTGGGGGGTAGAGGTAAAAAGCTTTGCTTTAAAAGAGTGCCTGGCTATTATATGGGCCATTTCAAAATTTCGCCCATACGTGTGTGGCAGACCGTTCAAGGTTGTAACAGACCACCATGCGCTGTGTTGGCTCGCCAATTTGAAGGACCCCTCTGGCCGTCTTGGGCGGTGGAGTTTGCGCCTGCAAGAGTTCGACGTTACAATCGTCTACAAATCCGGCAGGAAACACTCCGACGCCGACTGCCTGTCCCGCGCCCCTGTCGACCCACCACCACAAGACTCCGATGAAGACAGTGCGTTCTTCGGGGTTGTTACGGAGAGCGACCTAGCCGCCCAGCAGCGTGCCGACCCCGACTTGCGAGTAATGATGGACTACCTCGAGGGATGCAACGTCGCCGTGCCTAGAGCGTTCAAGCGTAACTTACCAGCATTCAGCCTCAAGAACTCCGTCCTCGTGAAGAAGAATTTCAGCCCCAGAACAAGAACGAATTATCTACTTGTCATCCCTGCAGACCTTCGTGACGAAATTTTGGAAGCGTCCCACGACGACCCGTCTTCCGGACATCTCGGTACAGCTCGCACTACTGCAAAAATTAAGGCGAAGTACTTCTGGCCCCGCCTTACATCCGACGTCACCCACTACGTTCGAAGTTGCCGGGACTGCCAGCGACGAAAAACGCCGCCGACAAGACCCGCCGGACTTCTACAACCGATCACCGTCCCGTCGAGGCCCTTTCAACAGATTGGAATGGACCTTCTAGGCCCGTTCCCGACGTCACGATAGGAGAACAAGTGGATTGTCGTAGCGACAGACTACATGACGCGCTACGCAGAGACCGCCGCTCTTCCGCGGGGGACTGCACAAGAAGTCGCCAAGTTCTTTATAAACCAAGTTGTGCTGCGACATGGAGCCCCTGAAGTCCTAATCACGGACCGCGGAACGGCCTTTACCGCGGAGCTGATGCAAGGTATCTTACGCTACAGCAACACGGATCACCGAAGAACGACGGCGTACCACCCCCAAACGAACCGACTAACAGAACGTCTGAACAAGACAATTGCGGATATGCTGTCCATGTACGTCGACGTTGAACATAAGACTTGGGACGAAGTCCTCCCGTATGTCACGTTTGCGTACAATACAGCGACGCAGGAAACTACGCAGATGACACCGTTCGAGCTTGTCTACGGAAGGCGACCGACTACGATGCTCGACGCCATGCTTCCGCATGTAGAAGACTACGACCTCAACGCCGACGTCCAAGGATACCTTCAACGTGCGGAGGAGGCCCGCCAGCTCGCTCGAGTTCGTATAAGGGACCAGCAGCTGGTGAATGCCGGCCGCTACAACCTCCGACGCCGAGACGCCGAGTACCAACTAAGGGATCGTGTGTGGGTTTGGACTCCCATCCGACGACGCGGACTGAGCGAGAAACTTCTGCGACGGTATTTCGGACCCTACCAGATTCTGCGACGTGTTGGCCAACTTACCTACGAAGTGATCCCCGATGGTGACTCCGGCACATCACGACGACGTACGCGGCCCAAAGTCGTCCACGTGGTTCGCTTAAAACCTTTCTACGAACGATGACGAACTTTTATTTTCATTTTCGGACTGTCGCTTATGTTAGCATCGGGTCGATGCACTCTTAGAGGGGGGGGGTAATGCCGCGAACCATGCATTGGGTTTGTTTATTTGTGTTTTGCTTTTACCGCCAGGCTGCGCCGGTCTGTGTTATCTCCGTGCCAAGGGAAGCGCGTGTTCCATTCTTTCTTTCTGTGCCGCATGTGTTATCTGTTCTGATAGGGAGAGCATTCCGATCTAACGTGAACATCCCGGAATAATCTTCTTGCATCTACAATGTTCTCGATGCGAATCGACGGTTCCAGAACCACGCGCGCCGAAAGATAAAAAGCCTGCAGAGCAGACGCCGGGGCATTCGATTCTGCGACGCTCGCTGACGCAAGCCACTTTGTTGACCGCTGCTTCGCCGCCTCTGTAGTCTTTTGAGTTGTTAGGGGAGCACAAGTTCGCTCCAATAAACTTGTTTCTCCTGCAAGACAACTGCGTCGTCCTTGGCTTCGTGACAATATAAACAACCATAGAACGTGCCGCTATGATGCTCCTAAGGTACTGTGTGTTTTTGATCTTATGTGGTCCATCAAGCACGCAGAAATGGCATTCAGTAAGACGCATTTAGGTTGACAACTACGAAATATATCAATGACCATATATTGCATGCACGTAATAATAAGCCCTTCAATGGTAGCATTTGGATATATGTGTGTGATGCCTGCTTTTGTGCTTTCTGTGGGCTGTGATATAAAACAATAACCACACTGCAGATGGGATCAAAATCACAGTGAAATGCACCTGGGCGTCATTTAAAACATAGTTTTGAAAAACCATGCATTTTACAATGTACAAAAAAACACCTCTTATCGCGATATCATACAAGCGGAATAAGCAGGTTCCAGACGTTCGTTTACTAGGGTAGATTTAATTCTCTAGAACGGAAACGCGACATGAGAAAATGGAAATACTGAAACAACAATACCTCTAGATGGGTAAATACGGCCATCAGGATACAGTAACGGCGGTAAAAAAAGTTCCAGTGTGCGCAAGACATGGGTTACAATTACTTTATGCAGAAACATCATTTGGAGCCAGTTGCTATATCAACTGCAGGACGAAGGCATCCCGCAAAAATCTTGAGTTGTCCCTATCTTGAGCGAGTTGATTCATTTGAGGCCCGCGCACAAATTCGATCTGTCAGTCTACTTCTCTGCCGCCATAGCTTACATTTCCCATCCATAGTTATCCATTTCCTTGCTCTAACTGTCCACCTGTTATCAGTTTTTCGCATCGCACAGCCGGCCCATGTCCATTTACCCTGCCCTCTGTAGTTTACCCTGCTCTCTTCCTCAATTAATATCCAACTTCTGGCCGGCAACATCACATTGGGCGTCGGTTGCGGTGAGCGACGAAGCATAAACAAGGTCCCACCCTTTCTCCGAAAGCTATTCGCTCCTATGCACGTCCAAATAGTACCTCGGATAGACTTACCTGTAGCAGTGTATCAAAACCGCTGCAATGTGTTTGCACTTTTCTGACAACCTAGAAGTGCAGGAACACTTTGCCTCCATGACCGATTGGTCAACGAATGCGTCTGTTATTCTCCCCGCAATCTCGTGTGGGTTCGCTGTTACGCCGGAGGTTTGCACGCACAACGCAAAAACTTCCATTTGGCTGTTCACACAGTCATTGGTGCCGACTAAAATGAGATGCTCAGCGTCAACCCCGCGCTCTCCTTCAACAAAACAACTTGTATTGACGTTACATCGCAAGAAACGCAGTATTTTTGTTAGAGAGAGCGGCCCCGGAGACGTCGGTGATCCGCCATGTTGCACAGTGTGGGTAGAACAAGCCAGGATGTGCAGCGCCCCCTCAAGTTGATTTTATCTGTCAATACTCCGCTCACTATTCGCTGCAGGGCGCGGAGGCCGCCGGTCGGCCCGGCCGCACGGGTCTCGTTGCTTCTCAAGTCGGCGCTAGGGGCTTAGCCAGAAATTGTGTTCAGCGGGGGGATGCGGAGGGGGGAGGGTGCGAGGAGGCTGAGATTGCACCTGCACCTCCTCCATATGATTTTTCAAGGGATTAAAATATGGGTAAAAAATTCATGACTATTAGCTCATAATATGCATAACTATTAACTCGAATTTATAACTATTAACTGAAAATACTTAACTATAATTTTCAAGAACAAGAAAAGTAAAGTATTTCATCAAAACATTTATTCGCACGTTCGGAGAATTGCATCAGAATTGCTATCGCTGTTTGGAATTTTCTGTTTTCCCTACTTCAGAAGAAATAACACTTAAAGAAATATGGAAATGTAGGAAAAATAAAACCATATATGCTCAGCAAACATAGAAGCTTTTACATGGATTTGAAGAACTGATTCATCTAAAACTAGGAAAGCACGCAGCGGAGGTTAAAAACGCAAAGAGCACGAAACAAACAACTTGTGGGTGGACGTTTTGTTTTATGGTGCGTTTGCATCCAACAATTCAGTTACTTCATTTTTGCACACTGTTACGATCGTAGTGCTGTGTTGCGAAGACCGTCTGTAATATTATCGGGTTCGATCACCCAATCCTTCTGTTGTCCGGTTTCCGCCAGTTCCCCCGCCCCCCCTTCTCATCGACGGGGCGCGATCCGCCTTTGTAAGCAATGACGTGGCGGCGACCGACGCTGCTGCTGCTCACAAGCCACATTCACCACCCGCCTGCGAGGCAAATCACGATGACCGAGAACGTTGCACAGGGGGAGTGACAAAGGCGTCGCGCGGCATTGCTCTTTCGGCGGTAAACTAAGCCGTCCTGTCTTCTTCGGCTGTCATCTTCTCGCATCGGGGGAACCCTTTGTGGCGTGTCACAAATGCCGCTCTTCAACGAGAGCCCGACACCGGATTACCGACGGGGCCCAGGCGCCCTCCTGTCGCTTCAACCTTGGGTGGTCCTAAGGGCTTCGACTATAGGAAGATTGCACCACCGACGTCAACCTGATGCTGACCTGTGTGAGAGGAAAAGTGCCTCTTCTGTGTGAGTGTGTGGACGTCAATTTCAGTGCCACAGATTTTCGTGATTGGTGCGTTCCCGAAACCAGATAGAGAAAGGGGGAAAGAGGGTGGTCCCAACCTGGTTATTTAATCTCGCGCGCGCAGGAGCGTAGAATCCACCCCGTTCACTCAGTCAAACACCCTGTAAATTTCTGCACATAAAGTTCCTTTCTTCGCCCTTCTCGGCCCCAATGTTCGCCCCAACTTCGGACCAACGGACGCTATCAGGGGTCACGCTACCAGATCCGCAACACTGGATGGCAGCAAGTGGGATCGTCTCCACCACGGCGAGATCATCTCCACTGCGGACGGGATCGTCTCCATGAGCCATGGGTCGACTCGAGAGCGTCGGAACCGACTTCACGGAGGCATGACTGCAAAATTTGGTGCGTGCGAGGCCATTCTGTTTGAAGGATTACGAGGCGCTGCTAACAAAGTGTAGCGAGGGAGGTAAAGTGTATTACTCTTTTGACGTGACGTTACTTTGCTGCGTGAGGGTAAATGATTTTTGTAATAACAGTTGGTAGGACTCGAAACAGACATGAACCTGAAGCCGCTACGAAAGCCGCAACTCTTAGAGTTGCCAAATTGTTGGGGTTAAGCTTAGGCGAAGAGAAAAGAAAGCCAGAAATCATTGAGGCTATCGAAATAGTGGGTGCAGACTACGATGAGCTCTCAGAGTGCCTGGAGCTTAGAAAGAAAGGGAGCAAGCTGAGAAAATAAAGCAGAGGAGGAAGCACAGCGTTGTGCAGATGAGCTACAGATGAAGCGGCTCGAACTTGAAATACTGAAAGCCCGAAGCGATAGTGGTGTTGGCGACGCCTCTAGTGGAGAAGAATTAATGCTGTCGTTTACAATGAACTACTTCGCGCAACCATTTAAGGTGGGAGAAAACACGAGTTTATTTTTAGAGTGGTATTGTGGCAGAAAGGGGGGACGGGGGACTGGCACCCCGTGCTTTACACTAGTTGGAAGCTGACAGTGCGCGAGGAAGCATACATCGCCTCCGAAAAGGAGTCCGTGTGCCTCGTATGGGCAGTTAAAAAGCTAGCATGCAACATCGTCGGCTCGCATTTCGTTACAGAACCTGACCACTGTCCCGTCACATAGTTGCATACTATTTCCGCTGAGAACGGTCGCCTTCTGCGCTGGAGCCCCGCTTTGCAGCAGCACTCATTTGAGGGCCCTTACAAAAAGTGGAAGCTCAATGGCAACTCTGACGGCCGTAGGTTCTGCCCTTAGTGTAGAGATGGCCTCGAAGAATGTGGTTTCATTTTTTTCCTGAAATATTTTTATTACCAATATTGCGTTCTGCGGTTGGCATCATCGTGAGTCCCTTTCTTGATGTGTTTTTGCCTACCAGATTTGTTTTTAATCAGTTGATATTCTCGAGTTCAATATTGCCATATTAGATGAGTGTTAGCGTGTTTGTTTGACTTTCGAGGCAGCCTGGTGGTCTTTCAGGACATTGTCCTTACGTCAGCTTGCTTTGTAGTTGCGGGTTTTTTCGGGACTGGCAAGTGCACTGGATAAACCCGTGAAGCCCTCCGCGACATGGAAAGCCAGGGGTGTTCCCGCAAGTGTCTCGGCCATGGTCCCGATCGCTAAGTCGTGTTAAAACAATGAGTTACCCTCTGGAAGGACTGATTGAGGTATTTGTGTGCCGGCTCGAAGTGTCTACCTCGGACAAGATTCTCTACTGCACGGGCTGGAAACCGATGTTGTTGGGAGCTTCCCGCCGGCCGGAGATGCTATTACGATCGGCGTATTGGCATTGCGACGACCGCCTGTAATATTATCGGGTTCAATCACCCAAGCCTCCCGTCGTCTGGTTTTCGCCGGTTCCCCCCCCCCCCTCCACTCATCGAGGGAGAGCCGCCTGGCTTTGTAAGCAATGACCCGGCAGCGACTGACGCTGCTGCTGGACACAAGCCGCCGCAGCGTCCGCCGGCGAGGCAAGTCACAATGACCGAGAATGTTGCACAGAGAAGTGACAAATGCGTCGCGCGGCATTGATTTTTCGGCGGTAGCCTAAGGGGTCCTGTCTTCTTCGGATTTAATCTTCTCGCATTGAGGGAACCCTTCGTGGCGTGTCAAAACGCCACTCTTCAACGAGCGCCCGACGCCGGATTACCGACGGGGCCCAGGCGCCCTGCTGTCGCTTCACCATCGGGCGGTCATAAGGGCTTCAACTTTAGGAAGATTGCACCACCGAAGTCAGCCTGACGCTGACCTATGCGAGAGGAAAAGTTCCTTCTCTCTGTGAGTGTGTGGGCATCAATTTCCTCGCCACGGGTTTTCGTTTTTGTCGGGTTCCTGAAAACAGCCGTAGGAAGGGTGAAAGGGGGGGACCCAACCTGGTTACTTAATCTCATACGTGCAGGAGCGCAGAACCCTGTTCACTCAGTCAAACACCAGATAAATTTCTGCACATTAAGTTTCTTTCTTCGCCCTGCTCGGTCACAATGTTTGCCCCAACTCCGGACCAACGGACACCATCACCCGTCACGGTACCAGATCCTCAACGAAACATTCGATGGTTACAGACTCCGTTCTTTAGATGCGAAGAATCTCATGCTCGGGGCTGTGTCCCTCCCTCCCTCCCTCCCTTGTTGTTGTCCGCCGTCCGCACTCTACTGCGCATGCGCGTCCCTTCAGCCCCGTCAGCGTTTGGAATGACGTCAGCGCAGTCCATTATAAAAAGAAATAGTTAGGCGGCGCCCGGTTTCGAACCCACGACTCTCTGGCCGCAACGGGAGGTATGTGGCGCTCTTCCCACTGCCCTACAAATGGAGACGGGAGCATGTGCTACGAACGCGCCTTGTGTCCTTCACTCATTCAAACTACGTCAAGAAGCTACTGATACAACGAAGGCACGCGAAGCTGAACGTCATTGGAAACGACGACCTGAAAACTTTAGAGGAGAATGTTGAATTTCCTGCCGGAAAGCTGTGGCGGGAAGCGCCACGCCCCCTGCAGCTCAACCAGAGAAGAGGACGAAGAGGGCGGGCAGCGGGGTAGGAGCGTGAGCACGCAATGAAGAAAGACGAGAACCAGGAGGTGTTCGATCAGGTAACGCGGGTGTCGGTCTCTTCACTGCCTCTACATGGGGGTTCACACTACGTTCCCATTCGTGCTCTGATAAATGAAACAACATATCGGCAACAGAATGGAACCTACACGTAACCCCCATGATGCTTCGCATCCCCCCTCATGGTTCCCCACGGGAAGATGGTGTAATTTTTATGCCAATATGTTGCGTAGGGGCAGCTTGTGCTGCGGATAATTGCAACAAAATTCGCACAAAAAATATTCCAAAATGTAGGGTTGTGAAAAACGCGAGAAGATAGTTTGATCATCGCAACCAAATTGCTGCTGGCTACAAAGTGTACATTTATACAGAAAGCCCGTTCTACAAAGTGCGAATTTACCTGCGAATTCGCGGCTTTGGCGTCGCTCGTATGGCAAGACGACCAGTTTTTCTGGCTGTGGCACTAGATCGCTGTGCCGCACTAACGGCGCCCCACGAACGCCGCAGAAGCAGCAAATTGGAAGTAAATTCGCAACGTGTAGAGGGGAGAGGCGAGGCCTGAAGTCGTCAGCACAATGGTTTCGGGATGCGGCCATGGTTGCATGGAGGTACTGAAGCAGCCAGGCCTGCGGTTTTGTCTGTGACTCTCCCCTAGTTATTTCTGAGCAGCAGGTCTCCGTCGGAAGCGGAGCGCGAGCTCGAAGGTCACTCCCGTGGATTAGGGCTCTGCATAGCAATAAGGCATTCCAGGAGAGAGATAGGCCACCAAGGGAGAATACGTGTGCTTTCCGGGCAGGAGTCTTAGGATTATTTTGCAAAATCCTAGGATGGTTTACGGCATAAGTGGTTACCTTGGTCGCCGTGCATGACAGCGCGATAAAGTTTCGGGGGGGGGGGGGGGGGGAAGGACGAGGGGCTCAAGTTCCATAAGCCCCCTTCCTACGGCACTGGTAGGCACGTCAGTTTCAGAATAGGGGAAACGAGCGTTTCAAGGTGAGATAGGGGGGCCCAAAGCACAACATGCCCGCTTGCTTTTCTTGCATGGGGCGCCGTCACGACTAACAGGTTCCTCCGAGGCCTGCTCGCGCAGAAAAAGCTTGCCTTTTCTGCGCGACCCTCTTTGATGTTCTCCAGAGAGAAGCTGGAGAACATCACTGTAGTTATTCGGTCACCGCTTTACGAAGCCGTGCCGACACAATCCCCACGGAATTGTTCGCCGCACTATCACCGCGTTTCAAGCATTTGCAAACTAATTTTCAGCTCTGGCTGGTGGCGACAAGTTTTAGATGCTGTGGTATATGCCAATTCGAGCGAGCCACTTGGCCACAGTGCAGGCAGAAGCTTGCCGCAGTGGTGTGTGTAGGGGCTTTTCGCCTGCGGAGACGCTCCGTGTTTTTCAGCGTTATTCATACGTTGTTAACGACGCGCTATATCTACAAACTCAGCTAAGCTCGTGTGACGGATGGAAACGATGAACGTTCGTTCTTGCAAAGATGCGCAGCGCCCGAGCGTTGCTCGCCTATACGGCCGCTCAAAACTCCGAAATCCCCGGCGGCTTCCCCTTCAGCCAGAAACGCTGAGCGGCTCCAGCATTTAAGGGAACCCGCCAGTAGCTGCGTCTTGCTATTCAGCGCCAACTGCGCTATAGTGGCTACGCGTAAGGCTATGTCTTGCACTCCCCTGAATGGTGACGAGAATTCCCATGTAAACAAGGAACGAAACAGCAATCCTTTTTGCTTGTTTGTAGGTCCCCTGCATGCTCAGAGATTTAATATTTGCTATGTGTTGTCGTGATCACGTAATCTAGCGATTGCGCGCTCAAACTCGCGACCCTCGGTAGCGTATTTAGGGCCCCTTTAATATAATGCTTTTGGGAGGGAGTCCACGTCGATGGCAGTGTTAGTAACGGGCCCTGTAATATTCCCGGCGACTTCGCTCTCTAAGCCACATATACGACGGCTCCATGCCGTTCTCGTACTAACCGCGGAACACACATATTGTAGGCTATATTTATAAAAACGCGCCCATGCTCTCCGTACAAATATTTAACCAGCAAAGCTGATTTGTGTAGCCTGTGATTTACGTATTACGTGTGGCCAACCCATTTGGAAGTAACGTGGAGTCGGTGTTTGCCATCGGCACGTTGACGCGGACCCTCCCCCTGCCCGACATTGTCGCTTGAACTGTGCTTCACGGAGTAGCCCGATGCGAGCGTTCTTGCTGCTAGAGAGACTCTTCTGGCTCCCGCCGATGCGCCCTTCTCAATTACCAGTATCCGTATACGCGAGAGTGCAGCTCATTCATCTATAGACCCGGCCAGTCCGTCTCCCTTCACTTCGAACTCCTTTCCAGCCTCGTTTTTCCGATCACGTGCATAGGGTCTCGCGGGAAGAGTTTTCTGCGTACACGCGGCCGCTGGAATTTTATTTCACCTAGCCATATAAACTTCGATGTAAAAATGGCCCTTCACGTAAAGTGGTTGGCCGAGACGCCGATTGTGGTAATCTGTACCTATAACGAGAAGAGCACGACTCACTCACTCACTCACTCACTCACTCACTCACTCACTCACTCACTCACTCACTCACTCACTCACTCACTCACTCACTCACTCACTCACTCACTCACTCACTCACTCACTCATCAACGCCCAGCCAAAGCTGCTAGACCTGGAGACTTGAAATTTCGGGAGAACATTTGTGTCATGGCGTAGGCGCTTACTAAGGCGCGATTTTTCGAAATCGTACTCCTCACCGAGGAAAACAGTGATGTATCACGAAACTTGCGCTAAATAGATATAAACAGACGAAGGAAGACGGACGATGCGCAACTCACGACTATTTGCGCATCGTCCGTCTTCCTTCGTCTGTTTATGTCTATTTAGCGCAAGTTTCGTGATACATAATGCACCAACTAGCCCAACAGCACATTACACTGAAAACAGTGATGTTGCCGTTTCGTAAATTCTGGGTTTATTTATTTATTTATTTATTTATTTATTTATTTATTTATTTATTTATTTATTTATTTATTTATTTATTTTCTATACTGCCAGTCTCATATGAGACCAAAGCAGAAAGGCATGAGTTCGTGATTATAGAAAACACAGTTTACGGTGTAACATTTTTACAGGGGAAAATTTCCTCAGACGATGTCTAAGAGGGCACAGAGAGTGGAGGCAAAATGCCTTAGGAGGTCTCGAGGCCTTTAGAAAATTCAATAGGCAGATTTTGAAAAATTGCGCTCCTGAGCACGAGGGCGCACGTTCGATTCCCGGCCGCGGCGGCCGCTCTTTTCTGATGGAGGCGAAAAGCAAAAACTCCCGTGTGTACGAGATTTCGACGCGCGTTAAGGATCCCCAGGCGGTCAAAATTAATCCGGAGCCCTCCACTACGGCGCGCCTCATTGCCTACGTTGCGTCGGCGCGTTACACCTTACAATCAACCAATCAATCAATGAATCAAGAAATCACATTTTGAAAAATGGCGCTAAGTACACACAAACAATGAACATGATGATGATGGTTGTATTTTAATGGCGCAAGGCCAACTGGGGTAAAAAGCGCAAAACAAGGATGGTTAGCAACCACAGATTAAAAGTCAATACTAAAAGTGAATAGCACCAGAAGTAAAAACAAATAATGACAATGGGGATGGCTGGTGTAGAGGGCCAGGTTGTGATTCTGCATGATACGATATAAGATTCAGAAATTTAACTTCTGATAGATAATTACAAACACGTTTGGCAGTAAACATTGGTTCATCGCCTAAGAAGTGCGATGGGTGAAGTGGGATTTGTTGTCTGTAGAGTTCTGGAAAGTGTTTGCGTCGTGTGGTGTGGTGTGGAGTGCCTTGCATGTGATTAGTATGTGAACTACGGATAGGCCCTCTCCACACCTGCCGCAAAGGGGTCTCGATGACTCAGTGAGCAAGTGTGAATGTGTTACATAAGTGTGGCCTATCCGTAGCCTCGCTAAGGCTACTTCCGTGTGTCTGTCTTGTTTGTCTGTTATGTATCTACCTAAGTGTGGCTTTGTAGTGTACAGTTTGTTCTCTGTTTTTGTGTCCCATGTTTCCTTCCAAGAATTCCGCAAAGCTGTCCGTACCAGTGGCTTCAGGTCGAGGTAGGGAACACACGGTACATCTATGCTACTGCGGAGAGCAGCCACAGTGGCAACCTGGTCAGCAATTTCGTTCCCCAGAAGGCCACTGTGACCTGCAACCCAGCAAACAAATATTTTTAGTTTTGAGTGATCAGCAAAGGTTAGAGCTTTAATTAGATGCTGGAGGGCAATGTTTCTCGTAGGTCTGAAGTAATGCAAGGCTGTTACCACACTTAGAGAGTCTGTAAAGATAATGGAGTGTTCTGTTCTGGTTTGTGTAATGTGCTGTGCTGCTAATAAGATACCATGCGCTTCTGCCGTAAAAATGCTGCTATTTCTGTGTAATGTCTTCGTACTGGCAACGTTGGGGCTATATGCAGCACATGCGGCGGCCGAAGAAGAATTTGAAGCATCGGTGTAGAAGGCGGTGTGCGGGTATTTGTGTTATAACTGTAGGAAGTGGTGTAGTATAAGTTCTCTGGGCGCATTTCGTTTGTCGATATGTTTAAAAGAAATATCACACGAAATTGCTGACCTGTCCCAAGGCGAAACGAGGTCAGCAGTAGAAGACTTTATGCTCTCCTCAAATGAAATCCCTAGTTCCTCAGCGAGGGCTCTCACTCGGATAGAGAAAGGAACGAGTATCGACGGCCGTGCTGCGAACAACGGATCGGATGAGATGTTGTTTATGATAAAGCTACATGGGTGATTTTTTACAGAAGTCGCCTTAATAGCATACAGCAAGGAAGTGTAAGAACGCTGGTGTTCAAGGCTCCATCTATCACACTCTGCATATAGGCTTTGAATGGGACTCGTCCGGAACGCACCAGATGCAAGACGGAGCCCCAAGTGCAGCACTGGGTCGAACATTTTCAGAGCAGTTTTACAGGCGGACCCATAGACGACACTCCCGTAGTCCAACCGTGAGCCAATAAGGCTGGTAAAAACGCGGAGGAGTATCTGTTTGTCCGCTCCGTAGGAGCAATGCGAGAGGACCTTTAGGATATTCATGGTTTTCAGGCATTTCTGTTTCAGGTTTTATCTGCGGAATGAATGTCAGTTTTTCATCAAGTACCACGCCTAAAAATTTGTGTTCCTTTTTAAGAGGGATTGAGACACCTTTAAGTTTAATATCAGGATCAGCATGAATCCAACACTTTTCTGGATTAAGCTTAAATCCATTCCTGTCTGCCCAGTCAGCCAGTTTGTTGACACAAAGCTGGACTTGCCTCTCGCAAACGGACCGATTACAGGATTTCAAGGAGATTTGAACGCCGTCTACATATAGAGAGTAGAAATGGTTGGTGGCAATTCTTTTACCACAGAGTTCATTTTTATAATAAAGAGCGTGCAGCTCAAAACACCTCATTGAGGCACACCGTTTTCCAGGACGTGAACTCGGGAATGTGTATTGCCTACTCTCACACGAAAAGTTCTTTCTGGCATGTAACTTGCAAGTGTAGTTAACATGTTGCCTGACAAACCAAAAGACTTTTATTTTTTTTTATTTTGAATACCCTCAAGGCAATTGCATTGAAGAGGGGAGTGGGTAAATACATTACAACAAATCAGGAAACTGCAGTACAAACAGCAGAACAGAAGTAACTATAACCTCTACAAAACAAAGTTATACGGGTCAATAAGGTCGCAATCTTCCTGCTGCGACGAGAGAAGTGCGGCTGAGGTTTGCATGGGTGACAATTTTTGGCATTCATTGAAAATATGAAAAAAATACATACATTGGACAAGTGGTATTCGCAGAAATCAATGCAACGTTATACAGAATCAAATGACCTAAAATATAATATTAGACACAACGGTACGAAACAAATCCGGGTTGCTAATTGTAGCAATATTAGAAGGAAGGTGGTTCCAGTCGCTAGAGGTACGTGGGATGAAGGAATGAAAAAAGGCCTTAGTGTTGCAAGAAGGAACGCCAACTTTATGAACATGATCTAAACGTGAAGATATGTATGATGGTGAAGTAAGTAAAGCATGCCGGAGCATGTTGTGTGAGAATACTTTATGGAATAGGCACAATCGTGCAACTTTGCGACGTGACGTCAGGGATGTTAGACCCAAGTTACTTTTCATTCCGGATACGCTGGCTGCTGGCTGATAGTTAGAAAAAATGAAACGTGCGGCGTTGTTTTGAATCATTTCGAGTTGATGACTAAGAATTTCAGTACATGGATCCCATATCGGTGATAGTCAAGTTGTGAACGTACAAGCGATTTGAAAAGGAGCAGTTTTATCGAAGAAGGAGCGGAATGAAAATTTCGTCTTATGTAGCCAAGCATACGGTTGGTTTTGTTGGTGATGCTTTCAATGTGAAGATTCCAAGATAGGTCAGTGGTGATATGAATGCCCAATATTTATAAGAAGTAACCGCTTCAAGAATGTTACCATCAAGGAAATATGTGTGCGCGTTAGTAGTGATGCGGGAAACTCGCATTGATTTGCATTTTGTAGTGTTTAGAACCATCTGCCATGTATTGCACCAATGGGATATGGCATTAATGTCAGATTGGAGGGCGTGTAAGTCAGTATCGTTATTTATTTCCCGAAAAATGACACAATCGTCAGCGAATAAATGTACTGATGATGAGATACATTTGGGCAGATTATTGATATAGATAAGAAAAAGCAGCGGCCCAAGGACGGTGCCCTGGGGTACACCTGAGATAACCGGGGTTAGAGATGAATTGGTGTCATTAGCTGTGACAAATTGCTGGCGATGCACTAGGAAACACTCAATCCAATTTAATATGCTAGTATCGAGACCAATATTTCTTAGCTTGAGTAGGAGTAACGCGTGCGGAACTTTGTCGAATGCTTTAGCAAAATCGAAATAAATGCAATCAGCAAGTTAACAGTTGTCAAGAATAGAGTGAAGTTTGTGAGTAAACAAAATTAATTGGGTTTCGCATGAGAACGACTTCCGGAATCCATGCTGTGCCGGGTCAAAAAATGAATTGGATTCAAGAAAGCTGGCAACATGAGAGTAAATGATGTGTTCCAAAATTTTACATGGTAAGCTAGTGATAGATATTGGCCTGTAATTGAAGGGGGGCTGTCTGTCACCAGATTTAAAGACTGGTACCACTTTTCCTATTTCCCAATCAGCGGGGATTTTACCTTGTTGTAAGGATTGCTCAAAAAGCTTTGCTAGGATAATAGAGCAGTTATGTTTAGTACTTTTAAGGAATTTGGAATTAATACCACCTACACCTGAACTAGAAGAAATTTTAAGGGAGTCAATAATTTTAATTATTCTATTAGGGTCAATCTGCAGAGGGTACATCGGTATGTAGTCGTGGCTTTTAAAACTGGGTAGACAAGAAGTGGTATTGTTACAGAATGCATCAGAAAACACTTTGTTTAGCACACTAGCACATTCGTAATGAGGTATAGGTTCACCGTTTGTGTCAGTTAGAGTAATGCGAGAGCTGTCAGCTGGGTTAACGACGCGCCAAAATTTCCTAGGATTATCTTGCAAAAAACTAGGCATCGTATTGGTAAGGAAGTTTTGTTTTGCAGTTTTGACAGCAGTAACATATTCATTGACTGCTGAGCGGTACAAAGACCATCTATAACTACTGCGAGATGTTTTGGCGCTGCGGTACAGACGTTTTTTTCGGTTTGATAGACGCTTTAGGTTGGAGTTATACCAGGGGGCCTTTGGATTAGACGATATTTCCCGAGTAGGTATGAAGCGTTCGGTCAAATCAATGATCTTGTTCTCAAATAATGCCCAGTTGTATTCCAGCGATCGCTTATCGAATCCGTCTAAGTAATCAATTAAAAATAAATGCAGCTCACAATTAATTTCTGAGGTCGCTTAAGGTCGCTAAGAATTCCATAGCGCCATGCAGTATCGTACGCTTTTTCAATATCGAAAATACTGTCATACAATACTGTTTATGAATAAATGCATCTTTGATGTAGGATTATAAGGCAACGAGTTGATCATTTGTAGATCGACCTGCCCTGAAGCCTGCCTGGCAGCTCCCGAGAAGTCCGTTGTACTCCAAAAAGTACACAAGCCTTCTGTTAATCATCTTCTCGAGGAGCTTACACAGACAGCTTGTCAGGGCAATACGGCGATAACTGACGGGAGAGGATGGGTCCTTCCCCTCCTTCAGAAAAGCAATAACTATAGCCTCGCTCCAAGACCTCGGGATGTGCCCCGAGAGCCATATTTTGTTGTAAAGGTGAAGGAGTGTTACAAAAGTGTCTGTGTGCAGGTGTTATATCATTGTATATGTTATGTTGTCTGGGCCCGGAGCTGAAGGCTTACAGCCGCTCAGAGCATCCCTCAGTTCATGAAGCGAGAACTCGGAGTTATAAGAAGTGACTTAATGTTGTTATCACATAATGGCTTCTTTTCAGCGGCGGTTTTATGTTTCAGGAAAGTGTTTGTGTAATGTGCGGAACTGGACACGTGTTGGAAATGTTGTGCGAGTGCGTTAGCCTGGTCGTCGAGCGTGTCTCGTGTTGGGCTAACCTGGGGCAGGCTGTGTGTCTGTTGCTCTTTTAGTTTCCGTATTCTTGTCCAGACTTTGTGTGTGTCAGTGTACGAGTTTATGGATGTGAGGAAGGCACGCAAACTCTCCGTCTTTGCCTCACGGCGCACGCGCTTCCCCCGGGCCTTCGCTCATTTGAAAGATATCAGGTTATCTGAAGTAGGGTATCGACGAAGGATACCCAAGCCTTGTTCTGGGCCTCTCGTGCCTGTCTACAGTCCTGGTTCCACCAGGGCCTCCTTTGGTTGCGTGGGGCACTGGAGACCTGGGGAATGGACTTTTCAGCGGCGTCAAGAATGTGCGCCGTGACCAGTTGGGTTGTTTCCTCTATGTGTAGGTGTGTTATGGATGTGTGGTGTAGTTTAGATGTTTCTGTCAACGTGTTCCAATTAGCTCTCACTTCATTGAACTTTTTGTGGGAAGGGGAACTGTTGCGGCCTATATATGACAGTGAGGTAGGGAAGTGGTCACTACTGTACGGGTTGGTGCCCACCTCCCATTCGAGGGATGGGAAGAGAACTGCTGAGCCGATAGCTAGGTCTAGGTGTGAGTAAGTGCTGTATGCTATGTTATGGTATGTAGGCTGTTTCTTGTTAAATAAGCATGCTCCTGATGATGTTACGAACCTTTCAATGAGGTGACCCCGCGCATCTGTTCGAGAAGAGCCCCAGAGTGAGTTGTGTGCATTCAGGTCACCTAGGTCACCTAATAGTATATAAGGTTCAGGTAACTGATCTATCAGAGTTTCCAAATCAGAACTTGTTACCCGATGATCAGGGGGGATGTATATGGAGCATGTTGTTACTAGCCTGTGAACGATTATGGTTCGGATGGCAACAGCCTCGACGACAGTGCTCAGAGTGACCGGATGACATGCTAAGGATTTTTGTGCGATTATAGCCACCCCCAGAAGAAGTTGGGCACCCATGTGTGTCCTTTCTGAAAACCAGATAATTGTTGAGGAAGTTGGCATGTTTTCTGTTTAAATGTGTTTCTTGTAAGCACATGACACTTGTTTGGTTGGCATGCAGTAACTCGTACACATCATAAGATTTTTAAGAACGCCTGTACAGTTCCATTGGATGATATTTTGTCTTCCCATTATAGCCATTTAAGAGCAACTGGAGTTGTGTGTATTCATGTTTTAGCTCTCGGGGCTTGTACTCTTGGGAGGGGCTTTCTGGGCCTGTCTGTTGGCTTGGACGTCGAAGGCCGTTCTTTGCGCTACGATGCAGGCAGATACGGCCCGACGTCCATCTCATCTCCAGATGTCCTGGGTGTGCCCGACAGACTGGGCTCCCTGGACCTGGATGTAGCACCCTTTAGGGCGTTTTTCTCTTCAGCCACCACTGCCGAGGGCGTAGTGGGCGCCACGTGCAGGACAGGTGGTGGGGCGAGATTTGGAGAGGGTGTGGTTCCCTCCGTGTCCATTTCCACAGGGCTGTCGGGTGTGCTCGAGACCTGTGAGGCAGGAAGAGGAGCCACTACGCTTCCATCAGCATGAGTGGCCACCTCAACCACTGCCGGTCCAGCAAGTGGCGTGGCGACCGGGGCGGCTGCCACAGGTAGCCTCGGGGGGGGGGGGGGCAGAGGCGAGAGCAAGTCAGCTGAGCTGTATTGCGTCGCTGCCGAAACCAGGTGCCGTCCGCCCCCCGGCGAGCAGCGTCGGCGTACCTTCCGGAGCTGAAGAGGGCAAACCTCTTCCGGGCCTCCGGAAAGCTGATGTTTTCATTGACCTTCAATGTGATGATTTGTTTTTCTTGTTTGAATGTTTCACACGATCGTGAATATGCTGCGTGAGGTCCATGGCAGTTAGGGCAGGTGAAGTTGCTTGCGTCGCAGGTGTCTGTGAGATGGTCAGGTTGACCACACTTTGCACATTTTGGTCTCCCCCGGCAAGCGTTCGTACCGTGCCCATACCGCTGGAATTTGTAGCAGCGGCGTGGGTTTGGCACGTACGGGCGCGTGGGACATCGCAAGTAACCTGCTGTCACGGATTCTGGTAGTGGGGTTCTGTCAAAGGTCAAAATTAGGTGCTTTGTTTTAATCTCTGCTATCTTGTCTTATTGTGATGCGCCGGACTGCTGTGACCCCTTGGTGACGCAGTCCTTCAAGGATGTCGGTTTCGGTTTCGTTGATTAGATCGAGTTCAGAGATGACGCATTGAAAAGAGTTTAAGGTTCTGTGAGGTGTGATTGTAATTTCTTGACCATCGATTTTAGTGTGTTCAAGGAGCTTATTGGCCTACTCTTTGTGGCTGACTTCAATCAGCACATCCCCAGAAGTTTTTTCGCCTTGTAGTTTTTCCCAGCAACACTATCAAGGAAGACTGATTTTCAACTTACAGGGGTTTCTTTGTCAAGAGATTGCATAATGAGGAAGCAAGGAAAGATGTCATTGTTTCGGAGGTCAATGTTCAGAAAAAGGTTTGGAAGTTACTTCGGTGCGGGCCCTTTTGAGGACCCGATCATTTGGTCTGGGGGGTTTAGAGAATACCATAAGCTATAGTATAAAAGCAGGGGACAGGGGTACTTTCTTCGCTCGGTTTACCCTGATACCGAGAGAGGTCCCGGAGCTCCCTGCCTGGTAAACAGACAGGGAGCCCATCCGCCGGAGCTTGACCTGGGCTCCGACGGCCACCGTTTATGGTTTCTGCCCTTCACCTTAAAACGCGTAGCCAAGAAAGATTTGAGCAAGAGTATGGGGGCTCGGAGTTCATGGTATCGCCAGTACCATAACCAAGATTACTCAAGATGCCCCGTGCGGGGACAAACAGTGAACAGTTGGTACATTCTTACAGGCGGCACATAAGACAGCACTATATACAAAGCAGACAATACAATGCTGCACGAAAACGCAAGAGCATCGGTAATAATGCCCCGCAAGAAACACACACGCCGGCAAGTTACCGTAGAACCAGTTGTTGTAACGGGAAGGAAAAACAAATACAGTAATCCCTAGTTATAACGAAGTCAGAGGGACGGCGAAAATTTTGTTATACATGGTGTTTCGATATAAGTGACCACTCAAAAACGGCTAAAGCAGTTGAGCTTTAATTGCACCCCAACTGCAAGAAATCAAAGGCAATTTATTTAGTGAAGCAAAGGTTTATACTGGTGAAAAAAAAAGGCAGTGAGCTTTGGCTGTTTCAAGTTCTTGCCTGGCGCGAGAAACCCCTGCTCCAATTTGACCAAGCAATGCATGAGGCTGTGGTCGCCGCTCATAAAAGTGGCAGTGGCTGTGGCCAATTTACAGGGGGCGTACGGTAGTTACGGAAGGCTGCGCGAGTGTCGCGCAAGAAAGCGCTGCAAATGCCGTGGCTCGAGTCGGAGGTTGTGTTTGTTGCGCTCAAAAAACGATTAACCGCTCATTTTGCGTGCACAGCGCAATCATGAAAACTGAGCGGTTTTGCACTAGGGGCTTTGCATGATCTTTGGGAATTTTTTTTCCCGAGGTGTGCAGCAGTGAAGTTAGCAAAACAAGAATTTTTCGGCGCCCGTTGTCGACGACACAGCTAATTCTACGGTTCGAGTGTTGGTGTTCGCACAGCGTCGTGTCCACGCAATTGACCAATGTCTAGGAACAAAATTTAATGACCCTACCCCGCATTCGGACCGTTCGTTAAAAGTCGGATCCGCGAATCGAGCATGACCGGCTCGAGAAAATTGCCGCGAAAAGACCAGCTTGCGTTGACCCACGATGTTGGCAACCTTATTCGCCGCTGGGTCGCCGCCGCCTGCCCATGCCTCCGCTCGCCACTTCGCTCTAAGCGGGTCAAGCTCTTCGTGCACTTCGAGTAATGCGGCCTAAAATGCATGCATTTCGGTTGGGAACAGAACAAATTTCAAAAAAAGCAATATTTCGAGTAAAGCGATTTCGTTAGGTTTCACACCTAAGAATACAGGTACATATATACACCAAAAATAACCGCCTGGAAAACGGTAATACGGCTCATCAAAAGAGAAAAAGGTAAGCGAGAAACTGGAATATCATTTACTGAACATGCCCTCGGTTTTTGAGGTGAACTCTCACAATGATTGTATGCTGGTAATCGAGGAATCTAGGCTATTACATTTTCTTATTGACAGGGGGGGAAATGAATGCCTGAAGCAATCGTTGTTAAAAGCGTATTCGGTAATGGTGTATGCATGTTTTTGTCTTAGTGCTCTGGATTCAGCTAGGGAGATGTATTATGATGCATCGATGCGGCTGCGGTTATGAAGGGGGATTCGCATAAACTTTAATCGTGCCAGTTTGGCTGTTGTCGTTAGCGTAGGATGGCCACAAGTTTCTAAGAGTTTAGTGGGTGAGTCGGCGCGTTTGTACTTGTTGTGGACAAACCTGACGGCCTAATTTTTGTACCCGTTCTAACTTTGCGATATGAGTAACGAATTGAGGAAACTAAACAGTGTTGACGTACTCTAAAATTAGACGAACGAATTTTGTGTAGGTTAAGAGCCTAGTTTGCGTCAGCGCAAGTGGTAGACGCCTTCTTAAGAAAAACATCCTACGTAAAGCCGCTGCTGTGACGTTGTTTATGTGCGCATCCTATCACAGTTCAGAAGTTATTCTGACAACGAGATATTTTTCCGCGTAACCTTTGTAGAGGTATATTGTTTATTGTGTAAGTAAACTCTAAAGGCATCTTTTTTCTGGTCACCATCATGCAGACTATTTTTGTTAAGTTTGTTGACGTTTGCCATTCAGCACACCAGTGAGCAATCTTTTCCAATAAAGTATTTAGTGCCTTGTGGTCATCGCTATCGCTAATCTCCCTGTAAATAATGCAGTCGTACGCAAACAGCCTAATTTTGCAGACTATGCTGGCCGTAATGTCATTGATATAGATAACAAATAATAATGGCCAAGTACGGAGCCTTGGGGCACACCTGACATAACAGAAGCTGTCCTTGATAATGCGCCTTCGAAAACCACAAACTGTTGGCAGCCACTGCCGAGGTCTTCAACTCAATTCGTAATCTCCCCACCCCCAATTCTTTTGCAATTTGAACTCAGTTTTTTATGGCAGACACGATCGAACGCTTTCAATAAATCAAGCAGTATTATGTCGGTTTGGGAACAGTTATTAACAGAAAGGGCAAGATCGCGAACAACTTCGGTAAGCTGGGTTACAGTTGATAATGCTTTCCGAAAGCCTGTTGGTGGGGAGATACATGGTGGTTATGTTCTACGAAAAAAGAGTGAAATGGTTTAAAATTATATGCTCGAGTATCTTGCATGACGTACTGGTGAGCGATATCGGTCTGAAATTAGAGGGAACTTTTGTATTTTTATTGATGTATTCGTTTTGTACCACTCCCCTCAATAATGCCCACAGGGCCATGAGGGTATCTGAAATAAATAAATAAAATAAATAAACTGCTGTATCTCCCGTTTTGTGTATTGGGATTGCATTCGCTACTTTCAATTCGGATGGCGGTTTAGCAGTTTGGAGAGATTTGTGATATATAATGCCGATAATGCCGAGGTTTTTACTGCACCACTCTGCGTATTGCAGCAGAAAATTGTTTGCGATATCATCAGGGTCACATGCTTCATTGTGGTATATGTTCAGAGAAGGTTAAGAATACCTGCTTCACTTATAATGGTTCAATTGGCTTTTCGGCAACCGCAGTTACTGTGGGAGTGATACCGTTATCATCAATGAAAACACACTGAAAATACTTGTTGAACATACTGGCCTGACTTCTTTTTTCGCTATCGGTTGGAGAAGAAGTTGTTCCTGTGCCGGACCGAAAGTGTTTTCAGTATCGATACAGGTTACTCGGTATGTAGCCGGGAAGCGAGTTTTGCCTTTTTGCTTGAAGTCCGCAAGAGCACGTGCCAGGTTAGTCTCGCGTACTGAGTTTTTGCCTTTCATTGTGATTACATGACGTAGCGCTTTCACTTTGCGCTTGGCGTGCAATGCTTCATGTGTCACCCAAGAATTATGTTTGCGTTGCGTTTTAGCCAAGCAAAAATTGTTATACAGAATGTGACAATAGCTTTGAAGCCCGACCATATGCGATTCCCATCAATTCGTGGATCGACAGCCAAGCTTGAAAACTTATCAAATTCGTGAGCCAAGTAGGCGAGAATGCTTTATGGAAATTTCGAACAGTTACTGTCGATCGTGATGTCATGCGAAATCCTAGATTCAATTTACAGAGTGGTATTTGATGATGAGAAATACCTGTGATGACTTTAACGACCGCTTTATTTGACGGAAACTATCCTCTAATCACAGTAAGGTCAAGTATTGTTTTTGTTTCCTCTGTTATTCTTATTGGTTCTAAAACGATCTGTTGTAGGCTGAAATTTAAAATAAACCAATAAGTGTCTCTGATGACTCTGACGTTTACTGCATGTTGTTCCAGTCTATATCAGGAAGGTTGAAGTCCGCCATGATGACTAGGCGAGAATCGTGGGCATGACTTTGAAGATATTATTGAACTGCTGTAGTGGAATCATTCCCGGGAGATGGAGTTCTGCAAACACACCTGGTAACTATGTTAATGTCATCGCAATTAATTTTACAGCATACCGCCTCAGCGCCCGAAACATCGTGAAGGGCGACAAAAGGAATAGACTTGCTTATCAGCAGGGCTACGCCACCACCGTGCGTGGAACTATCTTTACGGATTACTGCGTAGTCCGGAGGGGCGATGTCTTCACTTCACATATCAGGCGTGAACCACGTCTTGGTGATAGCAACTATGTGGGGTTTTTCATCTAGCAGTAATTGTTCAAGGCATGACGTCTTATTTAAAATGCTGTGGCCGTTTACAGCCAGTATTATTTCTTCGATTGAGCGTTTCGTCGGGTCATTGGACGATTTACTGCGTCGCTGTTTTCTTGTTTTGCAATGGTACCCTCTCATCCTTTAAATCGTCCCAGACATAAGTGATGTCTTAATATAAAGCTTTGTGTATGCTATCGCTACTTTGCCCTTTTTTCCCCTTGGCTTTTGCACTGTCCCACAGCGTCTTTCTGATCTCACGCGTTTTAACAGAAAAATCCTCTCCTCTTGAGCTTGAAGCCATTCTTTAGAATCGCGCCCTTCTGCCTCGAACCGAAAAGCTTCACAAAAACTCGCGTTGTCTTGTTTGGTGCACGCCTTCCCAGCCTCTGACTTCTTTCAATCTGAACCGGCTCCAGCTCGAGAATACTTTTATGATATCCTGTTTAATCCTTCCTTTCTTCTGGGTCATAAGCAATTACGCTTGACCGTCGGCTGCGGTTCTCAAGTTCCTCAATTCGTTGCTCAAGCGTTTTGATTGTGCTACTCATGGAGAAAATTTGGTCTTCGCAGGAGCTAAGATTTTCTTCAAGTGCGCCAGAGCATCTAGCTCGTTGTCGCTATCAACTAGCCACTTTTGCTTACTTTTCTTTATGTCGGTGGAAATTTTGTTCAGTTATTTGACAATTTCAGTAAGGTCAGGTCCGGAATTGGTCCCTACGTCTCCTCCCAGCAACAACAGCCTTCGCAGAAACAATGAGCCGTCAAACGCCAAGTCACACAGCCGAGGGCACGCTAGCACCGAGAGACAGCGGTCACTTGAGCGGATACGTTTGCCAAAACGTTTCCTCTCCTTCTCAAGGAAGACGAAGCGGTCAGGGAACCGCATCGCGAGGGTACCGCCGTGCCCTGTGGCCGCCGCGCCCTTGAGTGGCGAAGTTGTAGGTGGCTCCCGGAGGGGCGACTATTGCTGGAGGCATGCGCCGAGATCCGCCCGTGTCGACAATGGCTGTTTGCGTTGATAATCTTGGGGGATCCGTGCGGCAGTGGCGGATGCGTGGCTCGTCGTTGCATTTCTTCCGTCGTCGCTTACAGGCAGCAGCTTTACCATGGCGATGAAACTTCGCCGTTTTTCTGCCCCGTGACCGAAGTGATGCTAGCATTTGGGGGCTGTACTACATAGGAGCATAAATGAACGTCGATGTTGCATTTTATATGCATTACCAGGTTACTTAGTAACTCCGGAGTTTTACTGCAAAGCAGTATGTGCTAACCCCCCATGTTTACATTCCTGTTCATCGATTTACTCGGCGCCGCTCAGGGGGCCTCCTCACCACCGCTGACACCTCTTTCAGAACTATTTTCCCCCTCGCCTCCACCGATGCCCCTTTGGAAAGTTGCGTAGTCGGCAGCTAATGGCGGTGGTGCAGTTATCAGATGGGTACGAAAAATAAACAGAAGCACGAATGGGCGCAAGAAATTAATGCCATTCCACTCTATGAAGAAGGATGACCTGCATAGCTCGACACAGTCCACGGAGTGCACAAAACAAAACACGTTTATCGCAATTTGCGATGGAGCATATTTCCTACCAAATTAGCTGAATGGACCTCTGACGGATCCAAGATTTGTTCTTGCAGATAAACATGGAACTGCCTGTGTCCCTCCCGTGTAGTAAGCATCTTAATGTTTTTGTTAGGCCGGTTTCGGACTGTTGCCACAGCTGTCGAATAACTTTAAAGAATGACGTCATTTCCGCCTGAGCCAACCGAACTGCGTAACATGGCATTTGGTTACGCCTATAGATCACGATACGGGTTTTGCGTCGGTAATCTGAGCATCGCCTAACACAACAACCCAATCATCTCTAGGACTAAGGACTCCGGACAGGTCCCATTGGGCCATTTAACTTCCGCGTTTAAACCTCACACCAGCTCAACGGACATGTCATCCATTAGTACGGGCATGAAACCAATAGCTGCGCGTGCACACCTCCAATCCTGCCTCCCACTATTCTCCACCACAAGCCTGCGCACGCATAAACCGGCAGCGGGTTATGTGCGCGTGCTTAGAAGTGACAGACGTCGTCGAAAATATCCCCTGAAAGCTTCTGAAGAAGTGATAATGCTGACGGCGGCGTTCCCTGCGGGCGATTTGCTGTTCATCCGGGAGGGAATTGCCGCCACTCGACGAACTGAACTTGAGGCGGTAACGGTGGTGCCAGCAGCTTTACGTTGTTTTTCCAGCCATTCGCGCTTGTGTGCGGGCCAACGCTTAAATTCTTGCTCGCTCTTCTTCCCACAAACGAACGACATGCATCCGTCGCATAACGATTTAAAAACTAGAAGTCGTTGAGCTCTTTTCTCGCATACAAACATGTGGCTGTCCATATTCCTTCCCCCGTATGCATCTTACTGTGTGTGTAAGATGTCTATGTAACACATCAATCAACACCCGAACCACCCCATTCAGAAGGACAGCCGACTAACCGCATTGAGCCATGTAATTTCGACATCTAAATCTCCCTCCAGCAGAACCGGCATTTCATCTGTAGCGGCATGAAGACTAGCTGTGCGTGCACGCCCCCCTTTTTCTACCCGCAAACCGTGCATGCATAAGCCAGCAACCGGTGATGGCGCCTACTTAGGCGTGAACGACAGCGGCGAAAATGTGACTCGGAAGGCCTTCCAGCTGAAAAAGCAAAATGGGATGAAGCCGGCGTTCCAACTGGGGAAGTTTCTCTTCTACCGGGAGGGATTCGCAGCTACTTGGCGGAGCGAATTTGAGTGGAAACGGCGGCGACATGTTTCCGTAGTTTTAGGGGGAAGCCCTTTGAAAGCCATTATCTGGGCTCCGGGTGAGCGGCGTCTGTTTATATCATAGTAAAAGAGTGTGCGGACGCGGCAGCGACGAAAGAAAACGGAGAGGAGCGTCTAGCGAAGGGTGAAGTGGAGTACGACACGTGCGGTTAAGGCGTGATTTCTCTCACTGCCTTTCCCTCACACATGTTTCATGTGTCGGCACCAAGGAGCGCCCTCCTCCTGACACTTTCACCACACGCTGGTCTAATCTCCGCTAATCCAAACCACGTGACGTTTGCGCGGGAGGTTCGAACACGATAGGCAACAACACGCTCGCTGCTTTCTTGTGCGGGGCTAATCCGAACCACGTGGCGGTTACGCGGGAGGTTCAAACACGATTTGCAACATGCTGATAGGCGGCGGCGGCGCACAGCGAGGTAGCAGCAGAGTAGCGCACGCCGCCGTACGTCCGCTGATCCCGCGAACACTTCATGAGACGCAGCAGAAATGCGCTGTGACTGAGAAGACTGCAGCTCGCGCTGCGCACAAATTTTATATTAGGGAGTGTAGTAATCGTCAGTGGATATTTTACGCCCATCCAATTATCTGCAAGAAAAAAGCTTGGATCCGTCAGAGGTTGCGGACGGATGAGGTTCCGTCAGAAGTTCCGGATCCGTCAGAGGATCCGTCCGGATCCGTCAGGGGTTCCGGATCCGTCCGTATCCGTCCTTGGATCCGTCAATTCAGCTAATTGGCTAGGAAATAGGCTCCACCGCAAATTACGATAAACGTGTTTTGTTTCGTGCACTCCGAGGGCTGCATCAAGCTTTGCAGGTCACCCTTCTTCGCAGAGTGGAAGGGCACTAATTTTTTTTTTTTTTAATGTAAGTTAGCTTAAAAGTTTCAGTTCGAGATTGCGCAAATACGAGCGCCACCGCGAGTGGGAAACGGAAACCGCGCCTTCATTCCTCGCACCGCTGAAAAGGGGCGTTTCTTGTCGCGCGCACAGGTATGCTACGTCTACGGTGCTGTTCCAAAGGCCGCTTCTCCACCGTAAAGTTTGTTTCACCGAGGCAAGCTCCCAAATGGATTCGTGCCGTCATCACAAATCGTGCTGTGCTTAGTGGCGTCAAAATTCTTCACGTCACGCCGGCATAAAATTCTTTCGTATCCCAGCCGTCGAATGGTATGATCTACATGCTGCTCGTTTGTTATTCTGCGCTTGCACGACATAGCAGGATTTGGTTGGAGCAGTAGCTTTAAAATGTAATTGATAATGCAGGTGCAATATTTATTTATTACAGAGGTCGCGGGTTCGATTCCAGGCCACTGCGGCCGCTTTTCTGATGGAGGCGAAAAGCAAAAACACCCGTGTGTACGAGATTTCGGTGCGCGTTAAAGATCCCCAGGTGGTCAAAATTAATCCAGAGCCCTCCACTACGGCGCGCCTCTTCGCCTACGCTGCGTCGGTGCGTTAACCCCTACAATTAATCAATCAATATTTATTTATTACATTCCGATTGGCTTCTTTGTGTACATGACATGCATGGCGGAGCATTTGGAAACTAATCCCATGACTACATTAGCTACACACGTTTGTTTATACTACATTTTTAATTTAAGGCGTTTCGATCATTCGTTTCGCATTTTGTCTCAAGTGAATGCACGGTATGCAGCAAAGTGAATTTGTAGCAACATATACAATAATTAATATAACAGTGTGAGCGGGAGATCCGCGCACTTTTTATTACCTTTTAGTTTTCGTTGGATGCGTTGTTGTTGTTATCATTATTATTATTATTAGCAGTATTATTATTATCGTTATAACCAGCCTATTAATGTCGACAGCTGGAGGAAGGCACCTCCCCTAGACTTCTGACTCAAACGGAAGGTCCGTAAGTTCATAGCATATGTTGTTAGCACTACGTTAATCAAGTGGTGACGCATAAATTATTTGCACACGTGATTTTAGACGGTCGCTATTTAATTTGTTTTGTTTCCATTGTGTGTTTTGCGTTTTGGCGTCACGTGAATCTACGGCATATAGCTGAAGGAGTTTGTTGCCATAAATATGCAAACTAAGCAAAAACTGCATATGTTTATAATAACTGTTATAAGTAAAATAATTTCAATACTTACAATTTATAATTTACACCTCAATTCCATGATTTGAGATTCAGCTTTAAGTGTCATTACAATATATTCACAGGAGGGCAGTTACAGCTATAGTCTGATAAAAAATTATACAATGGAGGCTGAACCTGAGCTAATAATTTATTACAGGTTTTTCGCTAAGGTTTTATCACAGATGTACTCCAGCGCCCGAGAAATACTCGAGGAATACGCAGTGCGTGAGTATATATGCATTAATAATTGTTTATAGATCCTGGTGTGGGATGGCTGATTTTTGTCTGCAGAAATATATTTTGGATTAGGAGGAAAGGTTCTTCTTTGCCACCAAACATGATGATCGCACAAATAGAAGCATGTATCCGCGTCTCTCAACAAAGAAGGTAGATTTAAATCTAAAATTTGCCTTCCCGATTGGTGTTATAACAGGTCCTTTTTGTAGCAAAAATAACATTAAGAAAGAAAGATTCGAAATATATCACATAAAGTTTATTTCGAATACACATGCCAGTTTTCACTCCTACCAGAAATAAAGGTAGTATTCATTCTAGCCCAAATACTACACACGTGCACGTTGATGTTCCAAATCTCGTGTTTGGCTGCAGTATACGAGAAGGCAGGACATGGCTCATTTACCACCTCGTCAGATCTACAGCAGCTACCGGCTCTGCTCTGCCCATTTCACCAGCAGAGGCTACGCGGACCTAGGAGAGACAAGGCAATGGACATATATGCACTGGCTTGATACCTGGTTATTAGCATGCAGCCATGTGCGGCCACTTTTGTATGCGACTAAAAGCGTAAAATATCCAAGTTGTGTTGTTGATGTACAAATGATACATTTAGGCAATAAAACATTAAACAAACTCTGCCCTTGATTCTTTTCTAGTTTGGGTGCACTAGTAAACCAAAACAATACCGTACTTAGAATCAGGGGAGAAAAATAAGTGGGTGCGCAAAACGTCCTCAATCAGAACGAAACAACTGCCCTTTTGATCATGTGGCGGGTGGCGCAACAGGAATTAGGTCGCGTACTCGCCATCTGAATATTTTCCGCTCACTCAGTTTATCTTGCTTGTACCCACCGCGGTGGCTCAGTGGCTAAGGCGTTGCGCTGCAGAGCACAAGGTCGCGGGTTCGATTCCCGGCCGCGGCGGCCGCTTTTTTGTTGGAGGCGAAAAGCAAAAACGCCCGTGTGTACGAGATTTCGGCGCACGTTAAAGATCTCCAGGCGGTCAAAATTAATCCGGAGCCCTCCACTACGGCGCGCGCCTCATCGCCTGCGTTGCGTCGGCGCGTTAAACCCACAATCAATCAATCAATTTACCTTGCTTATGCATCCCAATTGAATTTGGCGCTATATAACCCCCCCTCGCGCGAACGCTTGGCTTTTCAGTCCTTATCAAGATGAAGTCTCCCAGTGCGGGTCTGCAGGCGCCGCCATGTTTTTAGTACCACCCCCAAACCCCAGTGGTTTGTCCGGCACTGCGAACGAATATCGCGTCCCATGCATGGAATAGGAAGTTTCACTCCCCTGACTTTTTGGGTGATTCCACTGCAGGGTCGATGTGGTAGGCGGAGTAGAGACTGCACAAGAAAGACGAAGCGTTTAGGGAACAGCCTCGCGAGGGTTCCGCCGTGCCCTGTCGCAGCCGCGCCCTTGAGTGGCGAAGTTGTAGGTGCATTCCGGAGGTGCGAACATTGCTGGACGCATGCGCCGAGATGGCTGTTGGCGTTGATAATCTCGGGTGATCCGCGCGACAGTGGCGGATGCGTAGCTCGTCGTTGCATTTTTCCCATGTTGAGACAATATGGGGGCGATTCTACAATGCGGCGCAAAATGGGTGTCCTTAAAGATTTTCCAAATCAATCTATCACTGCTTGATTTACCCAGTTGGTTTTTGCTAAGTTATTCATACGATATTACTTATACAAATCCACAAAACCAATGATAAGAATTGCGCCCTGCCACACGGCTAAACGAGCGAAACATATTTATTAAATTTGCACCCATGACGGTCCCAAAAGGCTTAACATTATGTTAACACCAAGCCAAACTCCTGGTTGTAGAAACTACAGACTTTAGAAGCATATTCTTTTTATGTTATAGAAGTTCACAATGGCTGAATTTTTTGAAAATTACAAAGGAGGGAGGAAGGAAGCGCTAGCAGATTGTTCCATAATTTTTTGTTATTATCGCTGACGCGTTCAGATAACGAGACATCGAACACGTTTTGGTAAAATACAAAATACAAATGTGTAACAACTGTTTTAGAAAGCTTTTCCATAACACCTTTCAAATTTGGAGAATGGAGAATTTGGTTAAATTACCTGTTCTTAAGTATTTCCCAATAACTCTAAAGAAAGAATTTATACCATTTTGTGTTTGTACCCGCCGCGGTGGCTCAGTGGCTAAGGCGTTGCGCTGCTGAGCACGAAGTCGCGGGTTCGATTCCCGGCCGAGGCGGCCGCTTTTCTGATGGCGGCGAAAAGCAAAAACGCCCGTGTGTACGAGATTTCGGCGCACGTTAAAGATCCCCAGGTGGTCAAAATTAATCTGGAGCCCTCCACTACGGCGCGCCTCATCGCCTGCGTTGCGTCGGCGCGTTAAACCCTGCAATTAAGCAATCAACCATTTTGTGTTTGATTATACATGATGCCCGTGAAGTTGTCCAAAAACCAATTTGATGATGTCGTCGCATGAAGCACATAAACACCCAAGCGGGATTTTTGTAATTACCCTCCCATCAAAGTGGAATTGTGTTTAATTTTACCACGTTAGCATAACTGTCACCACCTGTTGGGAATTTCTTGCAATCATAGGCCTCCCGTAGGAGCCCATATTATTCATTATAAAACTATAACTGGTGCGTATACCACACCTACCACATAATACTTTCCAGGAGTAAGTAATCCACCCAATCATGCAGTTTGTAGAGTGGCCCATTCAGGCACCGCCGGGCACTACCGCTAGTTTTTTATAAACGTTACGAAAGTTGCGACAGCCGTGTAAACCAGGGCTCAGAAGCACCAAGCTTTAAAAATGGGAGCAGGGATCTACAAAAGGCTAACAAAGAAACTAAGGCAGCCCCAACTCCGGGTGTTCGCTACCAACTGGGAAGCGTTCCTAGTTGGGTTCTTCAATAACAGTGAATCATCGATAGGGTCCGTGTCGCAGGACACGGACCCTATCAGTCGCAGGACACGGAACCAGTTGTCAGCGAAATGCTTTTCTAAACAGCGGCTCTGTGCTGCTCGCCCATCCTTTGCCGCTGCTGCAGAATGCGTTTTGGCGGTGATTTGGTATAATATGTTCCGCTACAAGTCAGCGTGGGCCACATGTCCATTGGCAACATGAAGGCGAGGAGCCCGCCTAGCCTCACTCAAGTTGGCGCTCTTGGATGAGCAGCATCACAGGAGGGAAGTTTAGGAGAAATCAAGCTCATAGAGAGGCATGTGGTGCAACAACACGGACTATATAACCAAAGATCGGAGCCTAACGTTCATTTCAGCATCGCAAGGGTATTTCGTACGGCTCGTGGAATCGCTCCAAACGACGCAGCGACCGTTTCCACGGTGGGAGAGCTGATGAGACGCCATGAAAGCGTCTTTCCCCGAAGTCGGGATTGAACGCTGGCGAAAATGCCTAGTCTACTTCAAAAAACGAAGAGGAACGCGTACGGAAGGCGAGTCTGGCACACAAGGTAGGCAACCTCTCCGCGTCCGTCCCCATGACCAGAGCGTGCGCCAACCTCTGAAGAGCCCGGAGGACCCCGGCCCGACGGCCTGAAGACATGGTGCCTGCGCTGTGATTGGTTCCAGTGAACGGCCCCAGTGGGCCCAATGACAGAGGCACTGGATACACAGCGCCTGTTCTGTGATTCGTTCATGCAGTTAGTCAGGGACCCCGTAGGAAGGACCTAAAACCTTCTTTAAAAGGACACGGATGCGTGGAAACCACTGGGCCTGTTTCGATAACTACGGTGCCGGGAATGCAAATTCACCATTCTCCAAACTCGCAGTAGTTTAATAAAGCATAACATGCCGGAAACGTGAAAACGGGTGCCGCCGCCCCGCATGCTTTTGGGTACTTTGGTTTGTGACGTCACAATATTTGTGCACGGAGAGAGCTCACTGGCGAAGAGTACATAAATGTTTATCCTAAAATAAACAATTCCAAAGTGGTTGAGCGCGTGAAATTGATGTAAATCAAAGCTTTTCATGAGCTGCTGCTTCCCTCACGTTCGTCAGCCATCATGCTTTCAGTTTCGTTTTAAACAGGCATCGGTGCGAATTTAGCCAAGTTTGTAACGCACCGCGGTGAACACCCGACCTTCTGCAAGCCGTGTCTCCGGCAGGAAGCGCCAAAGGGACAACATTCACTCCAGGTGTTTAAAAGAGCCATGAAGGCAAAACACAAGTTTGGTTCATTCTCAAGATTTCCTCGTTAGAATCACACTGACACCACTTTTATTGTAAACTGCGTGCAAATAAGCTATATAATTAGTAAAAATTACGCCCCCCTCCCCTCGCGGGAACCCTGGTGTGATGCAACGCATCTCATGGGGGGTTCCATTGGCGTTTTCCATCGTATTGATCACGCTTATAGCAGGGATTCTCATGCGAAGGGGAGGTGGGCGTAATTTTCCATTTTCACCATGCAAATGCACATGCAGTACACGTATGCTCAGGTACGGTCTTTATTGCAGACGAGAATGAGTGCCTTGTGGTCCGTAAAGTGCACAGTTAGGGGCTCGACGATTGCATCAAGCAATCGGCGAGTACTGCGAGAGAGTGCAAGCGTAACGCGGACGACCGTCGACTGAGACCGTCGGAGCGCGGCATGCCGCTTTATATTCACAGCGCCCGAAGGAGAGGAAAGCGCGGAGAGAGAGAGTACTGCACATGCGCAGCGCCGCCCACCGGCGCCTAGCAACGGAGTGAGAGCGCGCTGCGCCAACCCGCAGCTGTTTGGGAGAGAGTGTTCGCTATCGGAGAGAGGAGAGGAGGAGAGGCGCAGCTGTGCGGACAACGCCAGACAGATGCATGAAGGACAGAGGGGCGAGTATGAGATGCGTTGCATCTAAAAAAGGGAATGGCCATGCGACCCACCGCCTCATTTCCCGCAACAGAACCTATGATATCATACCGGCCTGCTCTGCGATTTGAGGAGGCCGGCAAAAGCAAACGCAAATTAGGCAGAGCTTATGAGCTTGCCGAACGAGCTATTTGCGCCTAAATGTAATGCGTATCCATTTTACAGCAGGAAGAATTGTGCGGGAAAAGTTACGAAAATACACGTAAACATAGAAGTACCGATGAACACGGCTTTTGGCACGGGGCGCACTATGCTTGTTTTAGCTGCACAGCAGTCCGGCGCTTCGGAGTTGTCTTACACGACGCTGGCCGACTGGCGTAAGCGACGTTGCTTTACGCGAGCCTGTTTGTCAAGCATACCCCAGGTTTCACGAAGCGATTACTTTCTACCGTAAAAAAAAAAACACGCCAGGTATAAATACGGTCAAACTCAAAGCAATGGCGGAGGGCTGCGTATGCTAGCGCCATCTGCGAGGTTTGACGGCAGCAAGGCTGCACAGCCGAATGGCGCAGTAGAAGCTTGTTTGTATACGCGTCGTTATGACTTCATTGCAGACGTCACCAAAACCCACGATCTGGCGGGAAAATCAATATTTTAACCTAAATTGAATAATTTCTCAGTGAATACGGCATCATTTGCTGCCGCGCAAGCGCTGGGGACGCTGTAAAACACGAAATCTTTGGAATAAAACACATTTGTATTTTGTCTCATGGCTCCTTTAAAACTAGACCCGTCTGAGATTCTAATCCGTTCTCTGCCCGCGGATGTTGCAATCGGTAAGGCGTGCCCTCGCCCGGTTTTAACCTTATCGTCCGTGACAGATAAGGGTACGTACTGCAGCGGGGTTATCTCGCCAATCCGAACTTGTGTACTGCCCCTCACTGCGAGCCGCCATTGATAAATAATCCGTACATAGCGGGCGTATAGCTCTACCCTTGTTATGTTTGGGCCGGGAGGAGTCGCTCCGAAGTTCGGCCATTCAGCCACGAATACTACTCGAGACAGCTGCGTGAAGCGAGTGTGTATTTCAGGCCAGGTCGGCGTGCCTTTGAGAGAACAGAATATGAGATGGACGTGATCGCCAGACGACCTGAGATGAAGGCTGCCGCTTGAGCGTCTGCCTAGCCAGGCAGCCGCTCTTGCGCGATAGTGGAAACGGAGCTTGTCGCTGCTCCGTTCAGGGCAGGCGTGAAGTCTGGGTGTCCGGTGTAGGCGGACACTAGGGCCGCTGGATCAGTGAAAAGCATTTCTCGTTCGGTAGGTTACAAATGATAAAAGTGAAAGCCAGCCTGCTCGTTCAAAGATACGTACTCTGTGGTCTGCCATGGCTTGGTGGCGTAAAATCTACTGCTTCCAGACCGCACCGGCTCCTGCATCCTTTTTTGTGACGCGATGTCTACGTCACGAAAAAAATGATACGGAAGCGGAAGAGAGAAATGCCAGATCTCTTTGCGGATTTCTCAGGAAATAACGTAACGTCTCTCGTCGATCAAAAGCTGAGAGAGCTGCGGAACCTATAATCTTCCAGTCACAAAAAAATTTCATTAAGCCTTTGGTGTCCCTTTAAGGCTGTGCAGGCGCGTTGTTTCACTCGACCCTGTGCTCAGACCATGTAACCCCACCTGCATGTATAAAGCTTCTTTCGTCTTCCCGTCGTCCTGGCTCCCGAATTCTGGTCCGATGCGGTGAACTGAAGTCCCAGACCCCCGGCTACGACAGCAGGCCCTACCTACATGTGTTGACTAACTGAATTCACTTCATCTACCCCTCTCTTTTTTCTCTCCCTCGAGCCCCTTCTCCCGCTCCTCTGCATTTCTTGGTTTGAAGGTCCAATTGGCGCTTCGTGCTTCCGCAAAACCCTCGCCCACTACAATTCTTTCCGTAATCTCCCAGGTTGGGAGGTCAAACTCATATGTGCTCACATGTGAGCCTCCGCTCTCCTTCTTTTGATACTTCGCACGTTCGGTTCGAAAGGCCGTGCAGTATTGGTGAACTGGTGACGAATTCTTCACTTAAACCGGCTGCAGAGCAACTTTGCCTTACTTTTGCTGTAATAAGATGATTGCTACGCAGACGATGAGGCGCGCCGTGGTGGAGGGCTTCGGATTAATTTTGAGCACCTGGGTGTCTTTAACTTGGCCTACATTTTATTGCAACATCACGTGAACGGCCGCTCCGCTACGGTTCGTTCACACGGGCAGTTTTGCTTTTCGCCTCCATCAGAAAAGCGGCCGTCGCAGCCGGGAATCGAACCCGCGACCTTGTGCTCAGCAGCACAACGCCTTAGCCACTAGGTGTAATAAGAATGTTACAAAATAAAAAATAACATGATGTTTCGCAATCGCCGCTACTAAAACCACACGCTATTGCTGCGTGAGGGCCAGCTGTATTCTCTCACTCATTCAAAAACGAAGAAAGCGTTTATAGAGCCACATTCGCCACATAACTGTGCAGAAAGGCCTACATTTTATTGCAGCATCTCGTGAACGGCCGCTCCGTTACGGTGCGTCGCGCGTAGGGCGCAGAATAACAGCGGTAAAGCTCTGGTGGTTTGACCTAGGCCATTGCGGTGAGTCCGTAAATAAATGAGGAGCCCTATTTCTAGGGACAGTACCATTTCTTGTATTCATTAATGTGTGTATCCACCGGCGCTGGCGGCGACGTAGCCAACGTTTGGCGCTATCCTTTCAGTTTCCGGCGACCAGCCAGGGCATAACCGTTATATAGCGCGCAATTTTGCCTTTATGGCTGCCCGCAAGCTCTCGTTCCAACTGCACGAATGAAACAGGGCCAAATCATTGTGACAACAACTGGCGGGGTTGCCCAAAAGCACATCCGTCTATATGATTAGTATGAAAGAACATCATAAATGCGCGTGTATCAGAGCAGATGCATTTCGGCGCCAGGGTGGACGAGCATAACAGCGGCAGCGTAGGAGATAGCAGCAGTTGCTATCTGGAGGGCGTCTGCGTGGCGTTTTTGCTTTACGCGGTCTGTACGTGCTTCTAATTTGATGAGCAGTGCAAACACGTTTCCGAAGGCATGGAGTGCGATGAAGGAGAATGGCTTGTTAAAGCACAAGGCCGGGAATTACTAGATAATAGATGTATTTATGACTCGACTTCGCCCCTTCTTTGACAGCGCACGAGACGATGCAATCCATGCCGAGGGTCACTAAACGACACAATGAAAGCGAGCAGAAGCGGTAAAGGCTTTCCGATGAAGACGGTGTTCGGGAGAGGGGCCGAATGCGCCGGTAAGGTAAATGGGCGATGGGAGGACACCTATCAATGTTTAATGCCCGCCACACATCGACGACGTGGCAAGTGAGGCCGGATTTGCGATTTGCCGTCGACCACTTTCGACCACGTCCAGGAGTGGCGGGGGCTTTATTGCCTCACGGGCGGCTGGTCTAGGGCTTCGATGTATTGCCGGCCCCTTGAAGCGGTCGGCTGCTGCATTCGTGTGACGTTACGGCTTACGTCCACCTGGATGCTATTAAATGAGCTGAGTTCGAATTCGCGGTGCGTGGCTGCCGGTCGTGTTATTGATCGAACAGAGTGAGTTGTAGAGAGCGTGCACGGAAATGCGACCAACAGGCTTTCTAATTAAGGATGTTCGAGTATTGTTACGGGGAGGGTGCTCGACCACCTTCCCTTGATTAATTAAAACGGCACGTGACCAGCGCGGGAGAATGAACATGAAAGACACGTGCCCAGTTTTATGCGAGTGGCATGCAGTGGGCTTGTGCTTCATCATTTCCTCTAATCGTTATTCGTCGCTGAGTCTCGGGATAGCGCTGAAATAATATTCACTTCCTCTCGGGCGAGCCCCTTTCTTCGTGGTCAGGGTGGTGGCGCCGGAACAGGCACGTTCAGTAATTCCTTATACCTTACTAATGGTAGTAAGCCGCGATGCCCGGGTGAGCCAACTATGCTAATACACGAATAGGGGGACTATTTACTCCTGGGAAGTATTACGTGGTAGGTGTAAAGAATACCCACCAGTCGTAGCTTTATAGTAAATAACATGGGCTCCTAGGGTAGGCATTTGATTGCAGGAATTCCTAACAGATGGCACACGCTATACTAAAGCGGTAAAATCGAACCCATTTGCACTGCGAGAAGAGTGTAATTAAAAATTGCGCTTGCACGTTTGTAAGCTTCATTGGATGAAATCCTCAAATTAGTTTTTGGACAACTTTATGGGCGTCACGTATATAAAAAAACTGTGGTAGATTCTTATGTCATAGGCACGGGTAAAACACGAAGGTGAAATGTGCGGCGAAATCTGCAGCTGAGCAGGATTCGCGGGTCGGCGGCAGTCTTGTGGGTGTGCTTGGCGAGCGACGTCCTGCTGGCGGGCAGCTTCGGCAAAGGTGTACTGGCGTCATTTCCGTGACAGATATGATGTCAATGAAATCTTGGTGTATCCCGGCATGAAACACTTTCGTGTTAAAATATAAAATCTGAAAATGAACAACCTTAACTATGACGTACTCTTTAGTACTAAAGGTTACTTCCCCGCAAAAAGACCTTGTGTGCAGGGGTGCGCTCTTTACAGGCCGCTTGCTTCGTTCTACCGGCATCCTTTCCGTGACTGAAATGCCGTCAGTGAAATCTTTGTGTGTCCCGGAATAAGACACTTTTGTGTTAAAAACAAAATGGTATATCTAGGGCTTTATAGTTATTGTGCAATCTACAAAAACAGGTAATTTAACCAACATCCCCATTCTCCCGATTACAAAAGGGTTATGGAAAAATCGCCTGAAACAGTTACAGATTTGTACAGGTTACCTGTGTGAACAAAAACTTCTTCGAAACCTGAAGGGGCCTGCGATAAAAAAATTTGTGGAACAATGTGGTCTTTGTCGCTGTAACACTTGTTATTTTGGAAAAAGAGCTAGCAATGTTGCGCTCCTACACCATAATATGATTGTGCTTCAAAGATGAAGGTTCTACAACCAGCACTTTGGCTTGGCGTTAACATTGAGGCAATTTAAAAAACCCGTTTTCGCCCATTTAGTGGCGGAGGGCGAAATCCTTGAAATTAGTTTTGTGCATTTGTGTGAGTGACATTTATCAGCAAAAAATCACGCCATATCCACGGAATGAATGATGATAAGTGGGGCGAAGCTCGAGAGGGGGAGATCATCGGTAACCGTAACTCTCCCGTGAAAGTTCGCCCATTACATCATTAAGACGTAAGACTGTGTGCGTACATTGTACAAATCAACTTTTATTTTCGGAGTCAATGCTCCCAGGCCCACACCTGGTGAAAGACCCCGCGCCATCGAGGACTACCCCGCACCTCCACCACAATTTGTCACGTAGGATGGGACACAACGGTAAAGAAAGAACTTTTATTTAGGGCGAACTTGTGCCCGAACAAGACGAGAGGAAACGAGCAAAGGTCCTTGCGTCTCGTTCGATCTCCGAGAACGAATGCCTGCGTTCGTGGCGTGATCTCTTGCGTGATCTCCCCCTCGCAGTGCACGTGCGCTCGCGCCTCCGTTGGCGAACACAGACAAGCTCGCGCTCCCGGTGCCGAGTTTGCGCTGCCGGTTGCAGCCGGTTCTTGCGCGTGCAACGCGGCCCACTTTGCGACATCTCCGAAAGCATGGGGCGGTCACGTACCACGAGACACAAGGGATGGACAGACCCATGACTTAAGGAGCTTCGCCCCTAAAAAAACGATTGCATAAATTATTCAATGTAGGATTTATTGGAGAATCTTTAAGAACACCCTGTTTATTGCGATATTTCAAAAATCCCGAATCTAAAAACTCCCGCTTGCTGGTTTATACGCTCAATGGGAAGAAATCCTCTTATTGGTTTTTGGACAACTTCGGGGGCATCATATATCAGCAAAAACAAAATGGTACATCTTCAGGCTTTTATAGTTCTTGAGCAATATTAAAAGCAGGTAAGTTAACCTAAAGCCTCATTCCCCCAATTACGAAGGTGTTGTAGAAAAACCTTGTAAAACAGTTTTTATACATTCGTATTGGTTACGTGTATTGTTTACCATTTGTATTGATTACCTATGGCAACAAAAGCTTTTTCGTGAATGGGCCTTGGATCAAAAAAAAACTTCGGCAACATTCTTCTAGCGCTTCTCGCTCTCCAGCTGTAATTTTTGCAAATTTCAGCTATTAAAGCTCCTAGTCCATACTAGGAATGTTCTTTTCAAATTCGACGTATACACAACCAGCAATTTGGTTTGGCATTAATCAAAATTTAAGATTTCACACAGTCATGGGGGCAAATTTAAAACTGTTCCCCCATGTAGCTCAGTCGAAGGGCGACATCCTTAAAATTAGTTTTTTTGCATTTGTATGGATAAAATGCTTTAGCAAAAACCAATGACATAAATCAAGCAGCAAAACATTACAACAAGCAGCGATAAAACAAGCAGCGAAACAGGAACACCCAATTTTTTCCCAAAATACGAAATTCCCTATAAGAGTGTCCGTGTAAATGTCCACATGTAAGCAAAAAGTAGTTCGATATGTGTATGGGTGAGCGAGATAATACTGAATTTCAGAAAATCCAATTACGCCCTTTTCTTAGTTGAGGAGTACACATTGAAAAAATCACGTCTTAGTGAGCCCCTGCGCTATGACACAATTCTACTCCCAAAGTTGTAATTCCCTATGTCTAGCAGCTTTTTCTGGGCGTTGATGGATCGGTAAGCGAGTCAGTCAGCGGGAACTTTTCTTTATAGGTATAGATAACATGGCTCCTACGGGAGGCGTGTGGTTGCAGGAATTCCCAACCGATGGCGACCTAATGTTAATGCGGTGAAATTCAACTCAATTCGCCTTCGAGAGGAGTGTAAAAGAAAATATCCTACTTGCCTGCTTATACACTTGACAGAACGAAATCCTCAACATGGTTGGGAAAACGTTATGGGCAATCATGTATAAGGAAACAGAAAAAGGTAAATCTTTGGGCTTTACAGTTAGTAATCTGTAAAATCAAGTACTTTAACCAAAATCTCCATTCTCCCAATTACAAAGATGTTATTTAAAAATCTCCTAAAACATGTTTCACACATTTGTGTTGGTTAGCGATATTATCCATAACTTGTTGGACGTCTCAATGTGGCTGCAAAAAAAAAATTGCGGAACAAACCTTTGGGGCTTGTCCCTCCCTTAGTTGTAATTTATTCAAAACGTCGGCAATATTGAGCTCCTAGACAAAAAAAAGAATGTACATCTCAAAGGTGAAGTTTCTAAAGCCAGCAGTTTTGCTTGGCGTAACATCAAAAGTAAGCCATATCGGTCTGCCAGGGGGGCAAATTTACAAAATTCGTTCCGCCCTTTTAGAGGCGTAGTAGGGCAAAATCTTTAATCTTCGTGCATTTGTATAAGTAATATTTATTAGCAAAAACCATTTGGTTTACCAATCAGTGAAACTTTTCAGGGAGAATCTTTAAAAACACCAATCTGGTTCTAAAATGCGTAATCGCCCCATTAGCGTTGGATAGGGCGAGACCGTTAATCATTTTTTAAATATTCTTCCCGGCTACGCATATAACCAAAAATTACTCCGGTACGTGAGCCGCTGAGCCAGAAAATGACGAATTTACGGAAAAGCAATTTCCTCTTTTTCTCAGTTCGAAGTACTATTTCGAAAATTCTCGCTTAGTCAGCTCCTACGCGATGACACAAATTTACTCCCAAAATTTCACGCCTCTAGGTCGAGCAGTCTTAGCAGGCCATTTGTGATCCAGACTGTGAGTGAATCAATCAAGCAAGCAGTCTGTGAGTCATTCGGTGATTTAGTCAATCATTCGGGCACTTCTCTTTATAGGTATAGATAACTTCGGCTCCTACCGGAGGCATGTGGTTGCAGGAATTCCCAACAGATGGTGACCGCTATGCTAACACGGTAAAATTGAACTCAACTGCACTTCGAGACGAGGCTAAATAAAAAATTTCACCGGCCTGTTTGTACTGTTCATGGGACGCAATCATAAAATTCGTTTTCGGACAACCCTGTGGACATCATGTATAAGCAAGAACGAAATGGTATATCCTGGGGCTTTGTATTTATGCGCAATATGTAAAAACATGTAATTTAGTCAAAATCGGCATTCTCCCGATTACAAAGGTGTCATAAAAAATGTTCTAAAACAGGTTTTACACATTGTGTTCGTTACCTCTACCAACAAAAAATTGTTCGATATCTGAAGGGGCCTGCGAGAAAAACAAAAATTCTTTGAACAATGTTTTAGCGCTTCTCGCTCTAGCAGCAGGCGTAATTTTAGAAAAACTCAGCAATATTGGCCGCCTAGATCATTATAGGAATCTGCTTCTCATATTTGACGTTTCTACAACAAGCAGGTTAGCTGGCGCTAACATCAAATCTTAAAACGTATCGCCGGTCTTGGGTGCATAATTTAAGAAAGCCCGTTTGGTCCTTCTAGCGGCGTCAAGGGGCGAAATCCTCAAAATTGGTTATGCGCATTTGTATAAGTAACATTTATTAGCAAAACTCTATTTGAGAAATCAGTCAGTTAAAAGTTGGACAAGCTTCGAGAACATGTGTTCCGAAATGCGTAATCGCCCCAATTGTGTTGGTCAGGGTGACCGTAAAACCACTTATGAAATATCCCTAAGGGTTACACATTTTACCAAAAAGTACTTCGATATGTGAGGGGTGAGCGAGATCATCACGAATTTACGAAAACGGAAATTCCCACTGATTTTTGGTTAGGAGTAAAATGTCGAAAAATCCCGCCTTAGTGATCCTACTATGCCATGACGAAAATGTCTTCGCGAATTTTCAAATCTCTAGGACCAGCATGTGACGATGTTGAGGTTAGGGAGACCTCACGACGCGGAAGTAGATGCCAGGAGCAAGAAATCGCGACACTGGTTCGACGGTCTAGGACAACGAACATTTATGCGGGAAGAGAAGTTAGGGCCTGGTTAAACGCTAACCAGGAGAGATCTTGCGACTAGAAGGTTGTCGCGACTAGGAAGAGTCTCACGTGGTCGATGCACGCACACAGATGTCGTTGCGGAGCTTGAAGGCGCGAGCGACGCCGACGTCTTCAGAAATAACAGCCCGGATCAGGGAGCAGCTGCTGAAGAAGCCAGGGCCAGGTAGAGAAGACAAAATGGCACGGTCGGGGGACGAATAGTTGCACTGGAAGAAAGGCCACGGCAGGGCGTTGCCACGGGCGACGCGGTGTCTGGACGTTCTGTAACAATGGTCGTAGAACACTTAGGTTCTCTCCGTCCTGACGACAGGCTTAAGGAACCACCAAGCCCACCAGCCAGTCCATCATGCGAGCCCACTTCTTCCTCCTCCTCGTCTTCCTCTTGTCTTGTTCCGGTCGCTGCTTTGCAATTCACAATAATGATGATTCACGGCGACCCCTTGCGCTGGTCCTTTTTTAAAGCAAAGCTTTCTACCTGTACCCCCCAAGGGTTCTTTCGCGACCGTTGGTGTCACCAGAAAACCCCAGCGAACAAATAAAAGAATTTACTGGCACCGCCGGGAATCGAACCTGGAACTAATAGACTAACAAAGTGAGAGCCCGTTGCCTTACCGATTCAGCTACGAGCCCACGCGAACACGGGAAGACAAATGGTGTACTCACCAAGCACATCTACGGGTTTACCCCCTGCCTTCTCGTTGAATGCCACGTGAAAGCGTCACACGACCACTCACGCCCGTCTAGCGGCCCTGTGCGCACCTTGCTCATGTGCTAAGAGTTACAAAAATTAAAGGAAGCTCACACCAATCCATGGAATCTCACTTTTAGTACACCAATGTGCTAAAGCCTGTGGCCTCCAGTGTTCACGTAAAAAATCACAGCTCCTTGTCGTCCGCCCTCACGCCAAATCAAGGAATACATTCAAATACTCCTTGATGACCAAGCCATCACTCCAAACCCCAGCATCAAGATCCTGGGCCTACATTTCCAGGCCAACACCAAGAGTGACGTCTACTTGCAGCGCTTTAAAAACAGCATTAATCTAATCATACACATGATCAAGCGAGTTGCCACCAAGAAGCGAGGCCTAAAAGAATCCGGTACCTTTCGATTAATCGAAGCTTTTGTCCTCTCGAAAGTTACTTACGACAACCCCTATCTTCTTCTCGACGAGGAAGACATAGAGATGCTTTATATAATGATTAGAAAGGCGGTTGAACAGGCCATTGGTCTTCTCATGAGTGCGTCTACACTGAGGCTGCTTAGCACGGGCTCCAGAACACGGTGGAAGAGCTGATAGACGGCCATCTTTATAACCAGAAGGTCCGACTCAGAACTGCGGTATGTTAACGCATGCTTCACCAGATTGGCTGGTCAGCCCAGAATGTCACTCCGCTTGACGTACTCCCAGACTCTTGGCGACTAAAACTAAAGATGCTCCCTTTGCTTAGAAATATGAACCCCTCACATGACGAGGGTCAACGAAAGCTCAAGCGCTAAACACACCCTCGGTGGGGCTCATGGAGTTATCTACACAGACTTCTCCTAACATCGAGGGCAGCAACACGCCATCATTGTGGCTACCTCCAGAACCAACCTCCTTGCGTGTACCTCGCTCAAGACCCAACAAAAAACGGCAGCAGAAGAGGCAGCCACAACCTTGGCTCTCACTCAACCAGGGGTTCGGAGGATAGCCACCGATTGCCAGCAAGCCTACTGGAATTACCAGTCGGGTTGGGTGTCCTGACCTGCACTGTGCGTGCTAAAAAACCACTCCCCAAACGGTTCCATTCAGCTCATCTGGACACCGCCTCACGCTTCAATGGAGGGCAAGAAATACGCCCACCCAACAAGCCTGCGCTTTTACCTCCCGTACTATGGAGCTGCACGAGGACAGTCACCCGCTTGTCACGTCCAGGGAGATAATCCAGCATTATCGCCTTCTGAGACAGACCGTACCTTCGCCTTACCCTGACCTTTCCAGAGAACAACAAACTACCCTACGGCTCATACAATCCGGGCTCCTTGCCACAGCCTACGCGTCTTCACGTAATGCATCCGAATCGCTACGACGCTGAATGTAAATTTTTCTCAGAAGTAGGAATACTCCGCCCCGTAATCGGGGTGTGCGACTTTAGCCCTGAGCACCCTCCTCTCTTTCCGTCAACTACCCAACAAGAGCAATGGGAGATGCTGCTGTCCAGGCCCTCTCTACCTACCCAGCTTCCGCGGGTGGACAGAACACAGGCCGCGCGGACTGCATATGGGCCCCACAGAAGAAGGAATCTCTCCCCAAGGCTACACTCTGAGCCGTGCAGAAATCTGAACAGAAGTATTTCTTCCTCCTCCTTCTCAGCCGCAAGTCTCGTCGCCTCCGTCCGCGGCGCAGAGACAGAGAAGTCAGATCGTCTAACACTGGGTTGGAGCTTACTTTGATTTTATAAAAAAAAAGTTTCCACTCTTGCTACACGAATACAACTCAACCAAACACCGTTCATGCAACATGCATTGATTTAACCTTACCAAGAATATGTCTTTGAAGTAATAAATGGTGTGGTAAAGTGCATTTCACTTCTCTCTCGTTTTACTATTTGTAGAGCGACGTGAGTGATTTTAAGTGACCTCGCATGAGTAATCGTTGTGGGTGCCGTTTACAGCTTTGCTTTCCAACCACATTCACGGGGTGGATTGGCGCAATTTTTTTGAGTCATCTGTATAAAATTCTGCACACTACTTGTGGTGTATAGACAGGAAGTGTTGCAGGATTGCACTTGTGGGCAGTCGGTTTTTGCCGATATGTATAAAGATACACCACATGACATAGAACTGTGATTTCATGGGGCTATAGATTTAGTGACAGATGTTTTTATGGCATCTAAAAAGGAGCTTCCTCTCTAGCTCTGTATGAGAAGGGAGAAGAAATATATGGGCGGTTTAAAAGGAGCTGGGATATGAATGTATCATAAAAGACTAGCTTAAAAACATGGCTGGGCATTGGTGAGGTTTTAAAAGCAGGAAGACGGTCCGTGCAGTTTCACTGACGTTCTAGGCACCAGTATTCTACATAGAGGATTTCTACTTGCCTTGTACGGAAGCCCCTCATGCCAGGCGAAACCCGAGGTGCAGCACTGGGTCCAGCATTTTCAGGGATATTTTAGTCGCTTACCTATAGACTACACTGCCGTATTCCAGCCGGGATCCTATTCGAGCATTATAAAGACTTTGAAGACGTTCTTTGTCTGTACCGTAGGATTGGTGTGAGAGGACTAAGAATCTTCATTGTTATGCGGCATTGCCGTTTGAGCTGTTTCACGTGAGGAATAAATGTGAGTTTACTCTAGATTTAATAAGCCTAATAAGCCTAAAAACTTCTGTTCGATCTGACAGGAATTACTACACCCTTATTACAGATATCAGGGCCCGCATAAATGCCGCGCTACCAGGAGACTAAACCACGATTAGTTTTCCAGGTTAAGTGTAAAACCATTTGCGTCCGCCCAATCAGCAAGTTTGTTCACCCCAAGCTGGCGTTCACCAATTCAGAAGTTAAAGGACTTAAAAGATACTTGAACGTTCTCTACATATATAGAACAGCAAATACTGGTTGCAATACTTTCCGGAGTGTGTTTATCCTTCCAATAAATAGTGTGTAGTTCAACAAATCGCATTGAGGAACGCCATTTTCCTGCTCATATACATTGTTGGAAAGTCCACTGCGAACCTTCACTCGAAAGGTTCTTTCCCACATGCAGCTAGTGACGGTGCTCAGCATGTTGCCGAGAACACCAAATGACTCTAGGTCCCTCAAGATGTCGCCCCGCCAGGCCGTGTCGTAGGACCTTTACCGTATTAAAAAACACTGTTATGTAAAAACTATTTAGTGATTAATGCACCTTTTACATAGGGTTTCAACGCTACTAGTTGATCGTTTGTAGATCTCACCGCCCTGAAGCTAGCCTCACAGCTCTTGAGAAGACCACTGTACTCTAAGAAGTAGATGAGTCTGCTATTGGTGATTTTCTCGAGAAGCTTGCACAGGCAGCTTTTCAAGGCAATGTGACGATAACTTGAGGGGGAAGAATGGTCCTTACCTTCTTTCAGGAAAGCCACTACAATAACCTCCCGCCAAGACTTTGTAAGCTTCCCCGAAAGCCATATTTTGTTGTATAAATTAAGGAGTCTTTCAAGTGTGTCTGCGTGTGAATGTTGTATCATTCTGTATGTATTTTGTCTGTGCCTGGAGCTGTAGGCTTACACGTGTTCAGGGGAGCCTTCGTCTTATGAATCGAGAGCATAGTATTTTACGAAGCCTGCGAGTTACTGTTGTCACGCTGGTACTTCTTTTCTCCGGCCATTTTGTTCTTCATGAAATTGTGTGGTGTGCTGAACTGGACGCGCGTTGGAAGTATTGTGCGAGTCTGTAAGCGTGGTCTTCCAGTGTCTCACCCGTTGTAGTAACCAGAGGCAGGCTCGGTGTTTGTTGTCCTTTCAGTTTTCGTATGCGTGTCCAGACTTCTCCCTTTCTGCTTCACGGCGCATGCGTTTCCCGTGGGTTTTTGCCCGTTTAAAAGATACAAGGTTATGGGACGTGGGGTACCGGTGAAGGACACCCCATGCCTTGTTCTGGGCCTCTGGGGCTCGCCTAGAGTCGTTCACCCAGGGCCTCTTTGGGTTGCGCGAGGTATCGGAAGCCTACGGAATGGATTTTCTGGCAGCATCGAGGACGTACGCCATGAGGAGTTGGGCGGTTTCGGGTACGTGTAAGTCTGCTATGGCTTTGTGCTCGTAGTTTAGATGTATCTGTGAATGTATACTCCAGTTTACTTTTGATTCATAAAACCTGTTATGGGAAGATTGATTGCTTGGGACTTTACCTATATATGTTAGGGAGGTAGGGAAGTGGTCACTACCGTATGGGTTAGTACTAACATCCTTCTCAAGAGAAGAAAAGAGTAATGCAGAGCCAACAGCCAAGTCAGGGTGTAAACATTGGGTCCTAGATTATGGTATGTAGGCTTGCTTTTGTTGAATAGGCATGCTCCTGAAGATGTCAGGAATTTTTTGATAAGGCGACTTCGGAAAGAGCCCCAGAGTGGAATGTGTGCATTGAGGTCGCCTATCAGAATAAAGGGCTCGGGAAGCTGACCTACGAGGCCCTCCACGAAAAGAGAGCTCAAAATCTCGACGTCAGGTAAGTTTTGGAGGGAGCCTACCATTATCAACCTATAAAATTTTATCCTGCGGACGGCTACAGCCTCAACTACAGTGTTCAAAGAAAGAGGATGGCATGGTAATTATTTCCGGGCGAGAATAGCCACACCACCTGAAGAGCGTGTGCAGTCAACCCTGCCCTCTCTAAATACCGTGTACCTATTTCAGAAATTAGTTTTTTTGCAACTGAGGTGTGTTTCTTGGAGACATATGACACATGGTTCATTAGCATGCAGCATCTCATACACATCAAGATGTGTGTGCGTTCATGTGTTGTCTTTCGCGGCTGTTATTTTGGGAGGAGCTTTCTGGGCTTCTCAACTGCTTTGGACACCGCAGCCCGTTCGTTCCTCTGCGATGCAGGCAGGTACGGTCAGACGTCCATCTCCTCGTCAGATGTCAGGGGGTGACCGGCGGACCGGGCCCCCTGGACTTGGCACCCCTTCAGGTGCCCTTCGTTTGAGCCGCCACCACCGAGGGCGTCAGGAGCGCCATGGGTGGCATGGACGGTGCGGCTGGGGCTGGAACCGATGCGTGGCCCCCAGTGTCTATCCCCTCGGCACTCTCCAGTGTACTGGAGTACGGGGAAGCCGTGGCGGGAGCGGCAGCGGTCCCGATGGAGACGGTTGGCGCCACAACCACTGCAAACTTAGCAAACGGTGGGGTGACGGGTTGGGCTGCCTGAGGCATTCCAGGGGGGGTCTCTTTGCCGATGATTAAGTAATTTACGGCACAATTTCCTCTGATATCGATCGCCAATGCTTACAATCTGACCTTGATGCAATTAACTAATGGTGCTCCGAATGGGTAATGACGCTTAATACTTCTAAAACAAAGCTAATGACATGTAGTGGTCGAAAGTCTGGAATTGAAAACACTTCATTAATAACACCATGATTGAGTTTACCACTCCCTACAAATATTTACGCTTTCATTTTCAGTCTGACCGTACATGGCATCACCAAATTAATTTAACCCTGGCTACTGGTAACCGCACCCTTGGATTGTTTAAACGAACCCTCAAGCAAGCTCCACCATGCACTCGTACGAAAGCACGCACGCATCACAATCACGTCCAAAAATTAAACATGCGGCGGCAATTGGAATCCCCATCAGGTATACTTAGCTACTGACTTGGAAGCCCCGCAGAACCGTGCTGCGAGTTCTATTTATTCGGATTATTCCGCATTCACCAGCGTTACAACAATTAAGAAACGTGCCGATTTGCAATTTTTGAGCTTTCGTCGCAAACACTCATGCTTTTCACTATTTCATACAGTTTTCCACCACTGCGCACACCGTTATGATTTTTTTCAGTCCACTCCGCATATCTTTCCTCGCCGCAATCACCCTACAAAGGGAAACACATTTTATGTCGGTCATCCACATGCGCACAGTTTTTCATACCACGCATTCTCATTGATTGGAACGATTTTCCCTCACACATAGCCATAGAAACTGATCTAGCGAAGTTCAAGTAATTACTTTGCACTACAGTGACGTGCTGATAAAGGTGTTGTGTTTTCTTTTTCTTTGGGTGTTTTTGATAATTTGGTGCTTTGTACGTTGTTTGCTCTTCATCTTTTTATGTACGCTGTTGTTTTTTTGTTCGTGTTTTTAATCGCTTCTTTAACTTTCACATGCAGTGAATAACTGCATTCCTTTGTTGCTGGGTAAAATAAAAAGTCTGCTTGTTGTTTATCTTTTTTGTTTTCGTTTTTGTTCTATTTTTGATTGATTTTGGGGTTTAACGCGCCGACGTAACGCAGGCGATGAGGCGCGCCGTAGTGGAGGGCTCCCGATTAATTTTGACCACCTGGGGATCTTTATCGTGCGCCGAAATCTCGTACACACGGGCGTTTTTGCTTTTCGCCTCCATCAGAAAAGCGGCCGCCGCGGCCGGGAAACGAACCCGCGACCTTGTGCTCAGCAGCGCAACGCCTTAGCCACTGAGCCAGCGCGGCGGGTTTTTTGTTCTATTTTCCCTGTGTGTATGCTGTACCTGAATGTACATGTACTCTGCGTGTTTTTCGAAGCCCCCCCCTACGTAATACCCTTCTTCGAGGGCCTCTAAGGCTATTGTATATAAATAAATTAATTAATAAAAAATAAATAAATTAATAAAAACACAAACAAACAAATAAATAAATAAATTAATTAATTAATTAAGGGATGTCGTAAAGTCCGACTCGTGGTACTGAATCCCTGCCAAAACCAGACGCCGCTCCACCCCCCGGCGAGCTGTGTCGTCGTACTTCCACGGAGTGAAAGAGGCGAACCTCTTTCGTGCCTCTAGGAAGGTGATGTTTCCTGTAAACTTGACATTGATTATTTTCTTTTTATGTTGGAATTTCTCGCATTTCGTGGAGTAGGCGCGTATGGGCATCGGCAATTAGCACAAGTGAGGGAAGTAGAGTTGCAGTTATCAGTGGGGTGGTCCTGTGCGGCGCATTTTGCACAGGTTGTTTCGCAGCGACAGGAGTTTGTACCACGCCCGAACCGCTGGCACTTAAAACAGCGCTGCGTGTTCGGGATATAATGGCGGATAGGGCACCGCATAAAGCCTGCATTTATATATTGTGGAAGTGTCCAGCCGTCAAAGATCAAGATAATATGCTGCGTGGACATTTCCTTATCGTCTCTGCGGATAATGATGCGACGCACGCCCGGCACGCCCGGATCCTTCAAGCCCTCGAGGACGTCCGCTTCCGTTTCGTTCAGCAGATGTGCCTCAGAAATCACACCCTGCGAGCGGTTGAGTGTCCGGTGGGGTGTGATCCTTATGCCCAGATAAACCATTCAAGTCTGAGCTAGAAGCTTTGTGGCCTGCTGCGTTGTTGTTTACCTCAAAAAGTACCTCGCCAGTCCCCTGTTTTTTAGCCTTGTAAGATGTTGTAATTATACATTCAAGATATTTTGTGATCAAGAAGACGGATTTCGTTTCAAAAGTGTGGGCTGTAGTGCGGGATTCCATAACAAGAAATAGAGAATATTTTTCCGATTCAGGAAAGTTTATGGTTGGAAATCAGGAACATATTTCGGCACTGCCCCTTTTCAGGACCGATCACGTGTGTTCGAGTTTAGAGAATTCCATATTCTATAGTATAAAGAAGGGAACAGGGGTGCTTTATTCTACAGCCTTACCCTGATAGCGTAAGAGGTACCGGAGCTCCCTGCCTGGTAAACAGACAGGGGGCGTATCCGCCGAAGCTTGACCATGGCTCCTACGGCCACCATTTGTGGTTTCTGCCCTTTACCTTAAAACTCCTAAGCACGGTAGGATACAGCGTAAGTATGTGGGCTCGATGTCTGCGGTGTCGCCAACACCGTCACCTTGTACACATAAGGCGCCCCGTGCGGAAGACTTAACATCCGAGGAGTGTTATTTAAAAAAGGCCGCTTTCCTGTTTATACGCTTCATGGAACGACATCCCTAAATTTTTTCGACAGCTTTATGGCCATCATGTATAACAAAAACAGAATGGTATATTTTCGGTCTTTATGGTTATTGTGTAATCCGTAAAACCAGGTAATTTAACCAAAATCTTCATTCTCCAAATTACGATGGTGTTCTGAAAAAAATCTTCTAAAACAGTTATTACACATTTGTATTGGTTACCTCTATTAACAAAAACTTGTTGGTTATCGGAAAGGGCCTGTGATAAAAACAGAATTTGTGGCGTAAACTTTTAGAGCTTCTTGCTCTCTCAGTTGTAATTTTTGAAAACATCAGCTATATTGAGCTCCTAGATCATAATAGAAATTTTCTGCGGAAATTTGACGTTTCTACAGCCAGTAGTTTGGCTTGGCGTTAATATCAAATGTTAAGCCTTCTCGGCTGTTCGTGGGGGCGAATATAACCATCCGTTCCGCTTTTTTATCGGCGTCGCCACGCGAAATCCTTAAAATTGGTTTTGTCCATTTGTATGAGTCGCATTTATTCGCGAAATCCAATTGAATAAATCAATAGCGATACATTTATTGGATAATCTTTAGGAAAACCCCTTTTGTTCCAAGATGCGGTATCGAACCGGTAGGGTTGGTTAGAGTAAACCGCAAAACTGCTTTCATATACTCTTAAGGGCTACACATGTAAACAAGAAGTACTTCGACATGTGCGTGGGTTAAAGAGATAATCATGAATTTTCGAAATGTAAATTTCGCCCTTTTCCTCGGTTAGGTGTAAAAGTTGGAGAAATGCCTCCTTAGTGATCCCCTACGGCATGACACAAATCTACTAAAAAAATTTGAAGTCTCGAGGTCTAGCAATTTTGGCTGGGCGTTACTGCGTCAGTCAGCCAGGCAGTCAGTCGAGTCAGTCGGTCAGTCCGTCAGTCAGCGAGTACTTCTCTTTAAAGGTATGGCTAAAATGGGCTCCTAGTGGAGACGTGTGGTTGCAGGAATTCCCAACCAATGGCGACCATACGGTAATGGCGTAAAATGGAACGCAATTGCACTTCGAGGGAAGTGTAATTAAAACATCCCGGTCGCCTGTTTATACGCTTCACAGGACAAAATCGTGAAACAGTTTCTTCGACAACTTCATGTGCATCGTGTATACCAAAAACAAAATGGTTTATCTCCGGATATGGTTATTGAGCAGCCTAAAAACAGGCAGTTTTACCAAATGCCCCGTTCTCACAATTACAAAGGTGTCATCGAAAACTCTTCAAAGGCAGTTTTTACACATTTGTATTTGTTCGCTATATAAACAAAAATTCTTTGATATTTCGACGGGCCTGTGAAAACAGAAATATTTTACGACCAAAATTCCGAGATTCTCGCTCCCCCAGTTGCAATATTGTTTGAATAATTCAACAATATTGACCTCCTAGACGATAGCAGAAACACGCTCAAATTTGATGTTTCTACAACATGCAGATTGTCTTGGCGTTAACATGAAATGTTAGGCCTTTCGCGCCGGTCATGGGTGCGAATATAAGAAAATGTTCTCGGTTCCCTTAGCTACCTCGCAGCGCGAAATCCTTAAAATTGGTTTTGTGCAGACATGTACACGTTACCCAAAAACGTAACTAAATACCGTTACTCGTTACTCGTTGAAATAGTAACGACATACGTTCCTCCTTACCGATTCTCAAAAGAAACCCGTGAGTTACATGAGAAGTAACTAGTTACTTTTCACGTTACTGGGACGACCAAACGCACAACTGTTTTGTTTCATGGTTCATGGTTTTCTTTTAAGCATTCATTGCACTTTCGCAGTTGCTGCCTCTCAAAATTTTCATCGGTTATGTTTTTGCGCTTCTTTGAAAATACATCTTCGGCGAAGCTGAAGAGTAGTTCTACCGAGGCGCTATAAGGAACGTCAGTGTTGTGCTTAAGGTATACGCTAGTGAATATTCTGAAACTGCGCCTTCGTTGAGGGCAGCCAGTACCCATCCGGCACAAGGCCATCGGGCATTGTTTGTGTGGGCTCCCGTGGTCGACTCGTGATGATACCGGCTGTTGGTTTCTCGGGCGGTGCACCGACATTTGCGTAAATTGAATGCTACGACAAGAGGCCGTTATCAGCGCGGCATGATTCACAATAGAAATTACGCCCCAAATCACCAGCATGTAGAACACGGTGCTATTGCTTTGGAGGAAAATATCAGCGCAGAATAGGGCAGCAAGGTTTATTTACTCTGATTATTCATATCACTCAAGTGTCGCTAATCTGAAAAGCCGAGCCCACCTTCAGAATCTAGAATTCTGACGCAAGGCCGCTAGACTAACCCTTTTTCACAAATTCTTTCATTCATCGTCTGACGCATCTAGTATCATGCCCGCACATCTAATCTCTTCTCGTACTAGCCACCGCAACACTGTTTATCCTGCGCATGCCCGCACAACTGCCCACCTTCGCTCGTTTTTTGTTCAAACAGCAAAGGATTGGAATGATCTTCCACCCGACGTCGTGCATCACTCAACACCGGTTCTGTTCAAAACCCACATCGAAAGAAATTTGTACCACAGCCCACCCCTCATGTAACACCCAGTACTGGGACATTCGAGGTATAATTAATAAATAAATAAATAAATAAATAAATAAATAAATAAATAAATAAATAAATAAATAAATAAATAAATAAATAAATAAATAAATAAATAAATAAATAAAAAATAAAAAAATAAATAACTAAATTTCTCCTGGGCACATGCCCAGGTTAGAATAAAAACAACAACTTTTAAGCGGTGTCGTATACCTTACCCCTCATACGTAACGAGGTGTCGTTACTCGTTACTTGTCCTTATAAAGAACTAAACACCTTACGCGTGCCCGCACGGTGCACCTTGAGTAATCTTGGTGACGGTATTGGTGGACCCCCAGCCCCCATACTCACGCTGTAACCGACCGTGGTAATGAGTCTTAAGGTGAAGGGTAGAAACCTCAAACGGTGGCCGTCGGAGCCCAGGTCAAGCTCCATCGGATGGGCTCCCTGTCCGTTTACCAGGCAGTTAGCTCCAGTACCTCTCATGATATTACGGTAAGATTTTAAAAGGAAGCACCCCCGTCTCCTGCTTTTTTTCAATGCATCGTGGATAAATCAAAAACCACCTGTAAACCTGATCGGTCCCTCGAAAGGGGCCGCACCAGTGTTGCGTACCCACCCCTTCCAACTTTCACTCTCCCGAAACCTGATAATTATCCCCGATTCTTGAATATCGAATCCCTTCTAAAAGACAGGCCTGTTGCCTCAATGTCCGTGTTTCTGATTTAGAAATTCATAGATCCAATAATCAGAGAACACTACAAAGACAAAAAGCAAAGAACTGGAGAGTTGCTAGTAGAAGTCACCACCCAGCAACAGGCCACAAATCTCCTGAGCCAGACCCGTATTGCGGATCTGTGCATCAAGGTTACGCCCCACCGCAGCCTAAACAGCTCGCAGGGCGTGATCTGGGAGCCAGATCTGGCATACGAAACGGAAGCTGATCTTGTAGAACGCCTGAGAAATCAGGGTGTGACAGCAGTCAGGAGGATATCCATAAGCCGTGATAATAAGGAAATACCTACCAGGCACATCATCCTCACATTCGACCGTTCAACTCTTCCGGACCATATCAATGCAGGATTCATCTGGTGCTCCGACTGAGCGTACATCTCGAATCCGCGGCGATGTTACAAGTGCCAGTGGTTCGGGCATGGTACAAACTCGTGTCGGGGCCAACTAACATGTGCCAAGTGCGCGCAACAAGATCATCTCGCTGATAACTGCCCCTCGAATCGATTGCTTTGCGTGAACTGCCAAGGACCGCACGGCGCGTATTCGCGCACCTGTGAGACATTCAAAATCGAAAAGAAAAAAGCATCAACATCAAAGTCACGGAAAACACCACCTTCCCGGAGGCGCGAAAGAGGTTCACCTCTTTCACCCTGAGGAGGTATGCCGACGCAGCTCGCCGGGGGGCGGAGCGGCGTCTGGTTTCGGCGGGGACCCAGCCCCGCGAGTCAGACTTGCCCCCCCCCCCCCCCTCGGTTTGCCTCCGGCGGCCCAACCAGCCCACCACACCGCCTGCTCACTCAGCAGTGGCTGTGGTGGCAACTGTGGTGGCTGCATCCACTGTTTACTCTCCACCGGCCCGAAGCACACGCCAGGGCACGAAGCAGATGGAGACGGATGGAACCGCAGCAGTTCCCTCCCCCGCACCGCCTGTGCCACCCGCCGCGCTCATGACGCCCTCGGCGGTTGCGGCTTGAAGGAAGGGCACCGGAAAGGGTGCCAAGTCTGGGGGGGGTCTGGTCTGCCGGATACCCCTTCCAAATCTGATGATGACATGGATGTGCCACCTTTCCCGTCCGCTTCGCAGCGGAAGGAGCGCGTCCCTCCACCTGAACCTCCAGAGACGGAAAAAAAAACCTCCCAAGAGTGCGAGCCCCGAAAGACCTCACGTAAATAGTCACACTCCAGTAGCTATACACATCACAATGGGAAGAGAAAATATTGTTCTTTGGAACTGCAGAGGCCTTCTGAATAATCTTGACCACGTGTACGAGATTCTGCATGCTAATCAGCCAAGTGTAATGTGTGTCCAAGAAACACAAATAAATTACAACCGTACCAGTTTTTATAAATAGCTATATGGTATTCAGGAAGGATACGGTTGGCTGCACACACTCTTTGGACGGTGTAGCCATAATCGCCCGGAAATCCTTAGCATGTCACCCTGTCACCTTGAAGACCGTCCTTGAGGCTGTAGCAATACGCCCAATTTCTTACATCTTCAGGAGCATGCCTCTTCAACAAAAATAAGCCCACATATGTTAATATAGAACAACGCACACTCATATCTTGACTAGGCTATTGGCTCCGCAGTTCTCTTCCCTCTTCTCGAGTGGGGTGTGGACACTGACCCATATGGTAGTGACCACTTCCCCACCTCACAAACATATATAGTTAAAGGCCCATGCAGTCCATCTTCCCAGCACAGCTTCAATGAAACAAGAGCTAACTGGAATACATTTACAGAGACATCCAAACTACACTAAACAGCCATAAGACACCCACACATTGAAGAAGCTTCCCAACTTCTCACGGCGCACATTCTCGACGCCGCCGAAAAGTCCATTCCCCAAGCCTCTGGTGCCCCGCGCAACCATAGGAGGCCATGGTGGAATGAGGACTGTAGGCGGGCGCGAGTGGGCCAGAACAAGGCGTGGGGTATCCTCCGTCGGTACCCCACGTCGGGTAACCTCGTTTTGTTCAAACGGGCCAAGGGTTTTTGAAAACGTGTGCGCCGTGACTCAAAACAAGAGAGTTGGCACACCTTCTTGACATCCATTAATTCTTACACGGACACGCACAAAGTCTGGACAGATATACGTAAGCTCAAAGGACAACAGACACACAGGCTGCCCCTGGTTAGCACAACAGGGGGCACACTCGAAGACCAGGCTAATGCACTTGCCCAAAACTTCGAACACATGTCCAGTTCAGCCCACTACACAAACACTTTCGTGAAACACAAAACATCTCTAGAAAAGAAGTCCCTGCGTGATAGCAAGAAGGCGCAGACTTCCGACAATTCTCCTTGTCAAATTCATGAGCTGAAGGCCGCTCTGTCCACAAGTAAGCCTTCAGCTATAGGTGCAGACAAAATCAGATACACTATGATACCACACCTACACTCAGACACCCTTGAAACGCTTCTACATCTATACAATAAAATATGGCTTTCAAGACACATTCCATGCTCTTGGAGGGAGGCCATAGTAGTGGCTTTCCTGAACGAAGGGAAGGACCCTTCCTTTCCTGCCAGTTACCGGCCCATTGCTTTGACAAGCTGCCTGTGCAAGCTCCTCGAGAAGATAATAAACAGGAGTCTCGTGTACTTTCTTGAGTACAATGGTCTTCTCGAGAGCAGCCAGGCAGGCTTCAGGGCAGAGCGATTTACTAACGATCAACTCGCCGTGCTCGAGTCTTACATAAAGGTTGCTTTTATACATAAACAGTTTTGCGCAATGGTGTTTTTTCACCTTGAGAAGGCCTATGACACCGCTTGGCGTTATGGGATCCTCAGTGACTTCAAGTCATTCGGTGTTTCGGGTAATATGTTTAACACCCTTGCTAGTTACTTGTCGGAGAGAACCTTTCGCGTCAGGGTTGGTTCTACACTGCCAAAGGTTCATGTGCAAGAAAATGGCGTGCCACAAGGTAGAGTGTTGAGCTGCACTCTTTTCCTATTTAAGATGAACTCCCTTGGGAAGGCATTGCCACCTACAATTTATTATTCAGTGTATGTACACGACGTCCAGATATCTTAAATCATGCAATATATCCATCTGTGAGTGTCAAGTCCAGCTTGGTGTGAAAAAACTAGCCAGCTGGGCAGACGTGAATGGTTTTAAACTTAACCCAGAAAAAAGTTCTTGTATTGTGTTCTCCAGGGAGCTTGGACCCATCCATTACCCTTAATCCGGACCCAGACATTACCCTTAATGGCATTTCGATTCATGTGAGGAAGGAAAACAAGTTTTTAGGTGTAGTGCTGGATGAAAAACTTACGTTCATCCCTCACAATAAACAACTGAAACATAAATGTCTAAAGGCTATCAACATTCTTATAATCTTGTCACACCAGTCCTATGGAACGGACAAGCAACTCCCCTTACGTATTTTCATGTCCAATAACCTCGTATGCTTCAAACTGGCAAAAGCACTCGGGAAATGCGTAACAGAGGACACGCTGAAAAACCAGCCTAACACACTCGCACAACCCTTCCAACACGCGTCCAATTCAGCACACTAAACCAACACTTTCATAAAACACAATACATCCTCCGAAAAGATGTCCTTGCGGGATAATAATAAGTCTACCTTCTCTTATAATACCACCTTTTCAATTCATGAGCTTAAGATAGAACTCAGTACTTGTAAGCCTTCAGCTCCAGGTGCACACAACATTACATATACTATGATACTACACTTACACGCAAGTAAACTTGAAGCACTCCTTCACCTCTACAACAAAATATTTCTTTCGGGCCGTCTTCCAAGGTCTTGGAGGGAGGTCATCATAGTGGGTTTTCTGAAGGAAGGGAAGCACCCTTGCTCTCCCGCAAGTTATCGTCCGATCGCCCTTACAAGCTGCCTGTGTAAGCTGCTCGGGAAGATGACTAACAGACGACTGGTGTACTTTTTGGAGTACCACGGTCTCCTCGACAGCTGCCAGGCAGTCTTGAAGGTGGGGCGATCCACCAACGATCAACGTGTGAGCATGGAATCATACATAAAAGATGCGTTTCTACATAAGCAATATTGCATGACCGTATTTTTTGATACCCAAAAAGCAGTATACCGCATGGCTCTATGGCATTCTCAGAGACTTGAAATCTTTTGGAATATCAGGTAACATAGTTAACACTCTTAAAAGCTACATGTCGACAGAACATTTCGGGTGAGAGTAGGCTGAAAAGGTCTTGTGCCTAAGGGGGGAGATCTAAGCTGCAGATTGTTTCTAGTAAAGATGAACTCACTCAAAAAAGCACTGCCACCAATAATATCTTATTTTTTGTATGTGGATGATGTGCAGATATCCTCCAAATCTTGTAATCTGGCCATCTGTGAATGCCAAGTGAAGCTTGGCGTTAATACGCTTGCTCGCTGGGCAAATAAAAACGGGTTTAAACTTAATCCCACAAAAAGTACTTGCGTCATATTCTCAAAGAGGCATGGTATCCAGCCGGTCTCTGACATTAAACTTAATGGTGACTCAATTCCTGTAAAGTAGGAACAGACGTTCTTAGGCGTAGTGCTACACGAAAAACTCACTTTCATTCCTTAAATTAAGCAAGTTAAATATAAATGTTTAAAGGCAATGAACACCCTGAAAGTTCTCTCGCACCAGTCCTATGGTTCGGACAAGCAGCTACTCCTACGAGTTTTTACCAGTTTGGTGGGGTCGCGCTTGGTTTATGAGAGTGCGGTTTATGGGTCGGCAACAAAAACAACGCTGAAAATGCTAGACACAGGGCTGCACTTGGGGCTCCGCCGTGCGTCGGGTGCATTTCGCACTAGCCCTGTACAGACCCTGTATGTCAACTGCGACAAATGGTCGTTAGATCACCAGCGAACATACGTGGACCTTTTATACGTTTTAAAGTTTCATCATTGACCCGCCATTCTTTTAAACCTGTCATCTGTGATACAACCATGCACCCACCTTTCACCGGTCCATCTAATCTTCCTCCGTTCTGCCACCGAGCGAAAGATGGAGCGTCTAATCTTGGTGTCACGTTTTCAGACACCTGCAAATCATCTCTCTCTGACGTTTTACTGCCATGAAAGCTTCACGCTGTGTCGTGTGATTTCTCGTTTGTAGCTCTAGATAGAAAGCGAGTACCAACAACGGCAATTCTGCAGCACTTCTTATTTCTGCGAGAGAAGTACAAGTGTGCAGAATTTTTAGTCACGCATCAAAACTGCCCTTACCGTGTCATGTGCCCCGCACGAACCCGATTTTTGGGGTCTCTAAGACCTTGAACTCAAAAAGCAGATATTTTACGGCGTAATCTTATGGACTTCTGCTTGTTTTATATCAGATAGTCCAACATCATTTTCACGGATTCACTAAGTGTTGTACAAGCATTATCACTCAATAAGTGTTGTAAAACACCTGTTCTAGATGTAGTATATAAAACCATTATGTCAGCGTAGGCGTTACGTCTAGAGGTGATCGCGTGTTCGGTTCCTGGCCACACTGGGTCACTGGGAATAAGCGGAAAAGATGGCCCCTGCTGCTGCACTTACACAATCATTGGGGATAACAGCAGTACCCTATTCTGACCTCAAGCTTTACATCAGACAACACCTTCGCAAAACTTCACAAGCACACTGGAATGAACTGACTGACAACAAGTTACGCATAATAAAGCCGATCTTTGGACCATACACAACTGATTCACACAACAGACACACTGAAGTTGCCTTAGCAAGATAACGAATAGACCACACACATGCAACACAGCCCCACCTGCTCACCGGATCACCAAGACCGATGTGTAGCGGTTGCGGATAGGGCCTATCCGTAATCCATATACTCATACAATGCAAGGTACTAGAAACAACACGACACAACACTTTTCACAACTATATGCACAACAGATTCCAGTACACCCATCGTATTTTTTAGGGGACGACCCTGTACTTACCCACAAGCGTACCCTTAAGTTTCTTAGCGATGTCAAATTTTTACACGTTATTACTTACCATGCATGCTGACAACCTGTCCCTCTACACCAGTCATGTTCATTGTCTTTTATGTCATTTCGCGTATATTTTTAGTTGATGTCTTACATTTACTATGCCTTCGCCCTCATAAAACAACTTTTCCTTGGCGCTCTTTGCCCTTAGTTGGCCTTGAGCCAAAAAAAAACAATATCATCATTATAATTGAATGATCAAAAAAGGCATATCTTGCACAAAAACGACCATTTACGCGCTAAAAGTCCAATATAGTTCAAAAACGCACTAAAAACTCCATTTCGTCAAAACAAGCACTACAGGCACAATACACGATTGCTTAAAATACTCCTCTTCCCTAACTTATGCTCATGTGTTAAATAAGACTGAGCGGGAAATTAGGCATTTCGCCTAAAATTATGGTCTCTAGTGATGACAAATAGCAGATCTCTATCTTGCAACCCGGTTTAACCCTATTTCGAGAGATTACGGGAACGGGAAATCAGGAGGAAGCTGTTGAGTGTCTCCCGCGTGAATGTCAAACCGAAAAGACTGTGTGAAGTACGCAGTGGACTATGCTCCTGTTTGGGTGCGTGGGTACTCAGACTTATTTTGATGCGAATACGTTTTTAGCCGCAAGAATGAAAAGCAGCACCTTTGTGAACCGTAGGCGCCGAAGGGCACCGACTAAGGCCGATGGCTCAAGGAATAAAAAAACGTCAAAAGAGCGACAAATGGCGTCAAATGTGTCAGGGAGGATATTACGCTCCAAAATAATTCATAGGCTTTCCTACGGTGTGAAGGCAGTTGACCAACGAAGCTGTTTTGGCGCCACGATGGCACGACAGTATTTAAAGCATTTACATCACATTTTAGATTATGCTTTTTTCGAGCCGGAGCCTCGACCGTTGCTGTCTCGACACCGTCTCGCCGGGTCGCCGGAGCGGCCTGACGACGACGCTTGCATTTCGCGGCTCAGCTACTTTCTCGTTCTCTCGCGGCCGCATCGGCGACGCGGCAGCGACGGTAGCATTCCGTCGCAGCTCGCGCCGGCGTTCCTCTTACCAACACAGGATCACCCGCGAAGTGTACTCTTTCTTGTTGTGTCTCACCAACTACGTCGCAAAATTGTGGCAATGGTGCGTTTCACCGCTAGAGACCCCGATATTATCTTTCCCTTTGTGGCTCGGTGCTCCTCGCACATGGTTTCTTCTCCGTGAAAGCAGTCCATGCTTTGGGGGGGGGGGGGGGTTCTGCTAACAGACGGCTTGCACTAGCAATAGACAGCTTCGCTCTACAAATTATAGATGCATTGGTAGACTTTTTAGAGCGCTTGAGAAGCCTGTTCCTTTCTCTATAGAACTTATAGCTCTGCGCGAACTGGCTATGCACTGCATTCTTGAACGCGTACAAACCTCAAGGCAGCTTCCGCAGGTGGCGCAGCACTGCTTCCTTTACCTGGCCTTGTGGAGGACACTCACTCGAAACTTTCTCGTTATCAACTCTTCCGTCTCTTGAACGCCCGATGCGAACGTTTTGCCAACATCCACCACGTATTCCCTACGCAATAAAACGTATTAATCACCCTGAAAAATGAATTTCGTATATTTCGTCCGGAGGTGGAATATAACTTGGGAATACACCATCCAGGTTGCGAGGGACGCACGCTATCATCGCTACAGTGGCGTTTCTTCACGTTATTACCTTTTGCTATTATGATTATTACTTTTTTTATCACCTCGCAAGACATGTTAAGGATAGTTTAACGCATTCACGGCGGCATTATTTTTTGGTCTGGTTTTAGCTGCGGAGTGAACCATCAGTGGGCCATTGGGTATATCCTGCAGGTGCGTCGTGACCCACCGGTGGGATACGCGGCTATGCCTCTTTTTATGCTCCAACGAGATGGCGCTTCCACCGCTCGGTGCTGCGCTTTCTTTTGCGCCCGTAAAAGTCACGAAGCTACATTAGGCGCGCTGAAAAGTTTTGTAACAGCAGCGAAAATTCATACACTTAGTCCAGCGGCACGTATTTCACAATCTGCGGGAAACGTTTGCAAGCAACACAGTGGAGGAACGTGCCGCCACTCCACTCCGTAGAAAAAATAGCGCCACCTCACGTTAAATGCAATAGACAATATATATTAGTTCCACTTTCAAACTTCACACGGCAGCACAAGATTGAGAGCTCTCGCGCGTGGATCACTGGTGGGTCACTGCGCACACAGCACAAAAACATTTTTATTGAGTGCGTTGTGGGTCACCGGTTGGTCATAGCCTTTAACATGAGACAAGTATTCTTCTGAGGGTGTTTCCTCATCCAACAAAAATCATACCTCTGCGTGCAAGTGTCATAAAGTTATCGCAGCCGCAAGCAGATAAATACACGTAACTTCGCAGCCGCATAGGTGGAGCACAGGCCGTAACCCACCGGTGAACAACGACGCAGTGAACGTGTTAAAAACCATCATCCAAACTTTGGCTGCCAGAAATGTTTCCAAGATACAGCAAAATCGTTCGGTTCTAGTACAGGCAACCATTCGAGGGCAGGGTCTTGCAACCGGGGCACTTCTAACAGCAAACTGCAACTTTGTAGCTGAAGCCTGCACGCCATTGGAGGTTAAGGGTGGCAGTACGCGATGCATACATTCAGGCCCTCGCTGTTCGCAAAGTGTGCAAATACTTTTCACAAAATAACACAGCTGCATTGGCATCACGAGGTGCGTAAAGAAAATGTGGGCACATTTTAGTTGAAAGTTCCCTGACACGCGGCACCAAAAAAAAACTGGCGTTCCAAGAGTCCGTGACACACATGCTCAACCGCTTCCTGTTTGCTGCACTAAGTGTAGGTCGTAAGGCGGGAAACAAACAACCGGTTTTTCCTCCATCCACATGTTAACCCGCAGTGTGCCTCTGTGAAGCCTAAAAAAGGTTTTCTCAAATGCTGTATGGTCATCTTTTTGACACTGAGTGCCAGATAGTTATCTAAAACAGAACAGTTATCTGAAACAGTTATCTGAAATCTGTTCGATAAAGTGGCACGGGGAACAGTAGGAATTTCAAGGTATGGAGTGTTTTTCTTGGCACTATTGTCCCGCAGTCTATCGATAAATTCGCTGTTAGAAGCTTTAATGAATCAACTATTTCCTTCAGTAGACTGTAGAAGCAGAGCGTTTTTTTAAAGGGCGATAAAAAGAACGTCGGCAATGGAATTGCTAGCACACTCTGTGTGAAACTTCATAGAAAGGGTCATAGAAAGGAAGCATCTCCTAATTGTATTAATGCGTTTGTTTTTAACTACTGCATTAAAAATACTCATCAAGTCGTCTACCTTAGGTCCGAAAAATACCAAGTACTGTCGTTAACACATATACGTTATTTTGCTCCTTCACGACTATCAATGTCGTTTATGAAACCCATGAAAGCAGTGGTCCGAAAACACTTTCGTTGTGTAGGATGAAAGTGATTCGGCATAAAGACTTATCTGTATTTAATAATATAAACAGATTGGCTTGTGTCACTTTAGTTGTAAAAGCAAATGTGTCCAGGAGAGTGCTGAGGTCCCACGCAGATGGTAATTGGCAAGCGTTGGACTACAGAGCTCTTCGTCACTAACCAGTTCCATTGATGATGATGATGGTTAGAGTTTTTTGGCTCAAGGCCAGCTGGGGCAAAGAGTGCCAAACAAAAGTATCTTAAAAAAAATAGTGGCTACTAAAGCCAAAACAACAATAAAATCAATTAACGGCAATGGTGATGGCTGGTGTATAGGGCCAGATTTGATTATGCGTGATAGGAAATGAGGTTTACAAACTTGACGTCTGACAAATACTCAAACACACGTTTCACGGAAACCATGGCATCGTCACCTAGAAACAACCATGGATGTAGGGGAATATGTTGTCTGTAGAGTTCTCTGAAGTGTTTGTGTCGTGTTGTGTGAAGTGCCTTGCATGTGATTATTATGTGCACTACGGATAGGGCCTCTCCGCACCTGCTCCACTGGGGTCTAGAAGATCCCGTCAGCAGATACGAGTGCGCTGCATGGGTGTGCCCTATCCGTAGCCTAGCCAAGGCGACTTCTGTGTTTCTGTTGTGTGAGTCAGCTGTGTACCGTCCCAAGTGTGGCTTTATTACATGTAGCTTGTTGTCTCTCTGCTCATTCCAGTGTGTTTGCCATGTTCTACGCAAGTGTGGCCTTATGTGTGGCTTGAGGTCTGTATATGGTACGGTTGTTATGTCTACAGTGTTCCTGAGTGCAGCACCACCAGCCCTCTCGTCTGCCAACTCGTTCCCAGCGATCCCAGCGTGTCCTGGGACCCAGCAGAGGAGCAGCTGATGCTTCTGCGCATACACGGACATGATAGTGTTGAATACAAGATTAACTATGTGGTTTTTGGGGGGTGTATGCGATGATAGTGCGCGAACAACACTCAAAGAATCTGTATAGATGATGGAATTGGGAATTAGGTTTTCAAGAATGTGTCGTACAATCAGTAAAATTCCATACGCTTCTGCTGAAAAAAATTGTTGTGTGCACGCTCATGGTTCTGGCTGCACTTGTGTGCAGCGACAACGGGCCGCAGTTTGCTAGCCGTGAATTTGCCGCATTCTCAAGAAAGTTCGATTTCAAGCACACAACATCGAGCTCCTTGTTCCCGCGATCAAACGGCCTGGCAGAGAAAGGAGTGCAAGTAGTGAAGAGAATTATGAAAAAAAAAATTGCGCCAATCCACCCCGTGAATGTGGTTGGAAAGCAAAGCTGTAAACGGCACCCACAACGATTACTCATGCGAGGTCACTTAAAATCACTCACGTCGCTCTACAAATAGTAAAACGAGAGAGAAGTGAAATGCACTTTACCACACCATTTATTACTTCAAAGACATATTCTTGGTAAGGTTAAATCAATGCATGTTGCATGAACGGTGTTTGGTTGAGTTGTATTCGTGTAGCAAGAGTGGAAACTTTTTTTTTATAAAATCAAAGTAAGCTCCAACCCAGTGTTAGACGATCTGACTTCTCTGTCTCTGCGCCGCGGACGGAGGCGACGAGACTTGCGGCTGAGAAGGAGGAGGAAGAAATACTTCTGTTCAGATTTCTGCACGGCTCAGAGTGTAGCCTTGGGGAGAGATTCCTTCTTCTGTGGGGCCCATATGCAGTCCGCGCGGCCTGTGTTCTGTCCACCCGCGGAAGCTGGGTAGGTAGAGAGGGCCTGGACAGCAGCATCTCCCATTGCTCTTGTTGGGTAGTTGACGGAAAGAGAGGAGGGTGCTCAGGGCTAAAGTCGCACACCCCGATTACGGGGCGGAGTATTCCTACTTCTGAGAAAAATTTACATTCAGCGTCGTAGCGATTCGGATGCATTACGTGAAGACGCGTAGGCTGTGGCAAGGAGCCCGGATTGTATGAGCCGTAGGGTAGTTTGTTGTTCTCTGGAAAGGTCAGGGTAAGGCGAAGGTACGGTCTGTCTCAGAAGGCGATAATGCTGGATTATCTCCCTGGACGTGACAAGCGGGTGACTGTCCTCGTGCAGCTCCATAGTACGGGAGGTAAAAGCGCAGGCTTGTTGGGTGGGCGTATTTCTTGCCCTCCATTGAAGCGTGAGGCGGTGTCCAGATGAGCTGAATGGAACCGTTTGGGGAGTGGTTTTTTAGCACGCACAGTGCAGGTCAGGACACCCAACCCGACTGGTAATTCCAGTAGGCTTGCTGGCAATCGGTGGCTATCCTCCGAACCCCTGGTTGAGTGAGAGCCAAGGTTGTGGCTGCCTCTTCTGCTGCCGTTTTTTGTTGGGTCTTGAGCGAGGTACACGCAAGGAGGTTGGTTCTGGAGGTAGCCACAATGATGGCGTGTTGCTGCCCTCGATGTTAGGAGAAGTCTGTGTAGATAACTCCATGAGCCCCACCGAGGGTGGTGTTTAGCGCTTGAGCTTTCGTTGACCCTCGTCATGTGAGGGGTTCATATTTCTAAGCAAAGGGAGCATCTTTAGTTTTAGTCGCCAAGAGTCTGGGAGTACGTCAAGCGGAGTGACATTCTGGGCTGACCAGCCAATCTGGTGAAGCATGCGTTAACATACCGCAGTTCTGAGTCGGACCTTCTGGTTATAAAGATGGCCGTCTATCAGCTCTTCCACCGTGTTCTGGAGCCCGTGCTAAGCAGCCTCAGTGTAGACGCACTCATGAGAAGACCAATGGCCTGTTCAACCGCCTTTCTAATCATTATATAAAGCATCTCTATGTCTTCCTCGTCGAGAAGAAGATAGGGGTTGTCGTAAGTAACTTTCGAGAGGACAAAAGCTTCGATTAATCGAAAGGTACCGGATTCTTTTAGGCCTCGCTTCTTGGTGGCAACTCGCTTGATCATGTGTATGATTAGATTAATGCTGTTTTTAAAGCGCTGCAAGTAGACGTCACTCTTGGTGTTGGCCTGGAAATGTAGGCCCAGGATCTTGATGCTGGGGTTTGGAGTGATGGCTTGGTCATCAAGGAGTATTTGAATGTATTCCTTGATTTGGCGTGAGGGCGGACGACAAGGAGCTGTGATTTTTTACGTGAACACTGGAGGCCACAGGCTTTAGCACATTGGTGTACTAAAAGTGAGATTCCATGGATTGGTGTGAGCTTCCTTTAATTTTTGTAACTCTTAGCACATGAGCAAGGTGCGCACAGGGCCGCTAGACGGGCGTGAGTGGTCGTGTGACGCTTTCACGTGGCATTCAACGAGAAGGCAGGGGGTAAACCCGTAGATGTGCTTGGTGAGTACACCATTTGTCTTCCCGTGTTCGCGTGGGCTCGTAGCTGAATCGGTAAGGCAACGGGCTCTCACTTTGTTAGTCTATTAGTTCCAGGTTCGATTCCCGGCGGTGCCAGTAAATTCTTTTATTTGTTCGCTGGGGTTTTCTGGTGACACCAACGGTCGCGAAAGAACCCTTGGGGGGTACAGGTAGAAAGCTTTGCTTTAAAAACGACGGAAGGAAACAATGATTTTTGGTTGGGACTCTTGAATTACAGGGCCAGCCCATTGGATGACGGCAGGTCCCCAGGAGAGCTGCTTCAAGGTCGGCGGCTACGCACGCCCCTGCCTGATTTCAACGAGGTCCCACACATGGCCGTACAGAAGCACAGCCAGGCACGCCGAACGGGTCGTCCACTCAAGCCCTTGGGCGAAGGGCAAGTCGCCCGCGTACGTGGTAAGGACTGGGCAACAAAGGCCAAGGTGGTCAGCATGACGCGACCGAGGTCGTACCACGTCGTCACCGAAGACGGCAAGGTTTTTCGGCGTAACCGACAGCATCTGCTCGCAACTACTGAGCCTTTCCACGTCTCCGCCGACGACTGGGCCGAGGAGAACTCCGATGCACCGCCAGAACAAGCGCCAACACTGGCCCCGCCTTCGGAGCAGCCGCAAGTACCCAGAAGATCGACCCGAGATAGGAGGGCACCCCATCGACTAGTCTACGATGACAATTTTGTGCAAATTCCGTAGTTACGTGGTTACGTTCGCTCTCGATGTTTTTCTTTTTAAAGCAAAGCTTTTTACCTCTACCCCCCAAGGGTTCTTTCGCGACCGTTGGTGTCACCAGAAAACTCAGCGAACAAATAAAAGAATTTGCTGGCACCGCCGGGAATCGAACCTGGAACTAATAGACAAACAAAGCGAGAGCCCGTTGTCTTACCGATTTAGCTACGAGCCCACTGGAAGACTAGGAAGACAGGTGGTGTACTCACCAAGCACATCTACGGGTTTACCCCCTGCGTTCTCGCTGAATGCCACGTGACAGCGTCACGCGACCACTCACGCCCCCCTAGCGGCCCTGTGCACACCTTGCTCATGTGCTAACAGTTACAAAAATTAAAGGAAGCTGACACCCATGCATGGCATCTCACTTCTAGTACCCCTATGTGCTAAAGCCTATGGCCTCGAGTTTTCACATAAACAATCACAGCTCCTTGTCGTCCACCCTCATCCAAACCAAGGAATACATTCAAATACTCCTTGATGGCCAGGTCATGACTCCAAGCCCCAGCATCAAGATCCTGGGCCTACATCTCGAGGCTAACACCAAGAGTGACGTCTCCTTGCAGCGCCTCAAAAACAGCATTAATCAAATCATATACATGATCAGGCGAGTTGCCACTACGAAGCGAGGCCTGAAGGAATCCGGTACCTTTCAATTAATTGAAGCTTTTGTCCTCTCGAGAGTTACTTACGTCAACCCCCTGTCTTCTTCTCGACAAGGAAGACATAGAGATGCTTTATATAATGATTAGAAAGGCGGTCGAGCAGGCCATTCGTCTTCTCATGAGTGCGTCCACACAGAGCCTGCTTAGCACGGGGCTCCACAACACGGTGGAAGTGCTGATAGAAGGCCATCTTTCTAACCAGAAGGTCCGACTCAGAACTGCGATGGGTAACCGTATGCTTCACCAATTGGCTGGGAAGCCCAGAATGTCACTCCGCTTGACGTACTCCCAGACTCTGGGCGACTAAAACTAAAGATGCTCCCTTTGCTTAGAAATATCAACCCCTCACACGACAAGGGTCACCGAAAAGCACGGGCTCAAGCGCTAAACACCACCCTCGGTTGGGATCATGCAGTTATCTACACAGACGTCTCCAAACAACGTGGGCAGCAATACGCCATCATCGTGGCTACCTCCTTGCGTGTACCTCGCTTAGGACCCAACACATGACGGCAGCAGAAAAGGCAGCCATCACCTTGGCTCTCGCTCAACCAGGGGTTATGAGGGTAGTCATTGATTCCCAGCAAGCCTACTGGAATTACCAGTAGAGTTGGGTGTCCTGAGCTGCACTGCGCGTGCTAAAAAACCACTCCCCAAACGGTTCCATTCAGCTCATCTGGACACCCCCTCACGCTTCAATGGAGGGCGACAAATAGACCCACCCAAAAAGCCTGCGCTTTACCTCCCGTGCTACGGAGCTGCACGAGGACAGTCACCCGCTTGCCACGTTCAGGGAGATAACCCAGCGTTATCGCATTCTGAGACAGACCATACCTTCGCCTTACCCCGACCTTTCCAGAGAACAACAAACTACCATACGGCTCATACAATCCGGGCTCCTTTCCACATCCTACGCGTCTTCACTTAATGTATCCGAATCGCGACGACGCTGAATGTAAATTTTGCTCAGAAGTAGGAACACTCCACCCCGTAATCGGGGTGTGTGACTTTAGCCCTGAGCACAATCCTTTCTTTGCGTCAACTACCCAACAAGACCAATGGGAGATCCTGCTGTCGAGGCCCTCTCTACCTACCTAGTTTCAGCGGGTGGACAGAACACAGGCCGCGCGGACTGCATATGGGCCCCACAGAAGAAGGAATCACTCCCCATGGCTTCACTCTGGGCCGCTCAGAAATCTGAACAGAAGTATTTCTTCCTCCTCCTTTTTGTCTGGCGCAAATCTCGTCACCTCCGTCCGCGGTGCAGAGACGGAGAAGACAGATCGTCTAACACCGAGTTGGAGCTTACTTTAATGTTATAAAAAAAAAGTTTCCACTCTTGTGCTACACCAATACAACTCAACCAAACACCGTTCATGCTTCATGCATTGATTTAACCTTAACAAGAATATCTATTTGAAGTAATAAATGGTGTGATTAAGTGCATTTCACTTCTCTCTGGTTTTGCTATTTGTAGAGCGATGTGAGTGAATTTAAGTGACGCCGCATGGGAAATCGTTATGGGTGCCGTTTACAGCTTTGCTTTCTAACCACATCCACGGGGTGGATTGGCGCGATTTTTTTTTTCTTCTTTTTTTTCTTCCAAGAAAGGAGGATGTATCGTGTTAAGGCGAGCGCGCGTGCGCAGGCAGTCCACTGCGCACGCTATCTCTTTCCCTCTTTCTGCATTGCACTGTATAAAACGAGCGCACAATAAACCAAGGGTATTCTTCGCTGGGAGACGGCTGGCATCGGTTCCTGATAAGCACGAAACAGCACTGAAATTTGGACCATGAGCAGCGCACGACACCATAGTGGAGGTTTTAGAAGCGTCACTGTAGAATTTTGCACGTGGGTATTTAAACTGCATAGACAGAAAATGCTGCAGTATTGCAGCTCGCGGTACCCGATTTTTGTCAAGTTTTATAAAAGAAAGGTCGCACGACACAGGGCGAACTTGCCAAGGCGGTAAAATGTTTGAAAAGGACGAGCTGTACACATCTAAAAACGAAGCGCTGAGATACGAGGCTCGCTCTCTCACTCGAAGTGAAAAGGGCAGAGGAACGGACGGGCGATTTACAAACAGCACAGATGTGGATGTATCGTTAAAGACAGGATAAAAGGATGGTTATTCAGCGATTAAATCTTAAAACGATAAAGTAAGTCCATGTACGTTTGCTGGTTGTCAAGGCTCCACTTATTACACTCGGCATACAGACTCACGACAGGGCTAGTGTGAAAAGCACCGGAAGCAAGCCGTAGCCCCAAGTGTAGCACTGGGTCAAGCATTCGCAACGCTGTTTTAGTCGCCGACCCATATACCACACTGCCATAGTCTAAACGAGAACCAACCAAAGCAGTATAGAGCCGTAGTAGGAGTTCTTTGTCAGCGCCATAGGATTGGTGGGAGAGAACCCTAAGGATATTCATTGTTTTCATACATGTATGCTTAAGTTTCTTGATATGGGGGATGAATGTGAGTTTGTGGTCAAACACAACACCTAAAAACTTGTGCTCCTTGTTCACAGGAAGTGACATGCCATTAAGAGTAATGTCTGGGTCCATATGGACCCCGCGCTTCCTAGAGAACACAACGCAGGAGCTTTTTACAGGATTCAATTTAAAACCATTCTTGTCTGCCCAGCTGGCAACTTTCTTGACGCCGAGCTGCACTTGGCGTTCGCATATTGACATATTACATGATTTAAAAGATATCTGCACGTCATCTACATACATGGAGTAAAAAATTGTAGGCGGCAGTGCCTTCCAAAGGGAGTTCATCTTTACTATGAAGAGAGTGCAGATTAGAACTCCGCTGTGCGGCACGCCATTTTCTTGCACGTGTACTTTTGACAGTGCAGAACCAACTCTGACGCGAAAGGTTCTCTCCAACCAATAACTAGCAAGGGTGTTAAACATATTACCAGAAACACCGAATGACTTGAGGTCAGTAAGGATCCCATAACGCCAAGCGGTGTCATAGGCCTTTTCTAGGTCGAAAAACACAGTTAAACAGAACTGTTTGTGAATGAAGGCATCCTTAATTTATGACTCTAGTGCCACAAGTTGATCGTTTGTGGATCTCCCCGCCCTGAAGCCTGCCTGGCAGCTCTCGAGAAGAACGTTGTACTCCAAAAAGTACACAAGCCTCCGGTTTATCATCTTCCCGAGAAGCTTGCACAGGCAGCTGGTCAGGGCAATGGGTGATAGCTAGCGGGAGAAGAAGGGTCCTTCCCTTCTTTCAAGAATGCTACAACTATGGCATCCCTCCAATACTTTGGGATGTGCCCCGAAAGGCATATCTTGTTGAAAAGGTGCAGAAGTGTTACAAGAGTGTCTGTGTGTAAGTTCTGTATCATTGTATATGTAATGTTGTCCGGGCGTGGATCTGAGGGTTTACACGTGCTCAGAGCACCCCTCAGCTCATTAAGTGTGAACTCCGAGTTATAAGAAGTGGCTGACCTGTCATTGTCATGTAAAGGCTTCTTTTCGGCCGTTTGTTTGTGTTTCATGAAAGTGTTTGTGTAGTGTGCTGAACTGGACACGTGTTGGAAGTGTTGTGCGAGGGTGTCAGCCTGGTCTTCGAGTGTATCTCCTGTTGTGCAGACCAGAGGCAGGATGTGTGTTTGTTGTCCCTTGACTTTGCGTATTCGTGTCCATGCTTTCCGTGTGTCTGTGTGGGAGTTAATTGATGTTATGAATGTACGCCAACTCTCTCGTTTTACCTCACGGCGCACACGTTTTCCAAACGCCTTTGCCCTTTTGAACAATAAAAGGTTTCCCGACGTGGGGTATCGGCGGAGGATACCCCACGCCTTGTTCTGGGCCTCTCGCGCCGGCCTACAGTCCTCATTCCACCACGGCCTCCGCTGGTTCCGCAGGGCACCAGAGGCGTGGGGTATGGACTTTTCGGCGGCGTCGAGGATGTGCGCCGTGAGTAGTTGGGTTGCCTGCTCAACGTGTAGTTGTGTTATGGACGTGTAGTGTAGTTTAGATGAATCTGTAAATATGTTCCAGTTTGCTCTTGCTTCATTAAACCTGTTCTAGGAAGATGGACTGCTCGGGCCCTTACGTATATATGTTAGTGAGGTGGGGAAGCGGTCACTACCATATGGATCAGTGCCCACACCCCACTAAAGACATGGAACGAGAACTGCAGATCCAATAGCCAAGTCAAGGTGTGAATAAGTATTGTGTCCTATATTATATATTGGCTTTTTTTGGTTGAAAAGACATGCTCCCGAGGATGTTAAGAATTTCTCAATTAGGCGACCTCGGGCGTCCGTGCGAGCAGAGCCCCAAAGAGAGTTATGTGCGTTGAGGTCGCCTAAAGGAATGAAAGGTTCGGGTAACTGATCTACCAGACCCTCGAAATCTGTGCTCGATAGTTGGAAGTCAGGAGGGATGTAAAGAAAACATAGTGTTATAAGACTATTAAAAATTATCGTTCGAATGGCAACAGCCTCTCGGATGGTCTGTAGTTGGACAGTGTGGCACGCCAAGGTTTGCCGGGCAATGATGGCCACACCGCCTAAGGATGTGCCACCACGATCTCTATCCCACCTAAATATCATGTAACTATTCAAGAAATTTGTGTGCATGGAGTTTAAATGGGTCTCTTGGAGACACATCACACTTGGCTGACTGGAATGCAGTAACTCATAGACATCATCAAGATTTTTAAGAAGGCCTGTGCAGTTTCATGATATTTTCTCTTCCCATTATTGAAGTTTAGAGCTACTGGAGTATGTGTGTGTTGATGTGTCGGCTTTGGGGGCTTGTACTCTTGGAAGGGGCTTTTTGATTCTCTCTACTGACCTGGACGCCGGAGCCCATTCCTTCCGCTGTGATGCATGCCGGAACGGCTCGACGTCTAGGTCGTCATCTGAAGGCAAGGGAGTGCCCAACGGACTAGGCCCCCTAGACTTGGACTGGGCACCCTTTGCAGTGCCCTTCATTTCGGCCGCGACCGCCGAGGGCGTCAGGAGCGCCGCGGGTGGCCCAGGCGGTGCGGCGGCCGTGGGAACTGCTGCGTTTTCCTCCAGCTCCATCTCCTCCGGGCCCTCGCATGTGCTTCGGGCCGGTGGAGATGAGGAGACGAAATAGCGGACGAAATTGCTAAAAAAGCCGCAAAATATGGCGAAAAAATTGACTGGCCTATTTCACTACAATTTATCAAAAAACAGCTCAATATTAACCTAAGAAAACATTGGAATGTTGAGTGGCAACAAGAAGGAAATGAAAGCTACACATTCCAATGGATAAAGAATATTTACAAAATTCCGGACCACTTTCCCACCAATTATTACACGTCACAGTTTGTCACTGGACACGGTAGATTTCCGTTTTATTTTCATAGGTTCGCCCTTGCAAATAATAATATATGTAAATTTAACCTACCAGCAGAAAGTTTTGATCACTATTTACAGCACTGCCCAATAACAAACAAACACAGAGAACAACTGCTTGATATTCATAGAAATTATCTCGTAATCTTGATGCCAACATCGACCATGCGCGTTTGCTTCAAGAGGTTACAGGATTGTTGTTTGTTTTGGACTTCAATTAGGACTTCTCCGGTTGTGAGCTTTTTACCCTTGTATGATTTGCCTACAAGGCTTTCAAGAAACTTGGTAATGAGAAAGACAGACTGGGAAGTGATGGGTTTTGATTTATCCAGGGATTCCATTACCAGGAAGCGCGAGAAATTATCGGTCTTTGGAATGGAGATCGAAGAAAAAGGAGGAAAGGATACTTCGGTGCGGCCCCTTTTCAGGGACCGATCACGTTTAGGGGGGGGGGGGGTTCAAAATGCCATATGATACACTGGAAAGCAGGGAGACGGGGGTACTTTCTCCTTTGACCTTACCCTGGTAGTCAAAGAGGTCCCGGAGCTCCCTGCCTGGTAGACAGGCAGGGAGCCCGTCAGCCGGAGCTTGACCAAGGCTCCGACGGCCACCGTTTACGGCTTCGACCCTCCACCTTTAAACACCTCCCCACGGTTGGACACAGCTTATGTATGGGAGCTCCGGGTTCGCGGTGTCACTGCTCACCGTCACCATGAATACTCAAGGTGCCCCGTGCGGGGCAGTTCCATTGAGAGGGTATGAGAGAATTGGGAGTGGTTAAGAGGACGCAGCAACCACTTGGGGATCGGTGTATCGGCAGCGAGGATCTGACGGCAGCTGCCCTCAGATCCTCGCGGAAGCGGAATTCCCACCGCCGATACACCGAAACTCACCGGCAATACACCCAGGTTCTGACGGCGCCGCCGGCGGTGGGTTGTTCTTTATCTTGGTTCTTGAATGTGGTTCGAAGCGCAGCACCGTGCCTCAGCATCCTTTTGTTACTTGCCGGTGATGTCGAGGAAAACCCTGGACCTATGACTAAACCTCAAGAAGAAAAATCTAGCTTCGTATCTAACTTCGTAACAAACAACAGTGCTACCCTGCTCGAATCCATTAATAAGATTTTACTCCAATAGAGTGCCCTTCTGAACGATGTAGAACAGCTGAAAACTCAAGGTGTAGGCTGTCTAATCTAAGATGCAAAGCGATGCATCTTGCGGAACCCTACATTAGCAAGACCAAACGTTTTCCGCGCTACAAGATAAAATAGACGACATCGAAAGTCGATCTCGGCGTTCCAATGCTCTTTTCTTCGGGTTTGATGAAAGCGAGTTCGGGATAGAACCGAACGCCTTGTTAAAGACTTTTGCTCGTAAAAGATAGGCGTAGCAGTTGATTCCATTGCCCGAGCACACAAACTGTGTCATTTTACACAAGAGAAAAAGGGACCGATTATATCCAAATTCCTTAATAATACAAAAATTGAACTGATTCTCAGCAAAGAATCCTAGCTAAAAAGCAGGCTCTTCAGCATCTCGCGTGATTAAATTATGCCTGTTCGCGATAACTGGCGCAAACTAGCCCAATTCATGAAAGCTGTAGCCAAGGAAGGAAACTGCTGCCGTCTGGTTTTAAATGCAGAGCATTTCTTTAACTCGCGATGTCACCGGGCGTTGTCGGCGTTCGCGTGCCTCGGCGTTCGCAACAGCCGTTCCAGGTGCGCCCTCTCCCCCACTCCTCCTCTCCCGCATAACGCTACTCTCCTCGCTCTCAACAACAGGTCAGCACCCCTCCCCCTACACTATATAAAAGAATAATACTTACCGGCGCCTGGTTTCGATCCCACGACCCTGCGGGCGGAACGCAAGGTACATGGTGCTCTACCCACTGCGCCCCAAAGCCGACACAGAATGGAAAAGGCTGCGAACGCGCCTTATATCCTTGACTCATTCAAACTACATCAAGAAGCTGCTGATACAACGCATTCACTACCTGTGGGCGGAACGCGAGGTACATGGTGCTCTTCCCACTGCGCCACAGAACCGACACAGAATGAAAGGCTACGAACGCGCCTTATATCCTTGACTCATTCAAACTACGTCAAGAAGCTGCTGATACAACGCATTCACTACCTGTGGGCGGAACGCGAGGTACATGGTGCTCTTCCCACTGCGCCACAGAACCGACACAGAATGAAAGGCTACGAACGCGCCTTATATCCTTGACTCATTCAAACTACGTCAAGAAGCTGCTGATACAACGCATTCACTACCACCGACTCCCCAAACACTAAACGTTAACGCAATACACCCACCCCCTATGCGACGCATTTACTCGAGTCCCCTTCGCGGGGAAATGGGCCCTTTTTACTAAGCTCTTCGTAAATAACCATGTTTACTTGTGCGACACTGTTAGTGATTGTGCTGCTGGAATAAATGTTCGTGATAATACACCCGTACTGGTTACTCCCGTAAGAGGCGCCAGTGAATGACGTCATTCCCTCCCTGCATTTACAAAGTGTTCTTCACCACATGTAACGCTTTCCATTCCCAAGAACATTCCCTTCTTGTTTACAAATATTCGCAGTGCTCTTTGGAAAAGCATCCCCCCCTCTTCACCTAATGATTCTTAAGCAGGATTGTGATGGCTCGTGTTTGCCGAAGACTTCGGCAGGTGGTTCGCCTCAACAAAATGTGCATGGTGCCATACTGCTACGGTGTCATCCGGCAGCAACATCAATCCTGGTAACCGACGCTAAAAGAGACTATCGCTTGTTCTCATCTTGTAAAGGGCCAGTGTATTTGTGTGCGTGTGTGCATTTAACTTCTAAGGATCGGCGACGGGACACCAGTCTGTGACTCTTCCGAAAAACGGAGCAGCGCGACTCGGGGACGGCGTCACCGCGCCAGCATTGAGAATTTCGAGATACGGCGGAGAGGTGAGTGCGTTGGGAAGCGCCAATGACTCACCTTGAAAAGGGCATCTGGGTACCGTCTTGGAGAAGCCACTTGAACCCCACCTCCAACCCCCCCAATAAGAACGCCTTTTTTGACAGCCTAAGTTGCTCACTATTCCCCCGCCGGACACGAGGCGACAGCGGTCATTGACGCGTGGGAGGAGTGGAAGAACGACGAAAGGTATTAAAGGGACACTGAAGTGATTTGTAAACAATGCGGGATTACGAGCGCAAACTGTAGTCCGGAGTCCCTGGGCCCTGTTTCGAACACTCTGTGCGCGTTTACGCGAATTTATTTAGTAGAAAAATCAATTCGAAAATGCTGTCCTCCTCTCTTTAAGCTCGCCCATTTTCTGTGGCGTTTTCGTGTGACGTCGGGAGGAGCCGCGCTCACAATTGGCTGCGCTACTGCACGGCTCGCCGACCTTCCGCGACCGAGGCAGTCGGCCCACCGTTTAGTCCGCCGGCCGCCAACGGGTCGTTGCAATTCGCTCGATCAGTTGAAACTAAGCCAGAACACGTTTGGGAATGGAAGAATGCGCCTTTATTTACTTCGTTAGTTTGTACACTGTATCTAGCTCCAAGTCAAGGTCGCTTCACACAAGCGCTGCACAAGCGCACATGCGACGCTTCGCTGACTGGTACGCCAGTAGGAAAATATAAGGCCTCTTGAAGGGGGAGAAGAGTGAGCGAAGTTAATATACGCCTCGAGATTAGCGATCGCTGCGCCGCCTGCCGCCGCTTCTCCGCGGCGTTTGCGGGATTAGCGCTGCGTGCCTGATAGGTGGTCATGCAGTGTTTCGGTTCTCTTTCGCTTCTCTTTGCCTTTCCGCGCACTAAACAACTTGTTACGGTGACGTCTGTAAGCTAACTGCACGTTTAGAGAGAGAGAGAGAGAAAACGTTTATTGAAAAGCAGGGATGGGGTAGGGGAGAAAAATAGTTAGGGCACTTAAAAAAATTCCCCCGCATTTCCCCGAGGGGGAGAATGTGAAAGTGCGAATGCACGGTTGTCGGCCCGCTTGCGGCGCTTGCGCTCGGCCCCCGCAGCCCACCGCCTCGCCGCCTTCTCTTCCATCTCTTCCATCGGGTTTGTAGTATCACGTGTACACCACGCAGTTATCAAGCCGCTATAACGCCGCTGAGTCGCCAACGCACGCCGCTGACGACGTAGTTTGAATGCGTTAAAGATATAAGGCGCGTTACTGACACCGATATCAGCGTCGCGTCCGTGGCTTATTCGGTAGAGCGTCGGGCTGCGGCCCGCAAAGTCCTCGGATCGAAACCTGGCGCCGGATGCTGTTTCATTTTTAAATATAGAGGAGCACTGCGGACGCCGCCGCCGCCGCCGGCGGTGGATGGTTTGGGGTCGCTTATAAAGTGCGTTCGCACTTAAAAAACAGCTGCGTCTTGGTAGAGCGCTATAACGCCAACAAGAGCTACCCGGGGAGGCGGTTCTGCGCGCTTCTTGGCCGCTCTTGCGGGCGTCGGCGACGGCAGCAGCATATCACCGCTGTCACCTTCGAACACGTCAGCACAAGTGATCGCCTCGTTCAGACCTGATATTGGCACTGTAAGAGGATGGTTCGTTTTGCAGCGCAGACAACAAATGCGGCTTTGCTTCGAATATGTACGTCGTAGAAAAATATGTTGCGGGGATGTGATAACCCAATAGCTGACAGAAACTTGTGCCTTTTATGGGAATATAAGCCACGCGAAAATGTTAAGTACAGTGCTCAGCGATTGAAACGCGATACTCGGAGCGCATGGCTGCCGGTGCTTGTTGCGCCACAGGTGAGCGCTTGTGAAAGCGAGCTGATGCATTGTGGTATACGGTGAGGGTGAGAGCGTCCGTGACGCATGCTGACTGCATCCGGCAGACAGCCCTTCAGTGTGTGGTTCTTGGCGGCGTCATAGGGGTGCTGCATGCCATGGCTTCAAAACGCTGCGCCTGCCTGCCGCGCCGCGCCGCGCGAAGCTGGGTGAGCTGGCACCGCGCGCGTTATATAAGAAGAATTTGAATGCGCATTTATCGCGATGTGTTATCGTGGCGCGCACGGCACGCAGGCGCAGCGTTTTGAAGCCATGGCATGTAGCACGCCTATGCCACCGCCAAGAACCACACACTGAAGGGCTGTCTCCCGGATGCACTAAGCATGCGTCACGAACGCTCTCACCCTCATCGTATACCACAATGCGCCAGCTCGCTTTCACAAGCGCTCACCTGTGGCGCAACAGGCAACGGCAGCAACGCGCTCCGAGTATCGCGTTTCAATCGCTGAGCACTGTACACTCAAAGCCTGTGCATTATCAGATATGTGCCCACTCATGCATTATAGTAAGAACCAAGGTATATGTTAATGAAACCACGCGAAAATGAAAGGTTGCAAGTCAGGAATAAATAGAATAGTCGTAGGGGAATGAAAAAAAAATGAGTGCAGCTTCTGAAATGCTAAAGACGTTTGTTTGAGCAAGGTAGTATTCACCAGACCAACTAGATGCGAAATGCACTGATATTTCGCTAGACATGAAGGGGGGGGGGGGGGGTGAGGAGGAGGACGCTCAACTATCGTTGTTTACAAATGCGGAGCGAAATCAACGAATGAACGGCACACACACACAAGCTGCGTGTTCACTTTTCGTTTGTTTTTCGCCTTCAACGAATGGCTGATCACTCGGCGGGCGCATTTTTTGAAGAATGCAGGGTTGGCAGTTCACAAGCGATACGAGGTGTCTTTGAAAGAGTTGATTGATTGGTTGCAGGGTTTAACGCGCCGATGCAACGGAGACGATGAGGCACGCCGTAGTGGAGGGCTCCGGATTAATTTTGAACACCTGGAGATCCTTAACGTGCGCCGAAATCTCGTACACACGAGCTCGTTGGAAGAGTGTCGTATCTGATAAGGGTCTCTGATATCGGTTTATGCTAGATTCTGCAGTCTCCCTGTGCCATATGACGATGTTTAGAAGAAGAGTTTGGTCACGGACGCGGATTACTCTATAAGCCCATCTTCACGCTTCTCGTGGAGGATAAATGTAACAGATGAATCTTTGCGAGCGCTCACCTCGGGACAAGACGACCCATCATTAAATTTGTCGTCGTGTGCTGACTCCGGAGTGTAATTTTGCATTATTCATCGTACTTCTTTGGTACAATGTTTGTGAAATTTATGCCGCATTGGCTTGTTCATGGTACTGATCAAAATCAAATATGTGATATTGGCAGGCGTAACTTGCGTGCTGTCAGGTATGAGTGCTCCGCTGGATTTTGTAAGTGCACAAAGTCGATTTACATCATAGTGTGTATGGCCGCAACATGAACATCGGAGGAAACACTGCTTACAGAGACACTGCCACTAAATTTCAGGGCAGCGGAATTGCAATGAGCTGCATGCAAATGCTGGCTTCGGGACGCCGGCCTGTGACACACGCCCGTGCTCATATAGATTTCACTAAGATCGCGTCATAAACGTTTATACTCTCGTGAACACACCACGCTTGCAAACAGAGTGCCTTCTCCACGTTATTCGGTATTTCGAACAACGGTAAATCGCTGTCTTGAACGAGCCCCAAAAGCAACGGCGACAGGGGGGAGCGGGCCGGGGACTCCCGCGCCTGCTTTCGAAACGGGCCGCTAGGGGGATTTCAGTGGCGACCCTACAGGCCGCGCTCGAGGCGTATATGTACTAAGGAAATAAAATCAACTGATATTTTTACCGTACAGCGTAAAATTAGGGTGCGGGAAGCACTTTTTTGCGCTGGGCGAACAAGCAGAGCGGTCAGCAGCACGACTACGCATCTGCGAACGCTTTCCCGTCTACGAAATGCAATTGCTAGATGTGAGCTATTGTGGAAACTCGGGGGACGCTTACTGCACGAGCGCAATACAACAAATAGTCACATAAGCTGCTTGAAATAGTAAAACTAAATAAAAGTGTAAACTGGTTATACATTATATACCTTATCATTTCCATCGCCGCCAGCGGCCCCCTGTGGCCTAGTCGTCTGAGGTGCTATGTGTTTTGCCAGTCACAAGTTCGAATCGCCGCGGGTACATGCTTTTTTTTTTTATGAGTTAACTTTTTTGTTTTTCGCCGATGTTTTCTATACTGAGTTCACCTATTTTTGGGCCGCAACGTTCATTGTTCCACGAACTAGTCCACAGAACTCGCGCAGGCTAGCACTGCCGCGATAGCGAGTTCTCGTTGGCGTACTGTTGCCATAAGCACCGACTGCTTGCGGGCAGTGGGCACAGGCCAGAATCAACAGACCGTTGGCCTGGTGCGAACACGCTTTTTACGATACAGGCATGAGCGAGGCAAGCTCCAAATATGGGGGAAAAGCGCATGCATTTGAGCGTCTGCGGGGACGCGGAGGGCGTTCATGCATTGCGCAGGCCTCAGATAGTGAAGGCTACGATTCCAAGCCGTCCTGGGAGGCTTATCGTATGCATTTTACAGCCGACAACATGGCAGAAGCGCGGTACTACGATAACTGGGATATTGAGAATGCCCATCCAACGACGCCATCGAATGTCAAACATGTTGTTTTACAGACCGAAACCGAAACCGAAACTTGTTTGATTGCTAACCTTGGGCATCGTCCAATCACGGCGCCCCCTCCTCCCAACGTCACAGCTTAGTTTGTGCGGCCGCCGCCAACCGCGCATGGTAGTTTTTCTTCTTTCGCGCTTTGTAAAATAATTACCGATTTGTCAACCGGATAAACGATGAAAAGTGTGCTAATTTGAGCCAGTCTACACAGTGCAAGCAAAAACTGGAGCTTGACGAATTCACTTCAGTGTCCCTTTAAAAGAGGAGGCCGACCGGAGGGCGGGGACCGTCAGATCGAGGGGCAGTCAGATTCGGAGAGATCGAGGGACAGCGATCCGGGTGTGGACGTGACGAGCTGAGAGATGCGTTAGGCCGAAGACAGGGGGGTTTCGGGCCCCGGAGTCTAGCCGTGACTCGGGTGCGACGTCTGACGGGAGAGCCATATGGGGAGCGGACGAGACGAGACACAAGAAGCGGTAGGCAGAAGGCAGGGGAGCTTAGGACTCCGGAGTCTAGCCATCGCGTGAGTGCGACGTCTGACCACCCGTCTCCATACTTAGCCAACCGACGTCCCGGAGCAGCCAGCCCGGGAACAACAGAAACAACCTCTAGAAGACCCCTCTCCGAGCGTGGAGCGGACGGCACAGCTAACATCCCCTCCCCCGGAGGGCCACGTAACAAAGGACCCCCAGCTAGCTCTCCCGGAGCCTGAACCGACCATCGAAACGCTCCCCGAAGGCCCTCGGCAGGGCAGGGATCAACGCCGGACAAGGAGAAAGCTGGCAAAAGAACCCCGATGGGCCCAGCCAAATGCAGCCAAGGTGAGCGCCTACCCCACAATGAGCCTCCCCCAACCCAGACTAACCAAAACAAAAAAAAAGAGTACAACTCTTATTTACCAATGGAACTGCAGAGGAATCAAAAACAAACTCGGAGAGCTTCACCTCCATATCGACAACCTTGATTCAAAACCTTCCGTCATTGCCCTTCAGGAAACTAACGGCAAACCCAAGTTGTCCGGGTTCATTATGTACACAGACCCCACCGAAAAGAATACAGCACTCTTAGTCCGCAGCAATTTTGCTTCGACACAACACGCGCGTCCAGGGACAGCACCCCGGACCTCTCCCTGCTAAAAGGGCACCGGGTGGTGACATGGCAGAGCATCAGCACAAACCTCGGGTCTGATCTTGGCATCATCACCCTAACGATAAGGGGTCCAATCACAATCACCCCAACGTGGTTGTGAACACGTTCTCATCAAAATCCACAACCGCGCAGCATAGGCAGCGAGCAAAACATTTGCGTCCTCAACGCCTACTGCCGCACATCGAAAAAGGATCCCGATTTCTAGAACACTTTCCATGACTGCCTACAAGCGCCGACGACGAGACCACTAATAGTCTTAGGTGATTTTAACGCCGCCCACACACAATGGGGATACCGCTATCAATCCAAGAGAGGCAAACAACTCACTCAAGCAATAGAACAACAAGGCATTACAATCCTCAACGAACCGGGCACCCCCACCCGCATGGGCACGTCCAGGGACAGCACCCCGGACCTCTCCCTGCTAAAAGGGCACGGGTCGTGACATGGCAGAACATCGGCACAAACTTCGGTTCTGATTATGACATCATCACCCTAACGATAAGGGGGCCAAGCTTCACAGAACAGGTGGGTCAGGCCCGAATAACAGACTGGGTCTGGCTCCGCAAAAAAACTACGGACAACGAGAATCCCGAGCCAACATCCGAAACGGTGCCAAGGACATTTCAAGCCTGGGTCAAGGAGCACCTCGAGTTGGTCGACAAATATACCCAAAAGATAGCCACCACTGTCATAACCCCGTACGTTGACACTAAACTCGCACACATATGGGAGGCTCGACATGCGCTGACCAAACGATTGAAGAGACAAAGACACAATAAGAAGCTCGCAGGCGCATCGACAACATCAACAGACAGGCAATGAAATATGCCTCCCAACTCTGCAGGGAGAACTGGATTAAGCTCTCCGACCGTTTACAAGGAACCCTATCAACCAGAAAAACATGGAACCTCCTCCGGCATATGATCGATCCACTAAATGGCAAAAGTGCAAGCAACCGCAACTTCACGCGCACGCTCAACAACTACACGGGGGGTAGTGACCAACTGATCAATGACCTCAAAAACAAGTATCTACAAACCGAAAAGAGCAACATGCCTCTTCCCGACTACGAGGAACGTGCAACCAATACCTTGACCTCCTGTTTTCAGACCAAGAGCTCATTGTGGCAATTGAGGAATCCAAACAAGGCGGCGCACTTGGCAGAGACACCATCACCTACCGGTTACTCAACAACCTCAGCGACAAAAGCAGCCTAGAGCTCCTAGACCACATCAACAACATCTGGGAACAAGGGGTACTACCCAAAGAGTGGGTAGAAGTTGAGGTCTGGTTCATACCCAAGCCGGGAAAAACACCGCACATCGACAACATTCGACCTACCTCTATCACCTCCTGCATGGGAAAGGTCGCAGAACGAATGGTTCCCAGACGCCTCCAACGACACTTGGACTCCACTGGACAGATGCCGATAACCATGTTTAGGCGGCCACAGAATAAACCGGACAAAGCGATTGGTGCGCGAAAACTATCGGCGCGACACCTTTCGGCCCAGCACCTGCTGTCGAGATAGCGGAGGGCGCATGCGTATCCCTCCCTATAGTGAGCTGCACTCTCTTATTAGTTAAGATGAACTTCCTTGGGAAGGCATTGCCATCTACAATTTATTATTCAGTGTATGTACACGACGTCCAGGTATCTTTGAAATCATGCAATATGTCCATCTGTGAGCGTCAAGTCCATCTTGGTGTGAAAAAAACTAGCCAGCTGGGCAGACGCGAATGATTTTAAACTTAACCCAGAAAAAAGTTCTTGTATTGTGTTCTCCAGGGAGCTTGGAATCCATCCGGACCCAGACATTACTCTTCATGGCGTTTCGATTCCTGTGAGGAAAGAACACAAGATTTTAGGTATAGTGTTGGATGAAAAACTTACCTTCATCCCTCACTATAAACTAATGAAACATAAACGTCTAAAGGCTATCAACATTCTTAAAATCTTGTCACACCAGTCCTATGGAACGGACAAGCAACTCCTCTTACGTATTTTTTCTCGCCTATTGGGGTCTCCACTAGACTATGAAAGTGTCGTTTATGGGTCTGCAACAAAAACGGCACTAAAAATGCTTAACCCAGTGCTGCATCTGGGGCTTCGCCTTGCGTGTGATGCTTTTCGCACTAGCCCAGTCCAAAGCCTCTACGTCGAGTGCAATAAGTAGTCCCTGCACCACCAGAGGACATACATCGACTTGCTGTATGCTTCAAAAGTCATGTCTGTGACTAATCATCCTTTTAATTCCACTCTTAACGATACATCCACGCAACACCTCTTTTTAAACCGCCCATCCATTTCATTGCCTTTCTCACTTAGGGTGAAAGAGGAAGCTTCTGAGCTCAAATTTTCCTTTATAGACGTACACAAGACCTCCATTATTGATTTTACGCCACCTTGGAATATTCACCCGGTGTCGCGTGATATGTCGTTTACTCAACTCGATAAAAACAGGACACCAAGGATTGCGATTCTGCAAGATTTCTTGTTTTTACAGGCCAAGCACCGATGCTCGGAATTTTACAGCGAGGCATCAACGACTGCCAATGCTGTGTCTTGTGCTGCGCAGGGAGACAACTTTCGGGTCTGTAAGGCGATGAATGTCCATAGCAGTATTTTTAAGGAAGAAGCATATGGAATAATAATGGTTTTACATCACATTATCAAACACCAAATATCAAGGTCTGTTGTGTACACGGACTCCCTTAGTGTTGTAGGTGCTTTGGCCTCTAGGAAGCAATCTAAAAACTATGTAATTAATCTTGTTTTTAAGGCCATTATATCTGCATAGACCTCAAACCTTGAAATAACTATACGCTCCATTCCAGGCCACTCCGGAATCGCGGGAATTGAGGTTGCGGATAAAATGGCTGCCGGTGCTGAACTGCAAGGCAGGGTTGACGTAACAACAGTACCCTAATCTGACCCTTTCCAGGATTACCTAACCACAATGATATTGTCCATACAAAACAGAGCAGCCCGGTTTATATCTCGCAATTATAGCACTCATTGCAGCGTAACAACATTAAAACAAGCACATTCTATTTTGCCATTGCACGTTCGTCGCTCTGTTGCACTGTTATGTTTGCTACCTAAATATATTCACAGCACAAGACGTTCTACGCTACCCTTAACAGCACCATTGCGCATGTCCAGACGCCTGCACAATCACTTTAGCTTCACTCGCATCTACGGCAAAACGAAGGCATTCAACTTATCAGCGCTTCCTAAGGCCATATTATTGTGGAACGATCTTCCCGACTGCATCGCCTCTATCACCGATCCAGATTCATTTCGCGAACATGTGTGTAACCATTTTTCATCGCACTAATATCGCTTCAACTTCACTGATGTTTGCAGCTGCAGCTGTGCCACTTGCCTAGTTTCACACTTCTCTTTGGTTCTCTTTAGTCTTTGCTGTACTCACCGTTGTCTTGCGATTTATGTTGGTAAAAGCCATCGTACGGCTGGCAGTATGTGTGTTTGGAAAATGCGTGTGTATGTTGTACACCTGGGCCTTACAATTTTTTTTACTGTGCTTACCTCTGATATATCTAAGTTATTGTTCTCCCCGTTTTTGTCGCTCAGTCGCACTGCCGGTGCTGCTCACTTGAATTCTATACCTTGGCCTTCCGAATGTTTTTACTGTGTTTCTTTCTTGTACCCTGAATTTCTTGTTATCCAAGCTTTCTGCATATCGGCAAACCTTCGTGTTATTACATTTGTTTGAGTGTATTCCATGTTATTGATGACCGCCCTATTACTCTTTGAAGTTTGTACCCCCTTACTCAATGCTCTCATTGAGCTTGTAACGTATCATAAATAAATAAATAAATATCAAGCATCAGGCAACACCTTCGTAAAACATGGCAAACACACTTGAGTGAACCGACAGGCAACAAACTGCACGTAATAAAACCAGACTTGGTTTCATACACTACCGACACACGCAACAGATGCACAGAAGTTGCTTTTGCTCGTCTACGGATAGGGCACACACATGCAACGCACTCGGATCTCCTCACGGGACCCTTAAGAGCCCTGTGGAGCAGCTGCGGAGAGGCCCTATCCGTAGTTCACATACTCATTCAATGCAAGGAACTCGACACAACACTACACAAACACTCTCCCCAACTCTACAGACAACACATTCCACTCCACCCATCGTTGTTTTTGGGTGAAGATACTATGGTTTCCGTTAAAAGTGTTTTAAGTATTTGTGAGATATTAAGTGTTTAAAACTCATTTTCTACCATGCATAATCAACACTTGCCTTATACACCAGCCACTACCATTGTCTTCAACTGATCTTTCTGTCTTATTGAGCGATTTTAGTGTTTTATACTTCACTCCTCATACCTAACCACTCATTTGGTGCTCTTTGCCCCAGTTGGCCTTGCGCAATAAAAATCGAACCATCATCATCATCAACAACACGTTACACGTTCCTTTAAAAAAAGTAACTAGATACGTAACCCCTTACCGAAAAAGGTTACAAGGTAGAAGTATCTCGTTCCTTGTAACGCGAAACGTGCATGTCTGATTTTGTGCACTTTTATGAGTCACATATTTTAGCAAAAACCAATTCAATAAATCAATTAGTGATACTATTATTGGAGAAAATTACGGAACACCCTTTTTGTTCCAAGATACGATATAGCACCAGTGCTGTTGGTTAGGACGAAACCATAAAGCCACTTTTTAGATGCTGTAAACGGCTACTACCCACCGCGGTGCCTCAGTGGCTAAGGCGTTGTGCTGCTGAGCACGAGGACGCGTGTTCGAATCCCGGACACGGCGGCCGCTTTTCTGATCATCGCGGCAAGCTTGGATTAGGCGGCTTACAGAAGTCCTAGACCTCCAGGTGAGTCGGCAAATTTCCCGCCGAGTAGTCCCTTCGATGAAAAGTCGCAAGATATGCCTCCGTTGCTCGATGGGGACGCGGGACCGCATTTTTACTTGCTGTATACGCTTCATAGGTATCACTGTCCAATGGGTGACATGAAAGGAAACGCCTCATTGTTTGTCCAATGGGTGACATGAAAGGAAACGCCTCATTGTTTTTCGATAGCAATTAACTTACAACGCAGAATTGTATATTTCGGTATATTTTTCCGAAGCGAATAAACCATCCCTGTTTTCAGTTCTTGATATCAACTGTGTGTTTTTCGCATAACGACCAGCACTGGTTCAGTCATGTGTGAATCTTTATCGTAGCCTTTCTTCAACACGAGTTTGCGTTCCAGTAAATATAACGAAAAAAGAGACTAAAGCTTGGGATTGGGCTAGTTGGTTTGACATCTCAGGGGGAAAAAACAGCGCAGAGACGGGGACTAACGGACGAAAAGACAGCACAGCGCTTGTACTGTCTTTTCGTCCGTTAGTCCCCGTCTCTGCGCTGTTTTTTCCCCCTGAGAAAAAAGAGAGCGCCAAACAAACACTCTCAGATGAACGCACAGTTACGCGACATCAGCGCATGCGGGCAAGCTGCCGGCTGCTGCCAAGCATAACGTCGCTCGGCAGGCGTGCCGCGCAAGGCTCCGTCGCGCGTCGCATTCGAGAGGAACGAGGTGCTGGGCCCCTATTCTTGACTGCACAAATTGCCAGCAATTCGTCATGTTTGCCGGCAATTTGCCGGAAGTCTTTTCTGATTGGCTTTCAATTTTGGTCACGTGCTTCCGGTTGACAAAGCGGTTGTGTGTGCTGTCGTCATTTTGACGTTTTATGACGTTTACGGACACGAGTTCTAAAGTTTGTTTTATTTCTCCTTACTGAAAGGGCATAATTCTTGGCCGGCAATGAAAATCCAGTTAAAAAGCACTAGACATGGCAACGTAGGCCTGTCTTTGCTATGCAAAAACAATAATGCCTGTAATACACGCTCTCTCTGTGATTGGCTGAGAAGGCATGACGTAATTTAAACAGTTGGCGGGAACGATTACGTTAGGTATTGTCAACTTCAGCCTGCGTAAAAGTGAAGTAAAGCTACGTAGCAGCTTGAAAATGGCGGCTGTTTTTATCGCAAAATACAAGCAAAATAGGGCAAAAAATTTGCCCCGGCTTTCGGCGCCGCGAAATGTCCGCGAATTTGCATCAGGCACAGTTTCGCATGCACGCTGTTTAAAGCGTATTTCCTACCGAAACAAATTATAGTTTCAACTGTTTCCTAGTCAGCGATCATGGAGCATACAAATAACGTGCAGTATTTTGCTTTTATGTTCGGCAATAAAATAAAAATTATTTGTTTGGCGTAATCGCAACATAATAGGGCAGTACAAGCCTCTCCATGACAAAGAGAACCCAATGCATAGCATTTGTCGAAACTCGTCCTAGTAAGCTGTTGGGTCACATGATCGAACTCAAGAGAAAAATAACAAAGAAAAGTGACTCCTTGGTTCATTACAGCGCTGATTCAAGTCGAGATTGACGAATGAGTGAATCGGCGACATCGGTGCGCTCCGCGGTTATTAGGCGTAGCGCTTCGCTGCTCTTATGTGTCATAAAAGCGATGGAATCGGCCGGTTTTTTCTCTTATCACGCCATAAACTTGTAACAAAGCAGCAGACGATGGCGTGGCTGCGGTGGCGGTAGGGAAGGTGAAAACGCAACAAAGCTTGCATTGAAGCAGAGATGCCAACTATGTTACTAAAAGCGATTGAAAGAAATAAATAGATGCCATAAAAAATTTTTGTTATGTTCTTTAATGAAGCTAGACATCCGCCTTTCGCTCGCTTTTGGATCTACGTTACTCGATCGCCTTGTGGTGCTGACGCCAATTTTCACTTTCAGAACTGTGTTTTTCTTGTCAGCTTCAGCTACTGTCTTAATTTTTATAGCCATGCCCAGTGTTTTTATGTCTTTCTTGCGCAATATTTGATACCTTGGTCGCGATCTTTATAAGTGAATTGTCAAATTACACTGCGTGTCGTCATAGCTGTAGGTGCAGCACGTCACTGATTGCTTACGTCGTGCTTACGCAAGAAAAACATGGCGAATTGCCGGCAATTTGTGCAGTCGAGTAGGGCCCGTGCTAACGAAATCAAGGAAACCGAAATACACAAACTATAGGGAGGGACACGCACGCGCCCTCCGCTGTCTCGACAGCAGGCGCTGGGCCGGAAGGTGTCGCGCCGATAGTTTTCGCGCACCGCTCACTTGGTCCGCTTTATTATGTGGCCGCCAGTACGGTTTCCGTGAACATCTCAGCACCCACGACGTCCTCCTACAACTTCACGAACTTGTCATCAAGAGAGCGAAAAACCCAACCCCAAGAGCCATCCTGGCCTTCGATCTTAAAGGGTCTTTTGACAATGTCACTCACGCCAGCATACTCCGCAACCACAAGACGGGATGCGGCGACAAAATATTCAAATACACCAAAGATTTGCTCAGCAACCGCACAGCAGTCATCAACATCGGAGAGGAAACGCCACAGTCGATCCAGATGGGCGACAGGGGTACCCCACAAGGGTCCGTCCTTTCGGCCATGCTCTTTAACCTGGCCCTCCTCCCCCTTCCGTCCATCCTCGACACTATAGAAGGAATAGACCACGCTCTCTACGCAGATGACGTCACCATATGAACTTCCAAGGCGGGATCGGATGGATGGGTGAAAGAGGTCCTCCAACACGCAGCCAACACGGACCAAGAATACGCACAATCATGTGACCTCAGCTTCGTTCCCCAAAAATCATAACTCCTCGTTATAACACCAAGCAGAAAAAAGAGCGAAATACCTTCTATAACCCTCACCGTCGACGGCACCGACATCAAACCTACAAATCAAGTGTGGATCCTAGGTTTACTCATTCAAGAAAACGGCAAGGCCGCGGCGCTGATCGCGAAACTCAAAACGACATCGGATCACACCATCGACATGATTCGGCTAGTAACCAATCGTCAAACGGGACTCATAGGAGGAAGGCGCACTTCGGCTGGTTCAACCCTTTGTATTATTCCGAATAGTATACTCCGCCTCAGACCTCCAGCTCCTCAAAAAAGATATCGACCAACTCGATGCAATAATAAGAAAAGCTACCAAACTGGCCCTGGGCACCCCCTCCACTTCTCCAGCGAAAACCTCCTGGGCATGGCCAAGCGCAACACCGTACGCAAACTAACAGAGGCCCATCTCTCCAACCAACGAATCCGACTCAGCCAGACCCCAGCGGGACGAGCCGTACTAACCAAAATCAGGTGGCAGGTAACCTACCACTAAGAAAAAGGACCCATACCCACTATCTGGACCACCAGCATAGAAAGTAAAACAATCCCCAATAACATGAACTCCGATCGCAACAAAGATCACCGAAAGGCCAGAGTGAAAGCCCTGGCCAAACTCCTGGACAAAAACGACGGAATCCTCTACACAGACGCCTCACTCCCTATGGGCTCAACATCGGCAACGATAGCCGTCACGACAATTGACAAGCCCATATGCTGCTCTTACCTCGTCACACCCTCCCCTGAAGAGGCTGAGGAAGTGGCCATAAGCCCCGTGTACATGGACGCGACGGGGGCGGGGTGAGTTGAGTGGCGGGTTCAGCTTACCTCGACGCGTCCGAGTTTATGTGAACCCCGTCCAAAGAATCGAGGTGAGGGGAGCGGCGGGATTCCCGGAAAAGGGGCTACCGTATTTTCACGATTCTAACGAGCACCCTCTCTTGCTAAAAGGTAGCTTAATATTTGTGTGCGCGTTACAATCAGGCTCAAAACCGAAATAGGTTTTAAAGCGACCAGCAGCATTCCCATGCGCAAGGGACACTAAGTACCCGCAAAATCCAACTCAATTCAATAAAAACAATCCGTCAACACCACGTGAGTGAATTTCGGCGCACTGATTCCTCAATGGCATGCCGCATACTCTGGTCAGCTGTTGCACATTTTTTTGTGCTTCTGCTTAGCCCCTAAAGCTTAAAATTATGAAGATCAAGGTACTTGAAATCGCAGGCAGCTTCAGTGTTCCCCGCTATAACTTTATTTCCAGCAGCAGCTGGATAAGCAACCTTGTGAAGCACAATTCATTATTGGCTTCAAGAGCTGCATACGCCAAATAAAATCTCCCTCTTCCAGGTACGTGGTGTCATGTCTTTTCCATCTTCGCAGTACCGTCAGTGTCACATTTTTTTTTTTCGAATTTTCCTGCGCGAACTTACCCGCGCGTTACGATTGGGGGCGCGTTAGAACCGCGCAGATACGGTATTCTGCTCCCCGCGGCCCGCCGACTCAGCCCGACGAGAGAGCTAACCCACCCCCTGCCTCCGAGTTGACTGGACTCGCCGCGACGGCTCTCTGACCCACCCCGTCCGCTTATACATGGGGGGTCGAGTCCAAAAAACCTGTTTATTTCGACTCAACGCGCCCTCGTCGGGTCAATGTAAACGGGGCTATAGCGATAGCCCTTACTCAACCCGGCTACAACACCATCATCACGGACTCCCAGACAGCATACAGGAACTACAGAAAAGGGCGGGTGTCTATCACAGCGACCCGCATTCTCCGAAAGACTGACACTCCAAATACCGAAAACGAGCTTTAAGGGTCCCAGCGCACTCCGAAGTCGAGGGCAATTAGTTCGCCCATCAGCAGGCCCGCGAAGCTACCCTCCGGGCCGAGGAAACTGCACAACAACCAATCACTAGGTACAACGAAATACTCAGACACTACAGGGAGGATAGGCCACGTTTCTCCCACCTCACCACTCCCTCACTCGACAAGAACAATGCACCCATCGACAAATTCAAGCCGGGTCCTTCCAACACCCTTAACTTCAAAACAAAATTTACCCCGTGCGGTACGACAAGGAATGCCCTTTCTGCAAACGACTCGGCACGCTCCGCCACGTAATTGGAGAGTGCGAGTTTTCCCACGCCGTCCCCCTTCCCCTCACCCGAACCAACAACGCCTTACTTGAACGATGGGAAACTTTGCTGCTCAGCCCCGCCCTGGAAGACCAGACGCTACTCACCGCCAGGGGCCTGGAGGCCCGAACAGCATATGGAGCCCGTGAAGATGGCCGCAACTCTCTCCGGCGCCTAACGACGCCAGCATTGTTAGCTCAATAAATTCTTTTATCTCTCTCCAGCCATAGTACGAGACCGAGTCAAAGCAGTCTCGTCACGGCGGGCCCTTCGTTCGAACCCGAGCCGGAGTAGCCTCATCGCTGCGTACTCAACCTCTTCGTTCGAGCCCGAGCCATCGCGGCGTGACCGCCCCGAACGTCAGACCCTTCGTACAAGCCCGTGCCGCATCACACCGAAGCAGCCCAGCGACGCCGAGCCGTAAGCGAGATCGAGCCAGTTGATCCTATTAACTTCCATGTGTCTGTGCCTCCATCTCCTCATGCCCAGTGTGGGCCCAAGGTCACGTTGAGAATCCCGACCATCACAGCATCAATAGCATAATTGACTAAAACTTGGCTCAATGACACTTTCATAGGTAAAAGTATTTTTGTTTGCCCATCAAAATTAAACTTAATCGCTGCCAACGAATTGGCGGTGGCGTACTCATTGCTGTCAAAAGTGATCTATACTGGGGGACAACTTTCTGTGGCAATTTAAGGAAAGCTACGGGAGGGGGGGGGGGCGAAGTGGCCGGCCGAACCACGACATTTCGCTGCGCAGTTGGAAGTAGTTCTACAAACATTATTCAATGCGCATAACCTATGCAAGTCAAAAACATATATTTCTTTTTTTCTAGCCTTGCATTGACAATGCCAATAAATCGCCAGAATATAATCGCCAGTAAGCGTTACTTTTTTAAAATTTTCGGTTTTGTTTGGTTGCGGGAATTACCACTGGTGGCACGACGGTTGTCGTCAGAAAAAAAATGGCGTATTCATCAACAGCAGCTACTTTTCCGTCCGATATCCCGCCAGTTAACTCGCCTCAAAGGATTTTCAAAAAGCTTCACAACGAAAAGCTGTCAGACCAGACCAAGCAAGTTGTCTGCAACGTGTACGCCCAAGTGAGACTGATGCAACCACGACTCCCCGCCGTTTCCGCATTTCGTTTGGTTAGCCGGCTTACCGGCGTAAGCGAGCGTATGGTCGCACGGCTCAAGAATGAGGTTTTGCGTGGCACCCCGAAGTCCGTAAAGCGCAAAAGGCTTCGTTTGTCGACTGGGAAACCGCCTGCAGTTACAGGAAGGACAAGAGTACAGCGGTACGACAGCTTCACCCTTGCTGCTCTCCGACGGAAAGTGCATCAGTACTTCATTCGCAACTCGCAACGAGGCGCCAACTGCAGAAAGGATCCTCAGCGATGTGACCAGCGACCCCGACATGGGGCTGCCGAAGCTGAGTGTCAAAACGATGCGTCGGCTTGTGAATGACATTGGATTTGCTTTTCGGAAGCGAAAACGTAACTCTGCGCTTCTGGAAATGGATAACATCATCGTGTGGCGGCGGAAATATCTGTGGACCCTTCGAGAAATGCGAAAGCAGAAACGGCACGTGGTTACTGTTTCGATTTGGCGGACAGATAGATAAATGTCAATTCCGGCGATTAAAATAAAAATTTCGTATGTAACATGATGTGACAGTTGAAATGTAACAAGAAAAAATAACGATGGAAGTTCTCGTACAGCCAAATATTTTATTGCTTATAGTTACTTATCAACACCGCTCCACATGCATACTGGCGTTCACTTTATTTTTTTCATGGCGTTTTTCTGTATCCCTGTCTCTTATTCGTATTTTGCATGCTATTCTCGTTTAGCGAGTGAAGGGACAAGTATGCATCAACATGTTATATTAATGTATGGATAGCACTCACTGACTGGATTTCGTTAGCCATGTGGGTGGGGTGCGTTCTGCGAACTTTTTTTTTGTGTTTTGCGGTGCCACCAAAAAATAAACATACCTGCCTGCGTAGTAGAATGATGTTAGGTGCAAGCAATAAATGCCTTCTCTGTCTTTACTAACCCTTCTACCCAAAGAAAAACTGGCACGTATTCCTTTTATTTTCGCAGGACTATATACTACCTTGACGAGACTTGGGTCAATGCTGGGCACACCAAGGGCACAGTGTGGGAGGACACCATTGTGTCATCCCGTGAAGACGCCTTTCGCAAAGGTTTAACTACTGGGCTTCGTGCACCAACAGGCAAAGGTGGTCGGCTCATCGTCCTTCATGCTGGAAGTGAGAAGGGCTTTGCGGACGGGGCATGTTTCATTTTCCGTGCGTCAAAGAGTGCTTCCACTGACTACCACAGTGAAATGGATGGCCCACGCTTTGAGAAGTGGTTCGCAGAACAACTTCTACCCAACATTGAGCCACGCAGTGTTATCGTCATGGCCAATACTCCGTACCACAGTGTTCGGACCGAAAAGCTGCCCTCGACGTCGTGGCGCAAGGCCGACATTCAGTCTTGGTTGACTGCAAAAACCATCCCGTGGTGTGATGACCAGTTGAATCCCGAGCTCCTTCGGCTGGTTAATGAGAACAAACACAAGTTTTTTGGATACCGGATTGAAGCCCTGGCCAGAGTTGCTGGTGATGACATTGTTCGGCTTCCTCCTTACCACTGTGAATTCAACCCTATTGAAATGGTGTGGAGCCAGGTTAAGGGGTATATTGCTGCCAACAACACTTCATTCACTCTCGCTGAAGTTGAACAACTACTCAACGAAGCCATCGCCCTCGTGACTCACGAAAACTGGGTCCGGGACTGTGCTCATGTGGAGCGTCTTGAGAAAGAGGCCTGGGAGCGGGATGGTGCAATCGACACCAGAATCGACAACGTCGTGATTCCGCTAGGTTCCGACTCCAGTAGCTCTAGTGACTGTAGTGACAGCGAAATGAGCGGCGTAGAGGAACTGTGATGAAACCGGTGTGCGCTGACTTATGTGGTGCTGGTCGTGTGTGGCGAGTGACAAGGTGCTTTGTTTACGGTTGTGGTGACCGGAAGCTTGGAAGTACGCTCGGTTGGTGCTGCTTTTGTGTGGCAACTTACAGAGCCCCCTGTTTAACTTTAAGATGCCCAGCAGCTTGGAAGCAGGCTTTGTTGGTTATGTGGGGCTGGCCTTGTGTGGCAAGTGACGGGGTACTCTGTTTTTCTTTCTGATAGCCAGAAGCTTGGAAGAACGCTCTGTTGGTTTATGTGGTGCTGCTTATGTGCAACAACTTACAGGACACCTTGTTTACCTTTCTGATTCCCCGCAACTTAGGAGGTAGCTGCTCATACAGTGCTGGATTTGTGCAGCACCAGGCAATCATTAGGAGTGATTGTTGTCAGTATGCGAATTAGTCTTCAGGTTGTCGGTTGTGGGTGGCAGCTAAGATGCACTTGCTGTACCTTTGTCATGCATAAAATGAAACCTGAAGACGAACTCTGGTAGCAAGCAGTGAGGACTGGCACGCCACGTATCCTGTTTCACCCAGAAGAAATGCAATGGGAAAATTTGATTACAACCCAAGAGGTTGTAAACAGCCTCTGCAAATAGCAGTTACCTGTGCATGAAATGACAAGACTGAAAGAATTATTTTACAAGAACTGCGAGATGGTAGCGATGTCCAGAAATTCATTGTTGAGTTGTCTATCATTTGTAATTGTTTCAGTCATCTGAAAAAAAATATACTACCATCAGTTGCACATTGTAAGCGAGGTAATCATTTGTACTCACTTGCTCATCTTTTGTTGGTCTTTTCTACTACAGAGGGTAGATTGCTGAAGTAAAACACCATTTCCGGCTCAAATAATTTCTTTTAAATGCGTATTTACAGGGTTAAATGGCGTGGAGTAATACGAATCGTCACTGCCTCACTTTCAAATGTCGAAACGCTGTGGGTTTCCCTGGTACCAGCGTTAGCTTTTATAAAAATACTAGCTTGCCGAGGCCCAGGGATATGAGGTCGAACACACGAAAGGCAACGGCACGCTCTCATGAAAGAGAAGTTACAGAAATCTTTACTGCCATGGGGATGGGCAGTGTCACTTTGTCATGTTTGTGGTGCAATGTCTGGTACATATATGTTGTTTTCACATTTATCATGAAGAAATTACTGTACACCGTACTCAGTGACTGCGAATAACTGCTAACAGAGCCAGAAATGTTTGTTTTGAAATACGTGGCTGCGTGATTTTGAGTGCTCAATTGATTGATTGTAGGGTTTAACGCGCCGACGCAACGAAGGCGATGAGGCGCGCCGTAGTTGAGGGCTCCGGATTAATTTTGACCGCCCGGGGATCTTTAACGTGCGCCGAAATCTCGTACACACGGGCGTTTTTGCTTTTCGCCTCCAACAGAAAAGTGGCCGCCGCGGCCGGGAATCGAACCCGTGACGTTGTGCTCAGCAGCGCAACGCCTTAGCCACTGAGCCACCGCGGCGGGTTTGAGTGCTCAAGTGGGCTTGAAAGATATGGCCACGGTTTTAAAGGTTTACTCCTGTGACTGGCGTTCGTGTGCATGTTTGTGGTTGTGTGACTACTTGGAGTGGCTTCCAGATTTTGTCCAGCTGATTATGCAGGAAATAAATAAATGAAACAAAACACATTCTTTCTTCGGCTTCAATTTTTCACGTAGCACAAATTATTCCTGCTGACTAATGCTCACGGTGTACCGATGTCAAACGGTTTGCAATTGGCGGTGGCAGCCTTGAGTGTCGGAGTTTTTCTGCTGGTTCTGGGATTGTGTGTGGAAATCCTGCCCATAGCCACAAAATCGTACATTTTTGCGAAATTTTGGAGCACTTTAGCGATGGTGGGGTGTCACGTCGCCGCCAAATGAAAATTGGTGAATTGGACGGGCAGGACCATCACTGGTGAACCCACGTGTTGGGCTTGGGTACAAGTAAGAGCAAGGTGAGGCCAACATCAAATTTACAGCCATGAACCCCAGTCAGCTATTTTTTAATGCAGAGCCAGCCATGCTCCCACAACACTGATGTAAGTGACAAAGAAAGGAGGCTGTTGCAGCCAATTGGATTGTTGATGAAGAGTTAGCGGCTACACGCTGCCAACGCGAATTCTGTTGCCTGGTTTGGAAGCCAATTGAAATTTTGCTGACAGGCCCAGTTGCGGTGTTCTGGATTCGGTGCTTTTTTCGGCAAGTGGGCCAAGAAGTGTGCGAGTGATCACACCTTAAAAAACGGAAAGCGGAGGCTTAACCACCAATCTGAGAACGGCTCGATATATTAGCGTTTGGCAAAGTTAGCTAATGCAATGTACTTTACGATGTCAGTGACCACATTACTGGCAAAATGTTCAGTGACCAATTGTTTTTAAACTTTACGACCAGCGCTAACTGTGCAGGTATTCAGACAGCGTTACGTTTTTCATCCGTCCAAGTGCTGACACGCCTTTATGCTGTAAATAGGCAACTTAGCCAGTGCAGTACGACTGCTATCCTAAGGTAAGAAACCTGCGCCACGTAGTATAGCGAGACACGCCGAAAGCCTGCATGATGTTCATCAAAGATATTGGAATAGGAAGGCTTGGGGATTCAGCGCAAGATTCATCATGTGTTCTGCAGCGCAAGCTTCCCCTATACGCTTTCCGAGTTGCGGGTCACCGAAACTTCTTGGGGCCTGCCTAACTCAGCGCGATCCAAACGGGATTTCACTTCGCGCCGTACTGTGCACGTGCTGCCCTAACGGTATAGCGAGCCTGCGCTATGTAAGCACGCTACACGTGCCCGTTGTGCTGCCCAGTTTTCGGCTAAAGAAGAGTTTAAATATCAGTGCCTGCCCTCAAAACTTCAGCGCTAACAAAATTGACGGCGTTTCTGGGCGGTTCAGACTTCGACGGTACCGTCCACGCTATAATATATTAAGTCGGTCCCAGTTCTCAAGTGAAAGCGTTGGCTTTTGCTTAGAATCAAATGAAACGTAGAGAAGGAGACGTCAATATGCCTGCATGATTGGTGATTGCGGTTCAGCACACTCAACCAAAGAGCTCATGCGCCCTAACGAACTGTAGCAAATGCGTATGCGTCACGCCGAAACCAAAACCGAAACTGGGAACTACTTTGGCGCAGTAACACAAAGCAATTCGCCCCCCCCCCCCCCCCGCGTAGCTTTGTCTCCATTGCCACAGAAAGTTGTCCCCGAGTATAGTTGTTACCCCTATCGCAATAAGTACTTTCTTGAATGCCTGTGTGTTTCCTTGAAGTGTCGTGACAATCATGTTATAATTGCTGTTTTCAAAGCGACGCGTTTTGGCTCAACGCCCCGAGGCTTCTGTCGCGAGCGTTGGGGCCAACAGAAAACTCCCACGAACAAATAAAGATGTTACTAGCACCGCCAGGAATCGAACCTGCAACAAATAGAGAAGCGGAGTGAGAGCTCGTTTTCTTGCGGATTGAGCTACGAACCACGAGGAGACAGGGGAGACAGGCGGTGCACTCACCAAGCCATCTGCGGAATTACCCCCTGGGTTCTGGCTGAATGCCACGTGATAGCGTCACGCGACCTCTCGCGTCACTATTCCCTCCGCCCAAGGCACGTGTAGCGGCTGTGGGCGCGCCTTCCGCACGCGCTAGGAGTTAGTAAAAATTAGAGAAAGCTCACACCAATGCATGGAATTCAGTTCTCCTCCGTCTCTGCCGCCGTTCTCCTCGCCTCCATTGCCGGCGGCAGAGACGCAGAAGTGACATCGTCTAACGTAGAATTTGAGCTTCCTTTAATTTTAGAAAAAAAATAGTTTCCACTCATGTGCTTTACCAACAAAACTCAACCAGCCGCAATTGGTGGATCAGGCAATGATTTATCTTTACCAAAGAATACCTTTTTAAAGTTTTTTACTTTGATTTAAAAAAATTTGATTTGTCTATGGTTTTATTGTTCGCGGAACCACGTGTGTGAAATCAAGTGGCATCGCATGGGTACTCTTTGCTGGTATCGTTTACAGCTTCGCTTTCCAACACCTTCACAGGCTGGATTGACGCGCATTTTTTACCGCCCTTTATATATGGGTTCGTTTGCAAACAAATTTTGTCGTGTTCTAAGAGATATTCATGCCCGGTTTCCTAATGTCACACTTAACATTCTTGATTTCAATTTTCCTCCTAAAAAGTGGATTTATTGACTGATTGAAGGGTTTGACGCGCTGATGCAACGCAGGCAATGAGGCGCGCCGTAGTGAAGGGCTCCGAAACAATTTTGACCACCTGGGGATCTTTAACTTGCGCCGAAAGTGGAGTGATCTACTGTTTCACAAAGCGACACTGAAGCTCACACATTTTTGCAGACTTGTCTAGACCGCTCTCTAACGCTGCTTACCAGTTTCCCTAGGAACTTGTTTTCCCTAGCTGGGCAACATCTTCTAACATCTTTGATCTAATTTTAACAACCGAACACGACGCTTCCTCAAAGATAAAATTTTTTATGGTCTTTCCCACCACGTTATCATTACTGGAATCCTGATTCGCACAGTGGTAGAAAAAATGTCGACTAAGAAAACTATAAGGTGCTATATCCAAGGCAACTTTGGTGAAATGAACTTAGCATTATCTGCTTTCTACGGCCAATTCATAGGTGACCACCTCCACCGCACGATTGGAGAAAATTGAAAAAAGTATACTTGATGGTCTAATCGACAAATATACAGTATACCCGTCATAACTATGAGAACCCCAAGCGCGGTTCCTTGGTTTACGCAGCAGCTCCGACATTTGTACGCTAACAAAAGCGTTTATATATACAGGGGGTCAAACATGATAATATACACTCTTGGACTAAATACAAAATATGCAACAAAGAATATCAAGTACTACTAAAATCTACCCGCTGTCAGTTTTTTAGCCATGATTTATCATCGCTCCTTGCAAATAACCCGCGCAGGTTCTGGCGCGTTGAAAACCCTAAAAGTAATCCAGACATAGTCCTAAACGATAAAAACGGTGTTTCAGTTCCCGAATCTGAACGTGCAGAGCTTCTAAATTAGGCTTTCTCTTGTCTGTTTACAAAAGGAGTGTTTTATCTGCTCCAAATGATCCAGCTGGCCGAGGGTGCCGCTGGGGCCCACGGGCTCCTGGCCGCCACCTGAGGAAGAGGAGAAGTTGTACATCCTCCTTTCGAAGTGGATTCAAATTAAAGTTATTATCTCTCTCTCTCTATCTGCTCCAATTTTGAACAGTTCGTATGCTACAGCTATGCCCGATATTGCTATCGGCGAAGCGGGTATTTTGTACCTTTTGCAGGAATTGAAAATTTTTACGAACGCTGATAATATTGCCTTTAATAATAAAATCATTAAATCTAAAACACTGGGCACCAGTCCCTTCTTAAGCGCTTTGCTTTCATAGCCGTTGTCTACCGGAACTGTACCTCTTGACTGGCTAACAGTTAGCTTTTCCCCTCTTCAAATCCGGTGACCGCTCTTCCCCGCTGAAGAACAGGCCTATTTCCCTGGCTAGAACCATTTGTAAACTCTTGGAGGATGTCATGCACACTCAAGCTATAAACTATTTGGAAAAACATAGCATTATTGCTAATTGTCAGCACCGATTTCGTAAGAGTTGTTCCTGCGACACCCAACTTGCCGGTTTTGTTCACGATCTTGACAATCCATGAATGCCGGTTCCCATTTCACACGCACGTTCTCAGATGGATAAAAGCTTTTCTTTCCTCCAGGTCTCAATTCACCTTCGCTAGTAACGGTAACCGCTGGCGCCCCCCATGGAAGCATCCTTGATCGTCTACTCTTTTTCGTCTATGTTTATTACCTGGACAACTCTATCCTCCTAAGCTAGACTGTTTGCAGATGGCTGCGTAATATCTACCACCGTTTCCTCTGATTACGGCCGTTCAACCTTGCAATCTGATCTACACAACATTAATAACTGGTGTGCAACATGTTTATGTCGCTAAATATTTCTAAAACTAAGTCTCTGTCCTTTACTAAGGCTACTAACCGCAATTTTACTTATTACCCCTTGAATAATGATCCACTTGAGTTCACACCTTGGCTGCAGTAACAATTACGTTGTCCTTCCCTTTCAGAGGGATCTGACATGGCAGCATCACATCAAACTTACTCTTGCAAGCGCTGACCGGTCTCTTTGGTTGCTAAAACGAAAGTTAAACCAGGCTCCATCACAGTTAAAAAAGATTACTTTCACCAATGTAACTCGCCCTAAATTAAAAAACGCCAGCGCCATTTTGGAACCCTCATGAAGCATACTTCATATGAAATATTGACTCCTTGCCAAACCCGTGCTGCCCGTTTTATTTACTGCGATTATTCTTTCTTTTTTAGCGTCACTAACTTGAAAAACCGTGCCGAGCTACTAGTAGATTTGGCCCTTCGTCAAAAACATGCGAGTGTATCTCTTTCTCACAAGCTTTACAACCACTCAGGACCGCATGAAAGTTTTTTGAATGCCCCTCTACTCACTTTCCACGACGGTATCACGTCAATAATCATAACGCCCACAATGTCATTCACTTCGTTTCGCTCAATCATTCATCCCAGCTACCATTGTTGAGTGGAATGACTCGCCAGCACATGTTGCCACCGAAAAAAAAAAACAAATTATTTCTTGCAGCCGTCGCACACTACTGCCACTGACTAGAAATTTTGCCCTTGTAGTTATTAACTATTGTGTAACGCCCTATAGTTGTAGTTTGCATTCATTGTTCTTGCGTTACTTGCAGGCTATTTCTGAATACACTGCCACTTGTTGCGTTTTTTATCATTTGCTTTTACGCTATGTGGTTTTTACCTGCCCACAATATAGTTGAAAAAGATTCAAAGAAATTCTTAAAACTATTGCATCTATAGTCACCATTTGTCTTATTGGCTAATGGCTGTAAAACGCCGCATGGCTGTACCTTGTATTTAAGGTTTTTCCTTTGTTGCAGCTAATTACTGGTTACACTGAGTGTTCTTATATGTTGTGTGTTTATATTATGTTGTCTTTCCCCCTCCCCCTATATCATACCCTTGTCCAGAGGGCCTTTAGGAGCTCTCTGAATGAATAAATAAATAAATAAATTCTAGTGTCAAGTCACCTGCGAATCGTGGAAGGGTACGCTGACTTGGCCGCCAAATGAAAACTGGTGAATCGGGAGTGAGCTTCTGATGGCCGCTGTCATCGTCACTGGCCTATATGCAGGGTGATCAAAGTTAATTGGGCAGGTTTTTCTAAAAATAGGCGCTTAGATTTACGCGAAGACCACCTCTACAGTGAGGTTATGCGCCCAGGGGGACAAATATTAGGAGGATATTATTAATGTAGGTGGCATAATTAATTAAAATTGATTAGTTACCTTTTCAGTGGCTGCAGTAACCAGGCATGTTTGTATTGGAAAGTTAGACGCAATCTTGTTTCTACGAAGTCTCAATTGACAGAATTCTAGCGCATCCATAGTCCGAGATATCAAATGTTTAATTGCCGTTCGCATGATTACGCATGGTAGAAGTCAAGACCGGCGCATAGCTGCTCCCTTTTGTTCTGTGTTTCAATAGCGGTTCCGAGTACTGCAGATTGCGATAACGCCAGGCAAGAATGAATGGGTGCCAGTAATCACTTTTTTGTGTGCGTCCACCCGTTTGTCGGACTAGACACCGTACACAGCAGACACATCACAGAAGGGAGGAGCTTTGCGCCGGTACAGAATGTCTTGCATGCGTAATCATGCGAATGGCACTTAAACTTCGCCGTTTGATATCTTGGATGGACTACGGATGCGCTAGAAGAATTCTGCCAATTGAAACTGCGTAGAAAGAAGTTTGCGTCTAACTTTCCTATACAAACATGCCTGGTTACTGAAGCCACTAAAAAGTTAATTAACCAATTTTAGTTAATTAAGCCTTCAAAATCAATAATTACCTCCTATTTATATGTCCCCCGGGGCGCATAACCTCATTGTAGAGGTCGACTTCGCGTAAATCGAAGCGCCTATTTAAAAAAAAAAAAAAACCTGTCGTCTTAACTTTGATCTCCCTGTATATTAATCCTAAAATTACGGGACCTTCGCGTTGAGCCTAAAGCGCGAGACACATGGACGATTGGTGCATGCGATTCGCGTGCGACTGATCGTTACAATGGTCGCCACGACTAACTGTACGTATAAATTTGAGACACATGGTCTGATGCGCGAGTGCGATGCGTGGTCGGCGCCGCTGCGCCCGCTGTTTTTGCTCCATGGTTGCCTCCCTGTTTAGGTGCACTCCGTCCGATTTGGATATGCGCAAGAGAAATCCGAGCAGGAAAATAAGACATTTATCAACTTGAAGTAAAAATGTGTAGTGCTATTACGTTATACAGTGCCTTTTTATATGTTCAGTACAGCGGTGTGGGAACATTTAACACCCAAGATTCCGCTCGTCCATGCTGTAGGTTCCGCTGGCAACATGTGTCTACCAGGCGGAGAGCGCACGGGTCGACGGACGGCGGCGGTGGCGCAGAGCTGCTCCCCACAAAATACTCGGAATTGCCAGTGGCTCCTCCTCGAGGCTTTGAAACAAGCTGTCTCGGTGATGACACCTTCGGACTCTCATTGGCTGTGGTCGCACGACGATACACACAGAACATAAATAAGCCGGAATGGGAGTAAATAGCTTGTTGCATAACTCAGTACCAATTCGGAGTTTTCAAAACTGCTTCCAATGGCAGTTTCGCCTTACTCCCATTATTTCTGCAGTTTTTTCAGTAGCATACGGGAGTTTCATTTTACTGCCACTACAATGGGAGTTTCCAGTGGTACCATTGGGAGTGTATTGTTTCCTCCAACTGGGAGTTTTCAGGGGGCGCGTTGGGAGCAGTGTTGACCTGCATTCGAGGTTTTTTTTTTTGTTTTGTTTTAGTGCGATTGATATATATGCGCTGCAGGGGAATTTATTACTGTATTTGGGAGTTCATAATGAGCGCCCAGGCCGCATTTTCATTTTTCGTTTAGGATTACGTAATTTCTAGTCTTTTTCCGCTTCAAACGTTGAATGGCGAAACGTGAAAAGTTTGTTTTCTGCACAGTCAATTTATTGCATAAAAATTACATAAATACGATATACGTGTGAACACGTTAATAAGACAATAAAAACACTGAATAAACAAAACACCTACATCGAGAACACAAGGTACCTTGGTAAGACTACTACAACACTCAACTACAACACTCCTCAACGAAAAAAATTTAAGCCATTTGCAAACAATGAGGTCAGCATGTCGTCGGTGCGCTGTTTGCTTGCACCTGCCTCCCAAACGCTGACGTTGCCGCACCTCCTGGCACGTCCCCAGGAAGCCACAGCAGCACATGCATTAGAGGGATAGCAAAACGCTTTAAATCTGCGGCAACAAATACAGAAGCATATTGGGCATCTGACCTGAAAAAAAAAAGAAACGGCACTGCAAAGACGCTGAACTTGTCACTCTTGTGTCCAACTTTCCGTGATGTCTCAATGTTTATTTAAAGCTGCGCAAAATTGCACTTCCGTCCGAGACACCTCGCTCACTATTTCGTCAAAACGAAGTGCTCTACTGTTCAAAAGGGTGCGCGACCCTTGTGGCGACCAACTTCTGAAAATGCTTCCTTTCCCTCTTTTCCTTGCGTGTAGTGTTCTGGGAGCGAGCTTCAGGTTTTACCACACGCACTGCCCCTCTCTCCCCTAACCCAAAGTTAAGGAAAAATTTGTGTGACGCCTGCGTCTGCCCCACCTTCAAAAAAAAATAATCTACAGAATGCTCCCTCGAATGGCGTTTGCTGGTTATAGTTACACGCGCCTAGCGTACGGAGAGCTCCCATGGGGCCCCGACCTTCTCCCTTTCCAGTGAAGCAATTAATCGCCGGCGGCACGCGGCAGTCGCCCTCCTCGTAGCAGGCGCGGCTGGCACTACACGTACTTCTCAAGAAAAGCGGCCGCCCTGCGACGTTTGACCGGCCAACTTCACCTTCGCCTGCCAGTAAGCCACAGACACAGCCTTACAAAAAAAAAACAGCGGTTCACAGTGCGGACACTTTTCATTCTGCTCGCTAGTGTGAATGAGGAGTGTTCTGCTCGATAGCCGCGCAAATACGCATTGCTTTCACACCGTTCGGCCTTCCCAATGACGTTACGGGCATGGCGCCGTCTTTCACGCGGAACGCTCACCTCCAGTGGCGGAGAATCGCCCGTGCAGTGACGCGGGAAACACACTCAGTTTATTTGAAACCACCTGGCAGAGGCACAACCGAGTTGTTTTTAACGAGGCACTCTCAGCGATCACTGCATTTAGGCCTCGCGTCGGCTCGCTGGCGTATTCCCGGAGGCGACGTTGCAGTCCGCCGCACGTCAGTCCAGGCTGGTTCCACAATGTTCGCAACGAGCTTCGGTCGTTGGGAAGCACTTCACATCCATTCGTGCGGCCGCAAGTTCACATCGACAATAAATTTTCGGGGACGCTGGAGCTCACATAGCACACGACACCAACTGGCAGCCATTTTGTAAGGAGGTGTAGAGGAGGAAGGGCGGTAGGAGGAGAAGAAGGAAATGGAGGAGGCGTGGGAGTTTTTAATACTCCCAATGGGACAAACACAGTATTCACAGCTAGATACTGCGTTTTGTGAAGAGGTACAATCGTGGTAAATGCGCTTATTTACGACGGCTTGTGGCCCCCGGTGTAAACTGGCAGTTTTCCCTCCATCACCACACGTGGGAGCAGCCCGCCTGCCGTGAGGAGTTTAAAAGACGTATTCCAGCCAAAAAACTCCCATTCAGGCTAACATGTGTTTTGTGTGTAGCAACGATGGCAGGACTTCATCTGGCTTGCCAGTCGCACGTCGTGAGCCTCCTCTGACCAGCGAAAGACGCCAAAACCGGTCTAACGATCAGTTGTAATGCTCAGTCGGATGCGAATCGCATGCACCAATCGTCAATGTGTCTCGCGCTTAACGACAGGTCAAGCCACGTCAAATCCATTGTGCGTCAAGCTGCGGGTATGTAGCCTAGTTGTTAACAACTACACACTCGCAACTTGACGTTCAATGAATTTGAGGAGGTGTGCTCTTGGCTCGTCGTAGCTGATGGGAATTTTAAAGAGGGCTTTCTGGCTGCAGGCATCGAATGGCATTTTTTAGATGCAACACATCTCATTGACCCGCCTTGTCCCTGCATCCGGCGTTGTCGTCGTCGGCGTCCGCCCCTCCCCCATTCTCCTCGCCGCGCCAGCTGCGCTCACCGCCGCTCACCCCCTCTCCTCTCCGATAGCGAACACTATCTCGCGCGGGGCATTGGATTGGATTCGATTGGTTTGGCTTGGCTTGGCTTAGCTTGGCTTGGATTGGATTGGATTGGATTTGGATTGGATTAAAGTGGATTGTATTGGATTGTGTTGCGTCATAACCGAGGCAGACGCACTGGCGCCGGCGCGTCCCCTCACCGTTATGCGCGCTATAAAACGCGGTGCCTGGGCCGCTCCGCTCCATCGTTCCAGCGGCGTTCCTCCGCTGTCCAACGCTGCAACGTGAACCCCCTATACGTCGCATCTACACAGGGGTTCCCGCGAGGGTAGGTGGGAGTTTTTTTAGATGTTGCCCTGCGGTTTTAGGGCAACCCCTATTTTTGCCAACTGAGGGAAGTGACGCGTGACTGGTGCTCACGCACTACTATTTAAGAGGCTGGAGCAATTGGGGTAAGTGTAGTCACAGTTCTTTCTTTGCACGGTTTTTAGCTAAAAGTGGGCGCATTGGTGTTAAGTCAAAAATGGTTACTCAGAAAATCAAAGGATCAACAGTTGGTAGAAACAGCACCTTCGTTGTGGTGGTAGTTTAAGGTTTTGAAGTGAACGCCCCATATCTCCAGTTTCCATGGAGCGTGCGACGTACAGAGAAGCGTGCAGAAAATCGGAGGTACAGAAAGTCGGAGCTTCTCAGCCGGGAAGCGGAGTCCGGCAAAAAGAAGCAGCAGCGCCGCAGGATGCTTCTGAGAAAAGACGACCGAAAGTGCACCTGCCGAGGGAAACAGCAGCGTCTTACGAGTGTTCTAAGAATGATCGACGCGCCGTAGAATGTTTTCAACACGCGTTGTATACGTTGCCGTGTGGGCCCAGAGCTTCATGCCAAAGTGCTATTGGTGACGATGAACCACGCCGTAGTGGAGGGTGGGGAAGTCCGAAAAGGAACGCCACATCCGAAAGCGCCAGGGAAGGCCAAAATGCCGCTCGTCGCAACCGTGTTCGCGACGAGGCTTCTGTGGATGAAGTTTCGGAAGTGCCCCGACGAGAGCAACATGAAAGCTACGCGGAATGTTCGTCAGCAGATAAATAGAAATAATAACACGACTTTCGCCTTCCCCTCGTTATAAACTCCCCGTAACTTTGCTCCAACATTACTGTGTCCTTGAAGCCAAGCTCGACGGAAAAAGCGCCAGGGGCCATGCACATGGAGTCGCTTGTTTATGTGTGTTGCCGGCGCGTGGTGACACCTGCCATCAGCGCCCGTTTATTATTTCAGCCGTTACGGCGGTCTCAGCAATATTGTGTGATACACTCCATGTAACCGTTTCGTCTCTCACCTGTACTGCTCCAGGAAAATCGTCAATATTGCAACGGGAAGCCTTTTCTTGTAAAAACATTGACGATTGGAGATTGGCAGCCGATGTAACTGGTTTCAAGAAAGCAGTGTGCCCTCACGGTATGACTGGAGACGACAGAGAGCAAGAATTGTCTCCGGCTACACCTCCTTCAGAGAGAGAGAGAGGTCACACCTTAATTTATGCCACCCATGTCCGAACTGAGTGTAGCGCTGGGCGGTTCATCCTAATAGGCATGTTGCCCTTAAAATCCCCGCCGAAGATTTGGGTGTTCTCGATATGACCAGATTTGACTTCATTGCGAAAAGAAATTCGTGACATTTTGGGCAAACGTTGATGGGAATATGAAGGTGGCAAGCTCAGAAGAAAGGCCATTTCAGTCAGATGATGCCTGTTAAAAGAATGTAAAGGCAAATGTGGTGTGGGCACGTCGCCGAGTGGCATGAAAGAAATGAGCAGGGTGGTGTGCAGGCAGGAGACGAGATATAGAATGTATGGTCGAGTGCAATGTGATACCATTTATGGAACAAACTGCGGCTGGCGATTTGGCTTGAAATAATAAGGGTTAAAGTTTCTGATTTCCGTTTGGGGGATGACACGCTTGTGTTGTACGAGCATGAGGAATGAATCAATCTAGCGGCCCAATTCTGGACGGATTCAAGTGCGTCGGTTAAACCTGCTTGATGACCGGCCCCGATACACAACACGTGTTCAAGTTGGGTTCGAATTCAATATTTGTAGGCCAGCAGTTTTTTAGTGAGACCGGGGATGTTCTGTCATAAAACTACACCGGTTGTTCGATGGAAAAGCTCTGATAAGATTTGGGGACACATGGATCGTGCGTAAAACCAGGCTTCTAATGTGTCAAAACCATTACTTAAAATCGCGAACAAGGGACGGTTCTGGACACGCACCGATTACGAAGAAGGAGTAGAATAGTATACCTTTATCTCGTAAACCTCGTATCGATATACATTTAGATCGTTCGTATAGATGCGCTGGCTTAGTGCGCGAAAAAATCGTCCTATAGGTTTGTTTTTCGTTTGGGATTTCGAACTTTGAAGGTTTGAAGCTCGACTGGACGCCCCTTCACCGAAGGATGGACGGACTTTTAGCCTTCGCGCTTCTGTCAACTTTTTTTGGTAAAGAATAATACATTTTGCTTGCGGGCCGCATTACCTAAATGTCGTTTTAAGAAACCGAGAGATATGTGTGCGGATGATATGACATTGGGAATATGTGAGCGCTATGGTACAGAATTTTAGAATGACTTCTCAGTATCTATAAAAGCTGACATTTTCAATGAGAACGTTACTGATTTCATAAGAAAAAGTGAGGGGTCTGTGGGGAGGGTGAAAAGAGAGATTGATTGATTGTATGGTTTAACCGCCGACGCAACGCAGGCGATGAGGCGCGCCGTAGTGGAGGGCTCCGGATTAATTTTCACCACCTGGGGGTCTTTCACGTGCGCCGAAATCTCGTACACGCTGGCGTTGTTGCTTTTCGCCTCCATCAGAAAAGCAGCCGCCGTGGCCGGGAATCGAGCCCGCGACCTCGTGCTCAGCAGCGCAACGCCTTAGCCACTGAGCCACCACGGCGGGTCAGGTGAAAAGAGAGGGCTTTGCATTTGTTTGGGTTTAATGCCATGAGCCAACGTTTACACCAGTTCAACGGGTGGTTAGTGTCCTCTTGCAATGCGACTTGGAGGTGCGTCCGTAATGGTACGGTATACTACACAATCGCCTGCACACATACGAATACTACTAATACCTGCACAGGTATATCGTTGATGTATATCAAAATAATAATGGGCCCAGAACTGAATCTTGCGGGACGCCTGGTGTTACAGCGAGGTGGGAAGAGTAAGAGCGACTAGCCGCGGTGGCGCAGTGGGTATGGCGCGGTCCGGCTGAGCTCAAGCAGGCGGGTTCGATTCCCGGCAGCGGCGCCCGCTTTTATGATGGAGCCGAAAAGCGAAAACGCCTGTGTGTTCGCAATTCGTTCGCACGTTAAAGGTCCCTAGGTGGTCAAAATTAACCCGGAGACTTCCACTATGGCGCCTCATCACCTTTTTAGCGTCGGGCATTAAACCCCACAATCAATCAATCCGTAATAGTTATAACCGTTAATAGTAACAAACAAGGAATGATTATAAATAAATTCTGGGATCCAAGTTAAAACTTTGGGTTCTAAGTTTAATTTCAAAAGTTTCCGCATCAGACGGTTAAGGAGTACTTTGTCGAATGCTTTTGCAAAACAAAGAACAATTGCGTCAGTCTGTGCATTATTCTGAACATTAGTATGCAGGTCATAAACAAAAAGGGCAAGTTGAGTTTCACACGGGAGCTTTTTTTTTTTAAAATGCGCGCTCTGCGGGATGAAAGGCGTTATTAGAGCCCAACAAGTGCGTAATTTCAGTGCAAATGACTTGTTCGATGATCTTTGGAAGGTACGCTTGTTAAGGACTGGGGCGATAATTCAGCCAACATGATTTATCGCGTGATTTGAAGACTGAAATGACGTTTCGTATTTTCCAATTGGTAGGTAGTTTACCGGCTGATAATGACTAACAGAAAAACAGCGACAAATAAATAGCAGATACGTGTTTGGGGTTTTTCAAAAATGTCGAGGTAATACCGTCTGACCCAGCCGAGGAAGACAGTTCTAGGTAATAGCTTGAAGCTATTATTGCGACAGTGATGAAATGAGCACTAAGTATTACAGAAACGGTAGTAGACGGGAAAATTGGCAGGGGACTATTGGGTTCGGTAGTTCATACGGAAGCGGAGGCTGCATATAATAATTCAGCACATTCAGAGTCGCTAACGTTTTATTTAAAATGATTCCATGTATTTTCTGGGGTAATCACCTCCCTAAACATCCTAGGATCCCAGGGACTAAAATTCTTGTAAGATAAGGATGGAAAACGTTTCTCTAAGCAGCTCGAACGACGTTTAATAAGTGGCGTTTGCCTCTTTGTACCTACCTTAAGCGCTGGCGGCTGCTGATACTTTAGCCGTCCGAAAAAGTCGTGTTTTCCTGTTTTCCAGTCGCTTTATAATATTGGAAAACCAAGGTTTTCGGGATTAGCAAGGAAGGTAGCACTGGGAATAAACGTTCCCAGCTGTAATTTTCTGTTCCAAAAATAACCAATTATCGTTTATTAATCGCTCACTCACACTCGATAAGGATTCAGGTAGGAAACCATCGTGTACTCTTGTTATTGCATTTATTTATTTATTTATTTATTTATTTATTTATTTATTTATTTATTTATTTATTTATTTATTTATTTATTTATTTATTTATTTATTTATTTATTTATTTATTTATTTATTTATTTATTTATTTATTTATTTATTTATTTATTTATTTATTTATTTATTTATTTATTTATTTATTTATTTATTTATTTATTTATTTCAAGTACCCTCAATCGCACAAGCATTGAAGAGGGGAGTGGGTTTTCGGAAAAAAATACAAGTAGCAAGTAACAAAGCGGCAAGAACGTGATTGAATGATTGTAGGGTTTAACGCGCCGACGCAACGCAGGCGATGAGGCGCGCAAACAACGTAACAGACTACATATGCTGGTAGTACAGTCAACAAAAGTTCATAGTATAATACGCTAGTGGTTCTTCTGGACGAATGGGCAGAAATATTCGCGTTCTAAAGAACAAACGGAAAACATTTGTCGGCTACAAAGCAAACTACACCAACTTTACACAGTACTACACAAGAAATGCGCTCAAGAACAGTTATTCAAGCAATATAACAACAACACGAACAGAAAGAACGTAACGAGAAATCAATACACCCGAAAAAGGCGAACAACGATCGGCGAAAAAGATATGAATCGACTATTGATGCAATGTCACCGGGAAGGTGGTTACATTCGGTCGAGGTTTGCGGCAAGAAAGAATCAAAAAATGAGTTTGTGTGGCAAAAAATGTTCGCGACTTTGTAGGCGTTGTCGACACATGAAGAGCGATAAGATGGCCTTACAATTAGTTCACTGGCGAAACACTGGTGGTGATAAATTTTATTGAATAAGCAGAGACGGAAAACTTTTCTTCGTAATGATAACAGTGGTAGTTGCAGAGTTAACTTCATTTGTGTTGCGCTAGCAGTTCTGTTGTAGTTTGAAAAAATGAAACGGGCGGCGTTATTCTGAGCAAGTTCAAGGGTGTATTGCAAAGAAGTTTGATTCTGATCCCAGATTGAGGCGGCATATTCTAATTTTGGTCTTACAAGAGTTTTGTAGAATAACAGCTTTAAAAAAACCGGTGCTTTGCGGAATTTCGCCGGAGGTAGCCTAATGTGCGGTTGCAATTACTGGTTATGTATTCGATGTGTGCTTTCCATGAAAGAGTTGAAGTTATAATTACACCCAAATAGCGATAAAATGAAACGGCTTCCAACTGGGTGCCACTGAGATTGTAAACTGAAGGTGGTTCATTTTGGCGAGAAAATCGCATTAGTTTGCATTTGTCAGTGCTTAGTTGCATTTTCCAAGTTTTGCACCACCGCGAGATACCATCTAGATCCGACTGCAGCAAAAGCTGGTCAGTATCATTCTCTATTTCTCTATAAAGGACGCAGTCGTCAGCATAGAGATGGATACAAGACGAAACGCACTTCGGAAGGTCATTAATATATATTAAAAACAGTAGTGGACCTAAAACGGAGCCTTGTGGCACGCCTGAGGTTACAGTAATCAAAGAGGAATCGTAGTTGTTTAGGGTAAAGTATTGAAAGCGGTCAGTGAGGAAATATTCTAGCCAGGTTAATAATTTTGGATCTATTTTCAGGGTGGAAAGTTTCAACAATAATAAAGGATGATCATCTTTTAAAGGCTTTCTAGAAATCTAGAAAAGCGCCTGCTACTCTGGATCTTTTGTCTAGTATGGTATGTAAATTGTGAGTAAAGAGCAGCAATTGTGCTTCGCATGAATATGAACGCCGGAAACCATGTTGAGGTGAGACAAAAAACGAATTGGGTTCGAGAAAACTGAAAAGTTGGGTATACAATACGTGCTCCAATAGTTTGCAAGGTACGCTTGTTAACGAAATGGGGCGGTAGTTAAATGGAGAATGTTTGTCACCTGATTTCAGCAGAGGGACCACCTTTCCGATTTTCCAATGCGTCGGAAGCGAACCAGATTCTAATGATTGCTGCAAAATATTTTCTAAGAAGATGGGTGAATACATTTTAGTTTGTTTGAGGAATTTTGAGGTAAGGTTATCTGGCCCGCACGACGTTGACAACTTTATGGATTCAATCAGCTTCACTATTCCGGCCGGTTCAATGAGGATAGCAAGTATTGGAATAAAATCAGCCCGTGGAAAGCTGAGGCATTCATTTGTGAAACATGTGGGTGAAAAGAAATTTCAAAAGACATTGTTCAGCACTGACGGGCACTCGGCGAGAGGAATGGGTTGACCCGATTCATCGTTAAAAGAAGTTGAACTGTCTTCCTTAGCACTTACTATGTTCCAAAACTTCTTAGGATCCCGTGATAACAAACTGGGCAGGGTATTATCAAAAAATGTTTGTAATACTCCTTGTCATACAGACGTAAAGCTTTACTGGATGATTTACGTAGTTACGGGACAAATTCAAAGACCGCATATTTGTGGTCACTAATCTAAGGAAGATGTGTAATATATCATAAACTTTCAGGTTTCGTTGTCAGTATCAGCTACAGAATATTAGAAGCTTCACCAGGATTACGTGTACGTTGTGTTGTTAGCAGTGTTAGCAGTGTTAACTTCAAATTTATGAACACGTCAATGAATGCTTTTGCTCTGGAATGACCTGTTGTTTAATATGTGTCACCATTCCAGTCGATCCTACGAAAATTGAAGTCTTCAAAATGTAGGATATGCGCCATAAAATGTTTATTATCTATTTGGTTGAGTATATCCTAATGATCTTGTACAAAATCTCCGTTATTGTCAGCTGGGCAATAGATGCCACCCAGTTAGACAGTCTTCGTTACAGCTTGGCACATTAACCATAGAATGTTGAGCTTGAAGTGAACATTTATTATTGAAAATGATAATTGCTGATGGACAGCAATGGGTACGCCACCGTCACGTGGTTGTTTCCTGTCCTTCCAGAAAACAAAAAATCCGGCAAATGAGCTAAAACTTCATTATCTGTGATGTCGTCCATCAACTACGTTTCTGTTAAGACCACTACGTTGCTGTCAGATGTCTATACAACACTTGATACTGCCTCGCGTTTCAGAGAAAAGCTCTATATATTCGTGAAGATTACAGAGCAGGAAACACTTCCTTCGGGCGTTGTTACGTTCAGTCGTTTTGTTTTTGTAGGACGGTGGGGCGATCGCTATGAAATTTCTGTTACCGACCTGGGAATTTTTTTGAAAATATATGTTTTTATTAAGACACAGTCTTGTAACACAGTGAGAATGGTTCTGATTTGGTACGGGCAAGTTTTGAAAAGGCTTTTACGGGATGCGCGAAGGGGTTCGGAAAAGTCTTTCTAAGTACTGTAGTTTGTATCTTTCAGTTTACGTCCACTTCAGATAATGTCTTCTTTGGCTTTAAAAAGGTGAAGTGGTCAATTATTGGCTGCTGATGACCATTTCGGTGACGACCAGGGCAGTGAGCATGTTCGATTAGTTTACGGTCAAGAGTTCATTGATTTATTGTAGGGTTTTTACTCCGCGACGCAACGCAGGTGATGAGGCGCGCCGTAGTGGAAAGCTCCGTGGTAATTTTGACCATAGGGGGATCTTTAAACGTGTGCCAAAATCTCGTACACACGGGCGTTTTTGCGTATTGCGTCTATCATAAAAGCTGCCGCCTCGGCCGGGAATCGAACCCGCGACCTCGTGCTTAGCAGCGCATCGCCGTAGCCACTGAGCCACCGTGGGGGTTGTTAGGGTCTAGAGTTTAGAAGTTTAGATTATTGCGGCAGTGGTTCATATGCCCTCAGCATGCTCAAATTTTCCGGACGGGTTTAGGCCAGAGATGCCGTAAATTGTGAGGTTGTTTCTTCTGGAACAATTTTGAGCGTCGTCAAACCGCCTACACGTCACACATTTGACGGGCCATTTCTGTGGTGTTAGCTGTAATTGTTTCAATATTGTTCCTGACAGGTACAAGACCTTGGTAGGGAACTTCGAGCTCCGTATTACGATTAGCTATGTCAACCATGGCTTTGTTGGTCGTCAGTAGCTCAGATTTAGGTCTTTGCACTTGCGTGAGCAGAGTAGACTGACCTGCAGATACGTTTTGCAATTCTGAAAGAATGAGATCAACAGGGAGAGGGCCATCTCGTAGAGGGTTATCAGAGAGAGCGTCAGGGCCGGGGTTGCACTTCACGTCCTCCTACAGATGCAACAGAGCCCAAACGACATTCACGCATTGAATGGCAAAGGTACAACAGCAATTTTCGCTCGGTAGCAGAACCAAAAAATAATCGCTATTTTTCAGCGAAGAGCTTGTATGGTACACTAACCTGCATTGGGCAGACGAAAGGGTCAGTGGGCGGTGCAATGGCACAACCACAGAGCCCACAAAGCATGACCAGTGCTTACTAAGCATATATAGCAGTTGTCGCTGAGCTGATAGACGACGGCGGTGATATCAGTGGTACGGTGATGACTTAGATGGTCCCGCGGTCTGCCGGCGGCGCAGCAAGACATCCCGAAGCGTTCGCAGAGCTCACGAAAAGGACAGTCTCGTTGCTGGTGCTTAGGCGCTCGGGGTACGCTGGCACATCCGAAGAGGCAGCCAGCAGAGCAGCACCAGCTACTGAATGATGGCAGGGGAGAGCGCCTGTATTTTGAAGAAAACCGGGTTAGGGGACCATGCGATGGCACAGCCACAGCTGATAAGGTGTCGACACCCCTTGTCAGCCAGTTTCGGGCCCCTTTCCTCCACCTACCCTTTCCCAAGAGCCTCATAGCATAGCATAGCACAGCCACAGAGCACACCTTGTTTCCGAAAAGGATTTCCCTTCAAGCTAAATGCATGCGTACATAAAACCACCGCATTCCTTTCACCTGACTCTGACTGAGCACCCCACTTCGTTTTACTACTTTGTCGTCGTTCTGCTTCCTAATAGTTATAAGCTCAAGTTCGCTCCAATAAATTTTAGTCACGATAAAAACCTTAGGTCGTTTTTGAATATATGACAACATACAAGCTTTGTATTTGTACTGAAACCTTGAAGGAACATCGAGCGTTCGAAGCTAAGCGCTCAGTACCTCTTAAGACGGTCAGCATCGAAAGTCGCACGCTGAAACCAATTTAAATAGCTGTCATATGTTCAACTTACGAATTCCGTATAAGTTAGTGAAAGTATAGGCGTTTTCAAGCAGTTTGCGGCTTGGCCTCTCAGAATAGAAAGCCTTGTAAACTCAAACAGAACTGCGTGCAGGCTCATTCTCTTGTTCTGCCTTCCTGAACAGCATGTGCTGTCAGCGCAAGTCACATAATTTTTCCCATCGAGCGGAATGTGCTCGCAAGGTACGTTCAACAGTGAATAGTCTATAAAACTGAAGGGGCGGTTATTTAGTCCCACCGCAATGCACTATTTCACTTTACTCATTGCGCACACCGGTAGGCCAGGAATATCTGGTTCGGTAAAGGGTAAACGCTCACGTATCTGCAAAGGTGTGCAGTGCATGCCTAATGTTCTAAAATACACTATCTGGTGTGTTTCAAATGCTGCGCTTCTTTAAGTAGAATTTGTAGCGAAATATTGTTTTCAGTGACTGGTGTTTTCTTTCAAACGGTTACATTTCTCATAGGACCTTAGATTTGTGTCTAGCCTTGGGGCTCTGCCTCTTGGTGGCATCCTACGAACCGCTGTTATTGCGTTCCTTCAACTGCGACGACTCCGCGAAATACCATAAAATATCTTCTTCTTGCTCTACGACACGACTCTTTGTCAGGCAAATTCGACATGCCAAAATTAACAATCTGAGAAAACTGTCGTAAGAAAACCCCAGGCAAATACTTTCTGCTGGAGGCGAAACAAAATCATGCACACCTCCATCTAACGACGACGTAGGTTGAATACAAAGCTTTCTCGCAAGAGATTCCTTGGTTTTCGTCTGAGTTTAGCCTGACTCTTTGATAAATAAAAGATGAAACATTTTAATGCCGCGACTTTAGCTCTCACGCAGTTTGGACATTTCATCGCACCGGCTGTGACTTTGACCCTTTGTCGTTTGATTTCGCGCGAATAAAATTTCGTGTTCAACCATCGTCGTCGTTACACGGGCCGGAGCATGATTTTTCTATATAATTTTTCACGTCCATGCACCTCTCTCGAAATCCAAACTGATTCGATCGCGTTGAAATTGCGCAATCATAACGAGGGGATCCCAGGATTCCATAGTCATAACGCGGAGGACCCATCTTCGATTCCGACCACGGGAAGCGATTTTTGCTTCCACGGTCATCATCATCGTCAGAAAGTTGGCTTTCCTGTAGTGCGTTTTCGGCGCAACATACGCAGTCCGCAAGACGTAGAAAGCTTCGCTTTAAAAGTGAGGCACCTGGTGGCACAACATTTTTGCGGTGGTCTCCAAGCGGTCTAAATTAATTCGCAGCACTCCGCTCCCAGCGTTTTGTCTACTAGCACGACTGCTGCTGCACGCAAAACACAAATTTCCGTCTTAGAGAGCAGTGAAGGGTTAACAACCAACCACTAAAAAGACAACTCTGCAGTGAACACCATTTTCAGCGAAGAAAGAAAGACAACGAAATTGAGCCACAAAAGAAAATAACTCACAGAGACGAAGGGGAAACAGAAAAAAACCACCAAAACGTATTAGCACGGCGCGCATTTTCAAACGACCCTGCGAGATAGCCACCAATACTTATGCCTCGAAGTTTCACAAAGTCTCTGTAGCACGCGCTACTATACCACCAGCCGGAGCAAACGGCGTTCTCCGGTGTGTCGCAATGCTGCGTTCGAAATTATTCACGCGATTTCGCCAGCTGAGCCGCGAATGTCTTCGTCATAAGTGCAGGTACAGAACCTTAATATAACCGCCGTGCCAAGCTGCAAGGCTCCTCTTGCGAGGGAGTAATTTCTAAGTGGCACCTCTCTATAGAACAAAAATGAGTTGAGGCCTAACCCATCCAGCTGCGCGGGTTTTCTCGAGAATTTCCTATTCAGGCAACCGTTTTGGGCGCTGCTTTATGTATCGGCCTACATACCATCCCCCCTACTGCTTCGTATCTCTGTCCTGCTTTTTAGCGGTGGTTTGGTTTTTCTTGGCGTCCTTTTCTGATTGAGGTTGGGAAACGGCAGCGGCATTGCTCCTAAGAGACCACGCACGTTGAGCCCTCTGTAAAATTCCCAAACGTATTACTTAAAGCCAACAGCGTCAGGTGGCGTAAAATTTTCTAGCGTCTTTTCTCTTTTGCTTTTATATTCCTCACATGAGCACATTCAGGTGCAAGATATTATTCTGAAAAAGCGCTTTATTGTTATCAATGCGGAGTATAATAACTTGGGAACGGATAAGTGATTGGGTCCATCAGAGGGATCTGCTGAGTAAAACAGAAACTACCTATATATCCTATAAATATTTAAATGCGCTTAGTGACGCCAAAGGGTGCGCCTCTGTGTGTGATTAATGCGATACATTGCAGCTCTAAGAAGTTGCTCGTAATTCTTCCCCCGCCATTTTCTGCTCCTCATGCCATTGCGTCTGCGGGCCCTGTTCTCCACTATCGTCAATCGATTCGGTGTGTGTTGTGTCTTGTCGAAACTAGCTTGCAGCTGTCGTTCCCCTTCGCCTTACCGCCGCCGCGCCGAGGCAATCTGTGACAGCAGGCCGAGTATGGGCGCTTGAACCGGAGGAAGCAGCCCTACATATATAAACTGTGCAGCAGAAGGAAGTGAGAACAGCGAAACTAAACACACGCGACCAGCGTTAACTCGAAAGTGAATCTTTATCTATACGCCGCTATTTCTCTATAGCTAAGGAATCGCACTGGCGAGCACGACGTCCTGGTTGCTGCCTAACCCCGTTGTGCCCATCAGTTTTATGACGCAGCAAATTAACACACCAGTGTGCACAATATTTCATGGCATGTGAAGTGTTTGCAATGGATGTGCAGTATTTCGCCCCTCTTTGCTGTGATGCGCCTTATGGCTCACCGGTAACTTCGTTCCATTTCTCGACTGATTCTGTAAAGGTTTATTTCAAGTTTGCATTGGCTGCTCCCTCGCAGATTCGTCTGAGCTTATGCAGTAATGTCACACGCACACGTGTACACACACACAAATATGAAAAATGTATATATATATATATATATATATATATATATATATATATAGAGAGAGAGAGAGAGAGAGACAGACAGAATAAGGGGGTTGGAAGTCAAGAAAACCTCGGAAAGAAAAGGGGGGAATGCGGTAGGTTATAGACACAGATGAAGAATTTTTTGAGTCAGAAAGAAAGTGGTGAAAAAATGCCCGCCTGGTGGGATCCGAACCCACGACCTCCAGAATACCGGCATTTTTTCACCACTTTCTTTAAAGTTAGACCTAGTTACAGATACAGAGATTGCTTTAGTAGAACCTCCTCCACTCACCCAATAATCCGATAGAAGAAACGACGTCCCTCGGTACCTGTTCCAGCAACGTTATTGGCATTTCCGAAACGCTAACGGCCGACAACAAAAGTATCCTAGAGCGAGGTCTAACTTTCTGTCTCACAAATAACCGTGGGAATGAATACGAGTTACATAAAGATCTCACTGAATTTTCTCAGACAATGAAACTAAGCGAGTTTTTTTCGGAAAAACAGGACCAACCCGACATGAACGAGCGCACCCTCCACCCTCCTAGCACTTGGACTCCAGATGTACATCAATCTCCAGAATTAGATCTGTACTTAAAATCAGTATCAAGAGAAATATTGACCACTAATAAATCAAACAAACCTAACTCCGTCGGGAGAAGTTACCCTGAATAGCCTATCAGCCAGAACCGACATAGTCATAAATCAAGCCTACAAAGGTGGTAGCGTAGTTGTGTTACCTAGGGAAAATACAAAGATGAAGCTTATAGGCAGCTCAACAACCCTTGCCACTGCAAGCCCTTAGATAGCGATCCGAGCCAGGAGTACCGCCTAACAATCCTTTAGAGCCTCACAGATATGCGATCTAGAGAATTAATAACGACCACTGACTTCATTTTCATGAAACCGAATAATAAGCAGGCAGGACGTTTTTACGTCCTCGCAAAAGTCCACAAATTCCTCGTAGAATTACTGTTTACTGCCGACACTCCTGGTAGACCCCAACCGATACATTATCTCTGTTTCTGAATGATTACCTATCCGACATTCCGGCTCTTCTTCCTTCATTCGTTCAGAACACCCCCCACTTCCTCCGCATAATACAAGAGATAAATAAGGGTGGGCGCCTACCCAGTGGAACCCTGCTTGTTACTCTTGACGTTGCCGCATTGTATACAAACACCCCTTTCGTCGAAGGAATCGAAGCTATTTCAAATGCTTTATTAGAGAACCCGTACCAACATGCGCCAGAAGTGTACATAACTTTGTTAAAGCTAGTTTTAACTCTCAATTATTTTGAATTTGACTCGTCTTACTTTTTGCAAGTTTTTTGAACCAGCATGGGTACTCCATTCGCTCCAACCTATGCCAACATTTCCATGGGGCAGCTTGAAGCCACCCTACTAACCTAGCAAGCCACGTTACGTCATGCAGATATCCTGGAGACGTCAGCAATCGACATTTCAGATGTCCAGGAGACGTACCGTTGGGGTCGAAATTACATATATTCAAAGTTGCTACAACTGCAAAAAACCCATCCAAATCACACGAAGGATAACGTAGAATAGACCTCTCATGGTACTTTTATATGCTGTTTACGGGACGTTATCATAATGGTGCATATTATGGATATTGTAGTGGTACGCATGCAAGACGTATATAGATGTCTGTTCTACATTGGTTTTCTGTCTTTGGCACAATCATTAGTTTGTTATATTCATGACTAGTGTACGTTAGCATGATATTGTTGAGATGAACCTGTATGCTCGAAATTTACATTCTTTATATATTATTTGGGAGTTTCGCGAGACCCCTTTCCAAGGTTACCTACGTGTTGTGGGCATTTATACTACAAATACATGTCTTGCTAGCTATTCAGCATTGTTTGCTGTTACTTGGCACCTGGTTTCTAGATTAATGTGTTTCCATTTTTGAAGTGCTGCATACTGCATGAAATCTCACATGTGAAGTGCAAGGGTGACCACAAACTCTTGCAGAAGCACACGAAGCACAGCTCTAAACAACAAATGTCGCATCGAAAACAAGTGGCCGTAAGTAACAACAAACCAGTCCTGATCAGCACAAGCGCCCTTGACACTAAAGCAACCACAGTAGCGTCATCGAATTGTACCACACAGCACGGCTGTACAGGCCTTCTTCAAATAGACTATCAGAGAATCAATACAAAAATTAAACTAATTAAAATGACAGTCTTGCCAACCTAGCTGTAGGTAAGTGCAGCTGGGTAGTAAGAAAGCTTTCAAAGTACACATAAAACACAAAAGAGTTCAGGTAAAACAGTTTATGTTGACTTCCAAATTATGTAATATGCTTTCGCAACACAACCACTTTAATTTTGATTCTTATCTGCCCTGGCCCACAGGGTACGCATTGTATAATTACAAGAATACTACAAATATTCATTACTATAAATAGGTCACACACAGCACAAAGGCCGACAAAAATAGAAAAAACGCAAACATGTAAACCCAGGGTAGAAGCGCAAGATAGTTATGCAACTTGAAATATCTCACCATAAGTGAAATGGGTGAAAAACAGCGCAAGAAAAGTGTGGAAACAAAGAAATGCTTGAATGGTGGTTACAAAAACAAAGCAAATTTACAAATAAATAGTTCACATCTAGTGAAAAGTTTGGGGAACAATAAAACAAAAACACCTTGGAAACACAGAAGTGGTGTTGAGTGGTGGTTGTAAGGGCCATACAAATTTAAACTACTATAAACAAACCAATATCTAGGGAAATGATTGCGAACACTACAAAAGGTGTGTATACAGAAATGACTGTACGGCGGTTACAAGAGCAGTAGAAATTTACGTGATGAAATGATTCACCCTTAGTGAAATGGCAGGACAACAATAAAACAACAACAAAACTTTAGAAACAACTTATTGCATTCTGGTTAGGAAAACAATACAAAGTTACACTATTTCAATATTTCACACAAAGTGATACGATTTGGGAACAAACGAAAAAACGGGGAACACGGAAATGATTGAATAATAGTTACAAGACAGATTTACACGACTACGTGATTCACACAAATTGATACGCTCAAAGAACAAAAACACAAAATAAAAAGGCATGGAAGCACGGAAATGATTCAATGGTGGTTCAATGCCGCATGCCTCCGTCATCAGTTATGGTAGGAATTCTTGAACAGTTTGCGTTCGTAGTTGTACTGCCAGAAACTGCCAAAATAGTTGCCGACCGGACTAGTTGGAAAGTGAGTAAAAATGTCATGGTCCAAAGGCTGAAAGAAATTCAGTACCTCTTCTAGCAATAAAAACTAAAAATCCGCAGGTTGTCGACAAAGCTGATATTTGCGCAGGATGTGACTGACAATAAAAATCTGGGCCCTATATACATTGTCTGGTGAAAGAAGTTGATGTCTGTAACAACACGAAGATCTCTGGTTACACGCAATGCAGGATGCCACTCGCAGGTGGAAAAAAGGGTGATTCTCTTTTTCCCAAACCAGGAGAACTCCTGTGCCAAGTAGACCGTCAACAGTAGCTTGAGCAGGCGCCTTGTGCAGACTGTTGCAGTAGCACCTCCCTTGCAAGCCAGTTCTTCAATCTGGGCCTGGGTACAGGAAAATCTGTGTTGTTAATACAGCTTTTAAGATTGGTATAATACAGAATGGCCGCCTACCATTGTCCCTGAAAAAGACAGTGTATGACAGCTGCATCTTGCCGGTACTTTCCTACGGGGAAGAAACTTCCAGGCTCACTAAAAGGGTCTAACTTAAATTAGGGACGACTTAGGAGGCAATAGAACGCTCGATGATGGATGTAACAATAAGGGACAGGAAGTAAGCGGAGTGGATATAATTTAATGTCAGCATTGGCACTACTAAGGCAATCTTAAAACAAACTATGACTGCTAATGTGAGGTAGCACTATTTATTAGAACTATATTTCGAGGACATTTTAGCCCCGCTACAGGTCCCATCTGAACTTGCAAAATACTTTTCTGTGTCTATCCTAACCGCTTGGTTGATTGAAGGGACAATATATACACGGATGAAGCCATGTCCGCAAAAGGAAACATGCTCAAACCCGGACAGCGTCACTGCCATGGACGTACACACCCTGCAGCAGAACGGCGAGGTGGGCTAGTTGGTATATATGCATAACCAAACCTTCCAAAAGCACATCACTGAAAAACTCGTCCTGTTGTCCTGTTCGCTTGTCCTGTTAGGCCTACATTTTTAGTTTACATATACGTTGTACAGCAGGAAGCATCAAAGTAGTGCAAGAAATTTTTACTGCACAATCACATTTAAACATAGTCTTCCCCTAATTTAAACTCTATGTAAAATTTCCAGTGGCCACTGTATTCGAATTGCCCAGGTTAGAATTCGATTGTAGTCAGTTGTTTAGGCAGGCTTTTATTAAATTAGGTGCATTTTGCTTATGTTCTTTCAGTGGCCTTTGCGTTTTAACAACGGCCATGTGACGGTGGTGGCTGCGGCATTGCTTGAAAACCGGGTGGGACTGAAACCAAAATAATAGATCCCCCTACTCACTTTGGCTACTACTGCACCTACTATACCCTGATCCCAAGCAAGCTGAATATTTTTGCAATTCAACTTTGCATCAATGCACAGTTAATGAGGCCACATAAGAACACCTACCGCACAATTCCTACAATGCAGTGCAGGGTGGGGCATGAGACGGCATTGGCTTGCACCAGGAGCTACATTGGGTAAACAAGTTAAGAAATATTTGTCACAGAAATGAAGCGCATGCAACATATAAGGACTTGGGTGTTATTTATGCCACATACATGACTGGCAGACGGAATAATTAGGACGCAAACAAGGTGCACGTGAAGTAAAACATGATACACGCGATCTGCAATTGATACTGGCTCAATTTTACGGCATACAGCAGGCTTTATTTGTTGCATAGGTGAGATGACTTGACTGTATAGCATGCTATTCGGGGTAGGTCTTCCCCAAGTAAAAGTTGGCAGTTAGTCTTGTTACGAGTTTGGTGTTGCATTTGCAGTTCAGTGCTAGTCACAAAACAGACACCAACTTTTGCGAAAACAAGGTTGCTATATTCAGCAGAACGGTGTGCTAAAAAAATTAGCGCCAATCCACCCCGTGAATGTGGTTGGACATCAAAGCTGTAAACCGCACCCATAACGATTACCCATGCGACGTCACTTAAATTCACTCACATCGCTCCACAAATAGTAAAACCTAAAAGAAGTGGAATGCACTTTTAACCACACCATTATTACATCAAAGAGATATTCTTGGTAAGGTTAAATCAATGCATGAACGGTGTTTGGTTGAGTTGTATTGGTGTAGCACAAGAGTGGAAACCTTTTTTACAAAATTAAAGTAAGCTCCAAGCCGGTGTTAGACGATCTGTCTTCTCCGTCTCTGCGCCGCGGACGGAGGCCACGAGATTTGCGGCAGAGAAGGAGGAGGAGGAAGAAATACTTCTGTTCAGATTTCTGAACGGCCCAGAGTGCAGCCCTGGGGAGTGATTCCTTCTTCTGTGGGGCCCATATGCAGTCCGCGCGGACTCTGTTCTGTCCACCCGCTGAAGCTGGGTAGGTAGAGAGGGCATAGACAGCAGCATCTCCCATTGCTCTTGTTGGGTAGTTGACGGAAAGTGAGGAGGGTGCTCAGGGCTAAAGTCGCACACCCCGATTACGGGGCGGAGTGTTCCTACTTCTGCGCAAAATTTACATTCAGTGTCGTAGCGATTCGGATACACTAAGTGAAGACGCGTAGGCTGTGGGAAGGAGCCCGGATTGTATAAGCCGTAGGGTAGTTTGTTGTTCTCTGGAAAGGTCAGGGTAAGACGAAAGTATGGTGTGTCTCAGAAGGCGATAATACTGGGTTATCTCCCTGAGTGTGACAAGCGGGTAACTGTCCTCGTGCAGCTCTATAGCACGAGAGCTAAAAGCGCAGGCTTTTTGGGTGGACGTATTTGTTGCTCTACATTGAAGAGCGAGGGGGTGTCCAGATCAGCTGAATGGAACCGTTTGGGGAGTGTTTTTTTAGCACGCGCAGTGCAGGTCAGGACACCCAACCCTACTGGTAATTCCAGTAGGCTTGCTGGGAATCGATAACTACCCTCCGAACCCCTGGTTGAGCGAGAGCCAAGGTGATGGCTGCCTCTTCTACTGCCTTCATTTCTTGGGTCCTAAGCGAGGTACACGCAAGGAGGTTGGTTCTGGAGGTAGCCACGATGATGGCGTATTGCTGCCCTCGATGTTTGGAGGCGTCTGTGTAGATAACTGCGTGATCCCCACCGAGGCTGGTGTTTAGCGCTTGAGCCCGTGCTTTTCGGTGACCCTCGTCATGTGAGGGGTTCATATTTCTAAGCAAAGGGAGCATCTTTAGTCTTAGTCGCCAAGAGTCTGGGAGTACGTCAAGCGCAGTGACATTCTGGGCTGTCCAGCCAATCTGGTGAAGCATGCGGTTACCCATCGCAGTTCTGAGTCGGACCTTCTGGTTAGAAAGATGGCCTTCTATCAGCTCTTCCACCGTGTTGTGGAGCCCCGTGCTAAGCTGCCTCTGTGGGGACGCACTCATGAGAAGACCAATGGCCTGCTCTACCGCCTTTATAATCATTATATAAAGCATCTTGTCGAGAGAAAGGCAGGGGGTTGACGTAAGTAACTCTCGAGAGGACAAAAGCTTCAATTAATCGAATGGTACCGGATTCCTTTAGGCCTCGCTTCTTGGTGGCAACTCGCCTGATCATGTGTATGATTTGATTAATGCTTTTTTTGAGGCGCTGCAAGAAGACGTCACTCGTGGTGTTAGCCTCGAGATGTAGGCCCAGGATCTTGATGCTGGGGCTTGGAGTGATGGCCTGGCCATCAAGGAGTATTTGAATGTATAACTTGATTTGGCGTGAGGGCGGACGACAAGGAGCTGTGATTGTTTACGTGAACACTGGAGGCCACAGGTTTTAGCACATTGGCGTACTAGAAGTTAGATGCCATGCATTGGTGTGAGCTTCCTTTAATTTGTGTAACTCGTAGCACATGAGCAAGGTGCGCACAGGGCCACTAGGCGGGCGTGAGTGGTCACGCGACGCTTGCACGTGGCATTCACCGAGAACGCAGGGGGTAAACCCGTAGATGTGCTCGGTGAGTACACCACCTGTCTTCCCAGTCTTCGCGTGGGCTCGTAGCTAAATCGGTAAGACAACGGGCTCTCGCTTTGTTAGTCGGTTAGTTCCAGGTTCAATTCCCTGGGGTGCCAGTAAATTCTTTTATTTGTTCGTTGGAGTTTTCTGGTGACACCAACGGTCGCGAAAGAACCCTTGGGGGGTAGAGGTAAAAAGCTTTGCTTTAAAATAGAAATGTCAGAATTGCATTCTTTTAAGCTGCTTATGCTTAAAATGCTGAACGACTGAAAGTGAGTCATCATCATCACCAGCCAATCTACGCCCACTGCAGGGCCAAGGCCTCTCCCATAGATCGTCAATTACCCCGGTCCTGCGCTAACTGCGATCAATTTACCCCCCCCCCCAAACTTCTTGATCTCATCTGCCCATCTAACTTAATTTCTGCCGCCCCCTGCCAGGCTATCCTTCTCTAGGGATCCACTCTGTTGCCCTTAATGACCAACGGTTATCCTGCCTTCGCATTACATGCCCTGCCCACGTCTATTTCTTCTTCTTAATTTCTACTAATATGTCCTTAACACGCGTTCGTTCCTTCATCCACTCCGCTCTCTTCTTGTCGCTTAATGTTATACCTGTAATCTTCGTTTCCATTGCGCGCTTAGTGGTTGGGCTTTTCCGTTCCATTGCGTGCTGAGTACCATCGCACAAATTTTGTCATTCTACAGTTTCTCCGCCCAAATCGAGAAATATATACACACAGGATGTAAAAATGGAAATGCCTGCCACTCGTGTTCATTACATCACTGCCGCACATCAGGGTTTCCCCGTTCTGGTGAACAATCTGTCGTTCTGTTTTTTTTACTAAATGTACAAAAGGCGCCTTCTATGCTGCGAACACAAACAAACTCCTAGGAGACTCCTAAGGCATTGTGCCTTTACGCACGAGTGGGAAACGAGGCTGCTCTAAAGAATATGGACAAACAATCCACACAGCTAGGCCACTGTGGGAAACCAGTGTTGCGGAGCCAGTAGGAGCAATGGGTGTAGCTGGCAGTGCGCGAGATGATGTTTACGTCAGGTGGTGTTGCCATTCCTATCGGATGTGTCCCGGTTTATGTCTTTCTTGTCTGAATAAAACTCAGTTACAGTTCAGCGCTTTGTCCTATCCTATTCTCCTATCCTATTTGTCCTATTGAAGATCGCGTCGCCAACAACCGTTTTTGTTGAGGCACGCTTCACAAGAGTTTGAACTTCGGCTGGTTGGTTCGAGAGAAGGCGGAAGCCAACGGGGCGGACGGGGCGGAAACTAGGGAGTTTTAGAATAACGTACGCAACCGTACGCAAACAGTTAGCGAACGCTATTTCTTTGCGTCGTTCTCACTGCGAATACGCCGTACGTTAAGCCGCTTCTGCGTTTAGCGGACGGAAGACGAGCGGACGCTATTTCAGCGAAATGGCGTGCGTACGTAAGGCCGCTTGCGTTTCCAACATGGCGGCAAGTAGCGCGACAAGTATCCACGGTTCCGCTTTTCTGTCGACAGTAATTTGCTTCCGATCGACAAAGTTCCTTGCTCCTATGTTTTTAAATACGTTGACTGCTTAGCACATTACCCTCGCTCAGCTCTGTATTGTCGTGACATCCAAACGAAGCTTTGTAGCCAGGCCAGCGACCGAAGCGGTGTGTGAGTGTGTGTGTGTTGTGGGCGCGTTCGGGATGAATGCGACGTCGTGCTTCTGCGGTGGACAGTGCTGCCATGTTCTGGATTACCTTTCTCGAACGACGTACGACTCAACCTCGCATCGGATATGTACAGTGTGCGTGGCTAAAAGCTTTCTTGGTTTCCGCGCCAGAGTTAAGTGACTGGCTGTTGGACCCCGCAAACTGCGCCCGAAGGGAGTGACCAATTTGCGACGGGCAGGAGGAGGAAACCGATCGCCGGTCAATCGCGGTTTGGACTTTCAACGCATGTAGTGACGCTGTGTTCGTTCGAAACGCCACTCTGGATTGTTTTGAAGTATAATAATATGTATGCGTCAAACCCGGGCATTCGGTTCAGGGCGTGCTGTGAAATTGCACAAAAGAAGTTCCGCGGGACTTACCCGCGGAAACTACTCAGGTAAGAGAATATTCATGTCGTGCTGTGGCCGTGGAACGAAAAAGCGTTTGTTTGCACTTGTTTGAATAGTCGTAAAATGTCCAAGCACTCCAGCACTCCGCTGGCAGATTAGCCGGCGAGTCATTTCGCAAAACATTCGAGAGATGGCGCCGTATGCATTAGCGTGTCGCTACGCAAAACTGACGACACGCTCTACTAAAACTCCCCTCGCGGTGTTTACGTAGCGGGACGCAAAAATGTAGCGTTTAGCGCACGCAAAGGCAACAAACGCTGCACTAAAATTCTCTACTAGAGAAACAAAGCGCAAGTGTTTACCTACTTATCGCTCCGTCCCGTCTGTAACGCCACCACTTTATTTCGAAGGCACATTTCACATAACGCCAGCAACAAAGTACAACCTATATGCCTTTTCACAGATAAAGCTAGCAAAACTAATGAAGCGTGATATTCCATTAGTAATGACGTTGAGATGCACAATACTAACGAGGGGAAGGCGATGAACAAGATCGCAACGGCAACGGTCTAAATAGCGTTGCATCGGTGACAACTGTCGTCGCGCTTCTGACTCGCTGAGCTCGTGCAGACGAATTGAGTTCACAACACAATTCACACGGCTGCACAGAATCTTCATTCATTCACAGTAGTAACAGTAGGCATTTGAGTAAAATTCAAGGCTCCCATCCTGTTACACGTTTAAACTGAACGGCGCAGCACGTCTCTGACAGTTGCACTTGTTGCACGCCGAAGGTCATGACCAGTGGATTGGATTGGCTCATATGACCTGGCTTTATAGCACTGTCGTTATTTTGCGGTCTCAAAACAACATATCAAACAATGAACTTTTCAACGGTTCAAACGGTATTGTTAGTACACATTTTGTGTATTTTATGTAGTTTTTATCTTAACGGGAGGAATTCAGGCCCCACTTTGGGCATTGCGGGTATAATGAAGCAGACGGCGTTCATGGCTCTGATACAAATAAAAGAACATTGTTGGCCGCGAACCTCAAGCCTCAAATAAAATCCGTTCTTTATAAGAAATTTTGCTGACTAAAATAAAATAAAGATGATTTATCTGCCTAAATCTTGCATTGCTAATTCGAGAAGCCCAACATACGCAAATGGCGCGAAATTCAAACAGAATAAAAGGCGCGCAGGTTGTATGTTTCATATCTGAAGACAGTACGTGTGTATAAGTTTAAATTGAAAATATAACGCAAAAAGCTAACGTCTTACTTCATAAACCAATACTAGGAACGCCCATTTCCTATCCCAGCAGCTTATGAAGCTTCGCGAATGATCCCGACTGCAGCACACGGTTTTTGTTTTCAAGGAAGTGCGCTAGCTTCATTATCGGCTCCTTTTGCTTTTAGAATTCGTGAAACACACGTGTATGATGCTTAAGAATGTAGTATTTTTCTACTGACTATTAAGGCGCAAAAGAACAAAAGGTGTCAGAATTTGGCGAAACACACATGGACAGTCGTATTTTTTTGTGGCAGCATAGACTTTTACTAAGCCATGTGAAATAGCTGAGCCCAATGCAGCGAGTGCATGCCGCCTTGAGATCACTTACCATAAAATGTTTGCTTCACCTCTTGAATAAGTGACCACTCCAGTTTGTGGCGCAAAATATTTTAATATTTGAACCAAGCTGAACAGTGGTGCACAGTTAGAAAACTTTAACCGGAACAATTTCACGGACAATGAGCTTTCCAAAGTTGTGGTAATTATTGTGATACTTGAGAAGTGGGATAGATGACTAAAATTAACTCCAACGAATCATAAATGCTCTGAAGTTACAATATCCTAAAGTAACTGCCAAACTTGAAGGTCTGCTAGTTTTTAAATTCAGCGATGCCTTTTTCAAACAGGGTATTTCACCTGCCTTCGAGCCCGTATCCTCGGCTGGGTGTTGCTAGAATGGCTTTCAAAACATGGCAAAGCGTTTTTTTTTACAGAAAAACATTGATGGCCATTAAAAATACCTTCTGATATTTTTTACTAACATTTCGGATCTTTTCACTGCCGGGCTGTTTATTAAGCTCTTGGTTGGAAGAGAAAAAAATACCAACAAAATTCCGCGCGCATGTAAGTGTGCATTTCGTGAAGAGCGCACGGCTTCATACAGGCTTTTGTGGGCTTCCGCCACGTCAGGGGCTCACAAAAAAGAAAAGGCAGTGGCTATTTTGCCGGCAGCCGGCAGATTAGCCTGGGAGAAAAGTTGCCGGCAGTTCCTTCCCATTGGCTGGCCCAGACCACGTGATTATTCTGCCGGCACTTTTCCGCGGGGGCTATTTTGCCGGCTGCCGGCACATTTGCGGGCGGGCTATTTTGGCGGCTGCCGGCACATTTCCGCGCGGGCTATTTTGCCGGCTGCCGGCAGATTAGCTCCGGAGAAAAGTTGCCGGCAATTCCCCGGCGATGCTGCCTCTCGGCGCCAATGCTCCGGCAGCCGGAGATGTCAACTTTAACGTTGGTGACAAGTTTTCGAGCTTTGCCGAGGTACTGAATTACGTCAAGCTATAGAAAGAACGAGTCGGCAAGATTGCAGCGGGCATGTGGAACTTTGACACACATGACTCCGTCATGTGTAATTGGTGCTTGCTTTGGTACCACTTGTCGTGTGTGCGTCTCAGCAAGCAGCCGAGAGCTAAGTTTCGCCGTGTATTTGTGAGTTGCTGTTTTAAATGCATAGCATTTTAGTAACTCACAATGTCACGCGGCGTTGGCGTGCGCTGTCGTAGTCCGCATGCGCGCCTTGTCGTAGTCCGCGTCCGCAGCCAGGAAGAAATAACAGTTTCCGGCGCCCGGTTTCGAACCCATGACGCCGCGGGCGGAACGCAAGGTGCCCGGCGCACAACCGACCGAGCCACGAAACCGACACAGATTTCGATGCACCGAACGCGCCTTATATCCTTCACTCATTTCTCGTTTGTTTCGAAAGCGCCACAAGTTGTCCCGCGCTTCCAAAAGATGGCGACACGGGTCCCGCGATCAAGAGATACGACTTGCCGGCGCACCCCCTCGGAAATGCTGTGCATTTGATCGTGCCCCTCGCGAGGGGGATGTCTTTTTAATCTGTCTGATTGTGTTTAGTATATGAAAGCAAAATCAGATGTTTTTGGACGTCTGTCTGCTTTGCATAATTCCATGCAGAAATATTGTTTTAAATGCATAGCATTTTAGTAACTCACAATGTCACGCGGCGTTGGCGTGCCTTGTCGTAGTCCGCATGCGCGTCTTGTCGTAGTCCGCATGCGCGCCTTGTCGTAGTCCGCAGCCAGGAAGAAATAAAATAACAGTTTCCGGCGCCCGGTTTCGAACCCATGACGCCGCGGGCGGAACGCAAGGTGCCCGGCGCCCTACCGACCGAGCCACGAAACCGACACACATTTCGACGCACCGAACGCGCCTTATATCCTTCACTCATTTCTCGTTTGTTTCGAAAGCCCCACAAGTTGTCCCGCGCCTCCAAAAGATGGCGACACGGGTCCCGCAATCAAGAGATACGACTTGCCGGCGCACCCCCTCGGAAATGCTGTGCATTTGATCGTGCCCCTCGCGAGGGGGATGTCTTTTTTTTACTGAAGTTCGTGTTTAAAATTTCATTATTGAAATAAACAAAGGCGAATTCTAGCCATGCAATCTTGGTTTTTTGACTGATCATTTATTTCTTTATTGTGCGACTTTGCTTGAGATTCTACAAAGGAAACACCAAGGAACATTCACTGTCGGTAATCATAGTCCAAGTTCGCGGCGGGCTGAGTCAAAGATCGACATGCCCGCTGCAATCTTACCGACTCGTTCTTTCTATAGCTTGACGTAATTCAGTACCTCGGCGAAGCTCGAAAACTTGTCACCAACGTTAAAGTTGACATCTCCGGTTGCCGGAGCATTGGCGCCGAGAGGCAGCATTGCCGGGGAATTTCCGGCAACTTTTCTCCCGGGCTAATCTGCCGGCATCCGGCAAAATAGCCCGCGCGGAAATCTGCCGGCAGCCGGCAAAATAGCCCCCGCGGAAATGTGCCGGCAGCCGGCAAAATAGCCCCCGCGAAAAAGTGCCGGCAGAATAATCACGTGGTCTGGGCCAGCCAATGGGAAGAAACTGCCGGCAACTTTTCTCCCAGGCTAATCTGCCGGCTGCCGGCAAAATAGCCACTGCCAAAAGAAAATACTGAGCACAGAAAATACAAGCGCATGTGAGCGTGCGCCTCGGGACGAGCACCCAGCATCATCCAACTTGCCCTTCTAGAACACTCTGCCCAGCGTTTGTGACGTGATCTCTCGCGTGCTATTCTACTCGCCAGTTCACGTACGCTCGCGCCGGAAATAGGCAGCACCGAACAGCTCGCGCTGCAGACGCCCAGTTCGCGAACCTGGCAGCCGCCGTTTCGAGCACGTGCTACACGGTCCATCTTGTTAAATATGTTTAAGCCAACACACGAAACGATGCTGGCCAGCCACTCATGGAGAGCTTTCAGGAGCAAGTTAGGAAATCCATGTCCGGTGGAACAGCCGGGTCTCCGACGAAGGGAGAGAGAGAGAGAAATTACTTTATTTTCCAAGCAAGTTAAGTAGGAACGCGTGGTGGCTGCCGGCCGAAAGCTGCCGGCGGCAGTGGCGGCTCGGTCAACGAGAAGTAGCCTCGACCTCGGTTGCGGGCAGCCGAGCGCGTCCTCCCACTGCTCGACGCTGGAGATGGGGTGGAATGGGCTTCGAGGACAGGCCCACATGCCGTGGCTTAGTGCGTCCAGGGAGTCACAGAGCAGTTGGCCGCTGGGAACTCAGAGGAGTAGGTCTTGTGGAGGAAGGATCGACGGGCGAGGCAGTTGCTCTGAAGGAGTCGCCATAGGCGCTTCTGAGCGTTGGTGAGGGATGTCTGGGCAGCGGGAAAACGTCGACGGGAGAAGCGATAATGCTCTGTGGCTTCTTGATACGAGAGCAGACGACCGCGTGCCGACCGAGCACTGTGTTAGAGAGCAGGAGCGAGCCCAGCGCAGCTGTTCAGTTCTCGTGCTGATTTGTGAGCCGCCTCGTTGCCTCCACACCAGTGGCGGCCGGGGTCCGGACGATGTCGAGTTGTTGAGTATGGGTATTTTGGAGAATCTTGAGTACTATAGTCGAAAAGCTACCACGAATGAAGTTTTCGATGGCCGTCTTCGCATAAGTGATTATATTTGTGTTGTGGCAGCCTGCCGCCTCTTCCGCCGTTGCGGGGTAAGATGTCCGTACGGTGAGGAAAGTGACCGGGGGAGAGCCCGCCAGCTCTCCTGTTCCTCCAGCCTTTCACCATCGGTACAAGCTGGGGAAATTTTTTTGTTAACATATATGGCTGAACAGTGTGGCCAGCGATTTGTCAGGTCAGCATTTGTATTTTCATTACGAAGGTAGAACGACTAAGTAAAATGGTGGTTTCACTGAATAAAAACTCCTATGAGCATAAAATTTTGTTCAGGCATCTGTTGAGTCTAATTTATTTATTATGTCCTCCGCATTTATATTTCCGTAAAAGCAATATTGGTGGATTACAAAACGGGCACAAAACCCATAGAAAACACATACAAAACCCCTCGGTAACTTCAGAACAGTACGCCTAAGGAGACTTTGAAAATAAAGTATTCCAGATATAGCTAAAATAAATGTAACCGCGATAGATATGTACGAAGTAAAAAACGGACATACCAGGAACATCTGAAAAACGTCAGTAAATTATGTCTAAATACCGTCCACAAATGAAGCAGCAGCAACATGGAGAGTACGTCTTTAGCATAGTTGAAAGACATCCGATATTAAGGTACCAGCAACGTTATGATATTAAGGTACCAGCAACATTTTCATAAATGTATTGCACGCTGTACGGATGTCTAATAGAGATACTGCTGGTACATAGACGTTCGGATCTTTTTGGGACGTCGCATAGATGTTAGTGGTTTGCTGGAAACTCTTTTACGCATAAACCTCAGGTTTACCTCCGCTACATAGACGGCATCTTCATGATTTGGGTACATGGTCGCGCGACTCTAAACACGTTTATATCTCATCTCAATTCCTCCCATCCGAGAATTAGATTTTCCTGCCAGCATTCTGAAAAAGAAGTGAACTTCCTGGATACTACCGTCATTCTAGACAACGGTAAACCTAAAACTACGATTTTTAGAAAACCAACAGGCAGGAAGCAGTATCTAGATTATAAAAGCCATCACCCGAGAAACTGCAAACAAGGGATCTTTGTAGGACAAGCCACCAGATTTAGAAGAGTATGCAGTGATGGCAGGGACTACGTAAAGCATCTAGACAAACTCAAGTTTACCCGTATGAACAGGAACCTCCCCAAAAGCTCGCTCGATTAGGCGTACCAACGTGCATCCAATCTCAAAAGGGATGACGTGAACAACGAACAGCGACAAAACGAAAGCGCCAGGCCGCTTGCCCTAATAACTAAATTTTCAAACGCCCTCCCAAACGTAAACAATATCCTGCGCAAATACTACCCCATTTTAGGCAGTAACGACCGACTTAAAAAGACGTTCCCGGAAGCCCCAAAGGTTACCTACCGGAAAAATAGGAATATAAGAGATATTTTAGTGCATGCTAAAACAGGGCCTTCAAAGCAACCAGTCATAGCCAGCTGCTCCCGTCCCAGATGCAATACTTGCAGGCACCTGCAGACAGACTGCATTGCAAAAAGCACAGCCAGTAATTATGTTCACAAGATTATTTCAAGTTTTACGTGCACTTCATCCAACATTGTGTATGTGTTCGAATTCTCAATGTGCCACAAACAGTATATTGCCGCGATCCATGCATTGGGTTTGTTTATTTGTGTTTTGATTTTGGCGCCCGGCTGCGCCGGTCTGTGTTATCGGTGTTGTCTGTGGGCCAAGGGAGGCGCGTGTTCCGTTCTTACTTTCTGTGCCGCATGTGTTATCTCTTCTGACAGCGAGACCGTTCCGAACTAACGTGAACAGCCTAGAATAATCTTCGTTGATCTACAGTGTTCTGGATACACTTCGACTATTCCAGAAACCCTCGCGCCGAGTGATAAATTCCCGCAAAGCAGATGCCTTGGCATTCGAATCGTCAACGCTCGCCTTCGCACGTCACTTTGTTGATTGCTGCTTCCCCGCCTGTGTATTCTTTGAGTTGTTAGGGGAGCGCAAGTTCACTCCAATAAACGTGTTTTCCTTGAAGAAAACTGCGTCGTCTCTGGCTTCGTGACATCTGGTGGAGGTGCTGGGTACATGAACCCTAAACCATCTGCAAATCGCCAAGCAAGCCCCACTCGTCCCAGCCGCCGACAGGAAAGCCTCCCACCCGAACTCGCTCTACTACCGAAGAAAGTTACGAAGGAAGACGTCGCTACCAAATCCATGGTCAACCAAGCCAATCCTCCCGTCGTTCTGCAGCAACCTCGGGAGCCCCCATCATTCCGAGGACCTCCTGGGGAAGACGCTGAAGAGTGGCTGGAGAAGTTGGAGCGCGTCTGAAATTTCCACCGATGGGATGACGAAGAAACCTTGAGGAAAGTGTTTGTCTACCTCGGAGACTCGGCTCGAGTCTAGTTTGAAAATCACGAGAGCTCGCTAACATCATGGGGCATCTTCAAAACAGAATTTTTGAAAACGTTCACAACTGTGGTGCGTAAAGCTGAGCATTGTTACAGACGCGAATACAACACCCTAACGAAGGTGTTGTAGTGTTCGTTGAGGAGATGAAGATGCTGTTCCGACGGGCTGACCCCGAAATGGCAGAAGAGAAGAAGGTGCTCTTTCTAATGCGGGGCGTAAAGCAAGAGCTCTTCGCTGGACTAATTTGCAACCCCTCAAGAACCATCCCTGAGTTCGTAACCCAGGCGTCCATGATCGAGAGGACCCTGGACATGCGTTCGAGGAAGTACGATCGACCACACAACGCGTTTTTGGCGAAACCCATCAACGCCCCTGGATTCGCAACAGAAGACTTACGGGAAAGAATCCGCAACGTCGTTCGCGAAGAACTGAGGAAACTTTTCCCAATAACGCCGCAACCCCAAGTCGCCTCCCTGACCGACGTTATCCGAGAAGAAGTTCAATACGCGCTGGGGACTTCTGCGCCACAAGATATGGCCTACGCCGAAGCTGTTCGTCGACCCCGCCCTGCTCCAACTCGTCGTCAAGAGGCCCCGCCATACTGCCGCCCAGTGTCGCCCGCCCGACCCCCTGTGGTCCAAAACGAGACGCCGAGGAAGACGGGCGTATGGCGAACTCCCGATAATCGTCCTCTGTGCTACCACTGGGGGGAGGCCGACCAGATCTGCCATCGCTGCCCTTACAAGAGGCTTGGTTTGCGAGGGTACTCCGTCGACGCACCCCGCCCCGACCCGGCCAGCGCCCATCGGAGATCGAAGAATACCTGTCCAACACCAGACGTGGACCAGCCCGTTTCAACCGATCACCGTCGCCGTACCCATACCAGTCGCGGAACCGCCGTAACAATGCTGATTTCGCTCGTGGAATGTCCCCCAGCCCACGCGGGGGAAACTAAAAGCAGCAACTTCTGGAGGGGAAGTTGCACAACGGCGGAAAAATGAAAACCCTCCACCGACGCAAGGGCGCGCCGAAGACCGTGAATCACATGCCCTCATCGCGACGACCGACCGAATCCTGACGATACTCGCGAACACTACGACAGCTACACGGCGCGACGCGTACCCTACACGACCGAGACTGCCGCTGAAAAGGCGACGACAACGACGACGCACAGTGCCCGACCGTCAACACGCACAAGCCGAGATGCGACGCCCCGACGCACCCGGAACTCGAGGAAGGCGACGTCCGACGTCCAGTTGTCCATCGACGGTTTTGACGTAGTCGCCCTCATTGACGCGGGAGCTGACTGCTCGGTAATGAGCGCGTCATTCGCGTCTAAGCTGGAGAAAATTATGACAAGATGGGACGGTCCGCATATACGCCCAGCAGGAGGCCACCTCGTGACGCCAAGTGGAACGTGCACATCGCGCGTCACCATAGACGGCACAACGTACCCAGCGGCATTCGTCATTTTGCCTAACTGCTCCCGCGATGTAATTCTCGGAATGTACTTTTTGACGGACAACGGCACACTCATTGATTTTGCAGACCAAGTCGATAACTTTTTCCTCCACGACGCCGCACCCGAACCCCAAACACCGTGCTGCTGTAAGTATCGCCGACGATCACGTCACCCTGCCACCCCGCGCAAGCTTGATGATCACCGTATACTGTGAAGATGCTGCTCCTGACATCAACGCTATCGTAGAGAGTTACCAAAATTTGCTTTTCGACCGTGATGTCTCCGTCGCAAAAGGCATTTTGTGCTTTAAGCAATGCAAATCCCACGTTTTGGTCACTAGTTTCACCGAGGAGTACCAGCATCTAAACAAGGGCACTACAATTGCGTTCCTTGATGAAACTCAAGAAGCAAGTCAAGTGATGGCGGTCGCCAACTTTGAACACGCACGCGCAGATGCTTTCAAGCTGCCGCATCGTTTCGACGTGAACCCGGCTCTGCCGCAAGAAAACCGGGACGAATTATTGCATTTGCTGCGCCGCTACAGGGAGTGTTTTTCGTCGAACTCAAAATTACGTCAGACACCCCTAGCGAAGCACCGAGTTATAACCGAGGATTGAGCCCGACCTACCGGACAGTTACCGTACCGCGTCTCTTCACACGAGCGCGAAGCCATCCTGACTCAAGTCGACGACATGCTCAACGGCGATATTATACAGCCATCGAAAAGTCACTCGGCTGCGCCGGTCGTACTCGTGAAGAAAAAAGACAGCACGCTGAGGTTCTGCGTTGACTACCGGCGATTGAACAAGATCACCAAAAAGGACGTGTACCCCCTGCCACGAATCAACGACGCCCTTGACCACCTCTGCCACGCGAAGTACTTCTCATCGATGGATCTCAAGACAGGCTACTGGCAAACTGAAGTGGACTAGAGAGATCGAGAGAAGACTGCATTCATAACCCTGGATGGCCTATACGAGTTTAAGGTGATTCCGTTTGGGCTATGCACGGCACCAGCCCCGTTCCAAAGAGTCATGGACACTGTTCTAGCTGGCCTGAAGTGGCACACGTGCCTCGTATACCTCGACGACGTTGTGGTATTCTCCCGGACTTTCGACGAGCACCTTGCAAGGTTGGAATCTGTACTCGAGGCCATCCGTACGTCTGGGTTAACGCTGAAGCCTGAAAAGTGCCGCTACGCGTACGAGAAATTCAAGCTTTTGGGCCATGTCGTCAACGCCGCGGGAGTCCTGCCTGACCCGGCGAAAACTTCAGCCATAGCGAACTTCCCAAGACCGAAATATAAGAAGGGCGTGCGCAGATTTCTCGGACTGTGCGCATACTACAGGCGCTTCGTCGCAAACTTCGCACGCATTGCAGAGCCACTCACACACTTGAAGAAAGATAGCACGCCTTTCAGCTGGGAAAGTGCCCAAGAGGAAAAATTCTGCGAACTGCAACAACACCTGCAACGCCCGCCCGTGCTTGCTCATTTCGACGAAAATGCCGAAAGAGAAATTGACACGGATGCCAGTGATATAGGCTTGGGTGCCGTCCTCGTCCAAAAGCAAAGCGGAGGCGAAAACGTAATCGCCTATGCGAGCCGTGGTCTGTCCAAGGAAGAAAAAAAACTACTCAGCCTCTGGGAAAAAGTGCCTCGTGGTTATATGCGCCATTTCGAATTTTTTCCCATACGTGTATGGAAGTCCGTTCAATGTTGTGACAAACCACCATGCGCTGTGTTGGCTCGCCAGTTTGAAGGACCCTTTTGGCCGTCTTGGTAGGTGGAGCTTGCGCCTGCCAGAATTCGACGTTACAGTAGTCTATAAATCCGGAAGGAAACCCTCCGACGCCGACTGCCTGCCTTGCGCCTCCGTCGACCCACCACCGCAAGACTCTGAGGAAGACAGCGCATTATTCGGAGTCGTGACGGACCTAGACGCACAGAAGCGTGCCGACAAAGCGTCGCCGTTCCCAGGGCCTTCAAACGCAACTTACCAGCATTCAGCCTGAAAAACACCGCACTCATGAAGAAGAATTTCAGCCCCGGAACAAGAACAAATTATCTTCTTGTCATCCCTACACACCTTCGTGACGAAATTTTGGAAGCATGCCACGACGACCCGTCTTCCGGACATCTCGGCACAGCTCGCACTATTGGAAAAATCAAGACGAAGTACTACTGGCCCCACTTTGCATCCGACGTCACCCACTACGTCCGCAGCTGCCTTGACTACCAGCGACGAAAAACGCCACCGACGAGACCCGCCGGACTTATGCAGCCGATCGCCGCCCCTTCGAGGCCCTTCCAACAGATTGGAATGGCCCTTCTGGGCCCGTTCCCTACGTCACGATCTGAGAACAAGTGGATTGTTGTAGCAACGGACTACATGACGCGCTATGCAGAGACCACCGCTCTTCCGAGGGGGACTGCACAAGAAGCCGCCAAGTTTTTCATAAACCAAGTTGTGCTGCGACATGGAGCCCCTGAAGTCCTAATCACGGACCGCGGAACGGCCTTCCCTGCGGAGCGCATGCAAGGAATCTTACGCTACAGCAACACGGATCACCGAAGAACGACGGCGTACCACCCCCAAACGAACGGACTAACGGAACGCCTGAACAAGACAATCGCGTATATGCTGTCTATGTACGTCGACGCTGAACATAAGACTTGGGACGAAGTCCTACCGTATGTCACGTTTGCGTACAACACGGCTATCCAGGAAACTACGCAGATGACACCGTTCAAGCTTGTCTATGGAAGACGGCCGACTACGATGCTTGACGCCATGCTTCCCAACGTGGAAGACGACGACCTCAACGCCGACGTTCAAGGATACCTTTAGCGCGCAGAGAAGGCCCGCCAGCTCGCTCGAGTTCGCACAACGGACAAGCAGCTGGTGGATGCGAGACGCTACAACCTCCGACGCCGAGACGCCGAGTACCGCCCAGGGGATCGTGTGTGGGATTGGACTCCCATCCGACGAAGCGGACTCAGTGAGAAGCTTCTACGACGGTACTTGGGACCCTACCGGATTCTACAACGTGTTGGCCACCTTGCTTGCGAGGTGATCCCCGATGGTGATTCCGGAACATCACGACGACGCACGCGGCCCGAAGTCGTCCACGTGGTTTGCTTAGAACCTTTCTACGCACGTTGACGGACTTTTATTTGTTCGGACTGTCGCTTATGTCAGCATCGGGTCGATGCACTCTTAGAGGGGGGGGGTAATGCCGCGAACCATACATTGGGTTTGTTTATTTGTGTTTTGCTTTTGCTGCCCGCCTGTGCCGGCCTGTGGGCCAAGGGAGGAGCGTGTTCCGTTCTTTCTTTCGGTGCCGCATGTGTTATCCCTTCTTACAGCGAGAGCGTTCCGAACTAATGTGAACAGCCTATAATAATCTTCGTTGATCTACAGTGTTCTGGATACACTTCGAATATTCGAGAAACCCTCGCACCGAGTGATAAATTCCCGCAGAGCAGATGCCGCGGCATTCGAATCGTCGCCGCTCGCCTTCGCACGCAACTTCGCACGCAACTTGCCACAAACAAAATTGTCGAAGACGGGGGTGAATATGATGACTGACATCCCCGGGCTTCAAAAAATTACACCATCTTCCCGTGGGGAACCCTGATGAGGATGCGAAGCATCGTGGCGGTTCTGTGTGGTTCCATTGTGTTGCCGTTATGTTGAGTAATCTGGTTTTTACTAGCGCCAGAGGGAATTCCGCGTCCGGGTCCACACCGGTGGCAAAGGCACGCAAGTGCTGTTGCGTTATGGTGAATAGGCGGTGGTTCTCGAGGCGCCGAAACTCGTCCATCATGTTCTTGTCGATGTTGTCTCTGTGGTACAATCGGTAGTCTCCGTCAGCTTTGGTGAGGTAAAGGTTGTTGACATTGGTGCACCGGCTGAGAGCAATGTACACGCCCTCCTCTTCGCAGCTTTGTCTTCTCGTTGTACTTCTTCTTCGGCGGTTCCCCTACGGGAAGATGACGACGGTGGTTGAACGCGAACCTATCTCGTGATGGATTCTTTGGTTGGCCAATCCCTAGGGGCATCCTGCCACAATCAGCATCAGAGGCGCTGCGGACGGGGCTGGTTGAGCTGCAAGGCGCGTGGCGCTTCCCGCCACAGCTTTCCCACGGGAAATTCAGCATCCCCCTCTAAAGTTTTCAGTTCGTCGTTTCCGTTGACGTTCAGCTTCGCGTGCCTTCGTTGTATCAGTAGCTTCTTGACGTAGTTTGAATGAGTCAAGGACATAAGGCGCGTTCGTAGCACTTGCTCCTGTCCCGGATTTGTAGCGTAGTGGGAAGAGCACCGCGTACCTCCCGTTGCGGCCAGAGAGTCGTGGGATCGAAACCGGGCGCAGCTAACTTTTTCTATTTTTTATAGTGTAATATCGCGGAGCTGTGGGTGTAAGGAGGAGAGTTGCGCATGCGCAGTGAGCGTGTGGACGGCGCCGCCATCAACGACGGAGGACCAGGCGAGCCTAAGAAATGCTCCGCATTTAAAAAGGCGCTAGCAGACGACGGAAAAGAACCAGCGGTCGAAGACGAGGAGAAAGACTCAAGATGAAGACCACCGGGAACACGCGCGGCATGAAGCACGAGCGGAGAATGAGCTCGTGGAGCTAGCGGCCCGACAGTGCTAGAAGAACGGGTGCAAACATTGCGTTTGGGAGGCGGTTCGAGCTCAAGCCAGGGGTGTGCTTGCGTCGATGACTGGGGAACCGTACCAGGAGCTGTTCCTGAGGAACCGCTGCTTCTACTCGTGTGTGCCTGTTCCTGTTGGCCTGTTCCCGATGCGCCTTCCGGGCCACGGTGCGGGGGCGAGGTTTAGATCGGCCAGGCACGATCGTGCGGGTCGAGTGCTCCAAGCTCCGGCCACAGCAGCTTTCCTGTCTTCTCGGTGTGCACCGTCGCCACGGGAAAATACCTTCCCACGCTTCGACACGTCTAAAGGCCCTCAACATGATCGGCCGACAACTACGCGGCTTCGCTTCGCCGGTTTGTCGACGTCAGCCTGTCGCAGCATCGAGCGGACCGTGACGTGAGCGGGGCCTGTTTTTGTTTCTTCCCCTCATTGAACTGTTGTTCGGACTTGTGTGACTTTTCGCTTTACGCGCGTGCTGAAGTTCGCTGCAGTTTGGATCACTAGTTTATTTTTTAGAGAGTGTGGATGTCCGCAAAAGAATATATGTTTGGCATCGCCCTCACGCCATGGCGTCACTTTTCGTCGATCCTCCTGCCCGGGTCACACGCCCGCCTGCTTAACACGCGGCCTCACAATTTCTGGCGTCCACGACAGGACCAGCACCAGTGTCCAGGTGGCCGTGCAGCAGCACCCGGACGTCCGCAGCTCCTGCTGGCACAGCGGTGCCCGCGCCGTAGGCCCGGACACCCGTTCATGCGCCTACTCTAGGCACCCGAGCTTTGCGCCCGGTAGCCTGCCATCGTCCCGACCGGCGGTGACCGCCACGGCATTCACCGTAGGCCGGACACCCGTTCATGCGCCAACTCTCTCTAGGCACCCGAGCTTGGCGCCAGGTGGCCTGGCCATCGTTCCGACCGGTGGTGGCCGCCACGGCATTCGGCGGACCACCTGTCTCTCCCACATACCGAGGCACCCGTGCTGTGCGCCGGGGAGCCTCGACTCGTGCCACTTCTTTGAAGCCGGCACGTCTTCCGCTCCTGCCACTGTGCCCGGTCGTCTGTTACTCCGGCTAATCAAAGCAGCGACTTCGGAGCCATTGCACTGCATCCGTCTACAACGTGTACAAGACATTGCTTTCGGGTCACATCAATTATACAAAGTTATAAAGTCGGCGCCTGACCCCGAGAGCTACACGAAGCAACAGGAACTGTGAGCTCGTTAGTCTATTTGCGCAGCCCGGTAACTGTTTCTGCTAGGACTATCACAACTGTTACCTTAGTCATCAGTTTTTTTGTCTTTAGTTTTCTGTCTTCGTCCCTCGGTCTATAAATGTACATTGCCTTTTTCTAGAACTTCATGCTGTTTTTTATATTTGCCTATCACGTGTGCGAGTCTCGTGGTTCATCCACAACCGAACTTTGACTTCATCACACACAGTATGTCTAAGGGGTTGTTTACAAAGCTTGACTGGAAAAACACAGGATTAAGGATAAACAGGGAATAGTTGAGCCATTCAAGGTTTGCGGACGGCATTGTCTTCCTGAGTAAGACTGCAGAACACCCGCAATCGATGTTTGAGGAACTACAGTCTGAGAGCACAGCCGTGGGGCTAAACGCAAACATGAATCAATCCAAAGTAAGGAGGAATAAGCACGCTAAAAGCGTCCATTAGCTTAGGAAACGAAACGATAGAAGTAGAAGATTGTAACTACCTCGGAGAGATGGTCAGTCCTGACCCCAACCACGAGAGAGAAATCCGGCTCAGAATTGGTATGTGTTAGGGAGCACTCGCCAAGCGCTCCCAAATAATTAAAAGTAAGCTACCTCTATCACTCACAAGAAAATTCTACAAACAGTGCATACTGCCGGTGATGCCATACGGAGCGGGAACTTTCTGCCTTACTAAACAACGAGAAAGCAACTGCTCAATGAGCTCAACGCGAAGTCTGCTCAACAGGCCATGGAGCGACTAATGGTGCGAATAACACTCCCGGATAGAAGACGACCTTCCTGGATCAGGAAAATAACCCGAGCAGATGATATCATATTTCAAATAAAGAAAAAGAAATGGACTTGCAATTGCCATGTAATCAGACAAACCGACCACCGGTAGACAATCAGTGTGACAGAGTGGTTTCCAGGAGATGAGTCTAGACGAAGAGGGGGGCCATTAAACCGGTAGAGGGATGAAATAAGGAAAGTCGGGAGGAACGTCGGGAGGTCAGTGGGAGAGGTTTTCGTCCTGCAGTGTACCTGAGTAGGCTGTTGTTGTTGACGATGATGATGATGATGTCCTTGACAGCTTTTTTACGGAAATTCCAAATGACATACCATAAGGGAGGGGGAAAATACGAGGACACCTAAGTATTTATAACGAGTCTTGAATGAACTAACTGAATTACGCTCGCTGCTACTACTTCCGTGCTCCGAGAAATTACCGCTATTCCGCCGCTGTGCGGGGTGAGCGGTGTGCGTGTTTGATAATATGGTGAGCACCGCGCTGACAGCCACAGCTGCAGCTTTCCGCCTCCCATGCGGCTACCACAACAAGGCAGTCGCAAACGTGAACACTAAGGACCCCCGACAAAGTATACATGCATAAAGGCTGTATAAACACTTCTCCGCCAGTGTGTGATATATGTCGCGTACGGATAAATCAAGAGCCCATGTTATGGCTATGCCTCAATGTAGACAAAAACAATATCCGCAGGGTGTGGCAGACTGAACCGGCCACGCTACAGCAGCAGCTGTCGTTGGGAGGCTCTGTCCAGAAGACCAATGCACCCCGCATTCCCGGCAAGACCGCATGACGACCCACCGATGAGGAAATGCAGTGGCCCTCTGCAAGAAGGAGGCTCTATCCAAAAGGGCCAAGGCATATATATATATATATATATATATATATATATATATATATATATATATATAGAGAGAGAGAGAGAGAGAGAGAGAGTCTCTCTCTCTCTGTCTCTCTCTCTCTCTCTATATATATATATATATAGAGAGAGAGAGAGAGAAAGAGAGAGAGCGAGAGAGAGAGGCAAAGTCACAGGGAAGCACAGACCGTTTATTCCGGCTTTGCGAAAGGCGCAACCAGCACAGCCTCCCACGAAGATGACAGTCGCGCGAGGCGCGGAATGTCAGGGACAGAGCCGGTGGCGCATGAATGAAGATAATGCTCATGATGGCAGTGTTTCTGGTTGCTATGACTGGGGAAAATGACCACTGTAGCGATCGGTATAAAAACATCGCTGGCACTATATATATATATATATATATATATATATATATATATATATATATATATATATATATATATATATATATATATATATATATATATATATATATATATATATATATATATATATATATATATATATATATATATATTCTCGCTCTCGTTTCCTATAAGCGCGGTATAAACATACAGTTTCTCAATATTACCTAGAGCGGAAAGTGTCGCTGCGATCGCCCGCCGACATGGGAATTGTGGGTAGTGTGCGAATCGGATTGGCAGCAAGTGGCTAGTAAAAAGGGCTATGGATCAGGCTTATCGGCTCGGAAGTGCTTGTTAGTTCTGTTTTCGGTATGCTTTACCGTTTTCGGGATGCCCCTTTCTGGCATTCAATGGCTATCACAGATATGTCTAAATAACAGCGTGATAACAGCACTTAACGCATGTGCTCGCGTTAGCGGCGAGTTTCTTAAGATGAAGGGGTGACCACATGCAGTGACGGCGACAAGCGACGCCGAAAACGTAACTCAAAAGGTACAACAGCAGAGTGCACTGGGTGACAGCGACAAGCGAAAAAAAATTAATACACGGCCACCAATGTCCTTTGTCGTCGTCGCTACAGTTCACTGTATCGCCGCTGCCGCTCGCTTGTGGGCTGCTTCTGGCCGGCAAAAAGCGAGCGATGGTCCCAGCGGCCTGTTATATACCGCTTCATACCGCTTGCCGCCGCCGCCCACACTACAGCCACTAAATAAGCTACGCTAGCCCACACTATCCATTTTCAGCACACATTCAGTTACGATTTTCGCATCGCTCGTCGCCGCCGCTGCGTTTACTTACTCCTTGAAGAATGCACTGCCTTGGCAGGCGCAATGGGGCAACATACATAGCAACTCGACAAGCCAGTATTTATTTGCCATTTGAAGCATTCATGCAATTTCATAATGCTTTGCGCGCGTACTTGAAGACTTACTTGCGGTAACAGGCTTCACTTCTACGTTAATTTATACCTGCTTAGACAAAACAAATAAATACAACGGGATTATATCATTCTCGCATCTGTAATGCTGCATCGCCTGCCAAGGCGCGTAGCATACGATAATGAGACTAATGAGAGGGAGCAAGAACACAGCTTTAGACAATATAAATAATTTTTTTTCAGCTAAATATTACAAAAAATCAAAGAAAACCTCACCCAGTTTGAAGAATGTAATAACTTAAAAATATATCCGAGACGGCCCGCTGTATCTGGCAGCGTGAACCAAAGGCAGGACTTCTACTTTTTTTTTTCTTTGTAACCCTCTAATTTGTTTTGCAGCATAAGACCTCGAACACAGTGCCTTACACAAAACCAAATTTGTCGTCAGGGGCACTTTCGGCAGCATTTTTTTAAACAAAAACTCAATTTGCGTAGCCACGAAGTCATTGCCGGCCATGCCATGCCGAAGTTCCGGCCGAACTACACACTATGGCGGCACTCATGGAGGCGTAGAGCGCTTCCGCCGAATCACGTTGACGCTAGCGCCAGATTCCACTCTAGGTAAGCTATTGAGAAACTCTATGGGTATAAAATCCCTTGCGAAACTTGCGCGGAACGCCTCTTGCTGACCTTTGGAACGCTTCCAAGCTGCCGGACGCCGGCTTTTTAGCACAATGGGCGATTGGATGCTTTAGCACTAAGACAACAATGCCCGTGTGCAGAGGTTTCGACAGATGTCAAACTGATTCAATTAGAACCTACGGTTTCCATAAGTGCAGAGCCTTCAGCCCCATACTGTTTGCGGGGAAGCACATGCGGTGAACAGCGCACCGGTCGACTGCACCGGCCACATGCCATATTTGCCATTGCGACATTACAAGAAATATAGTTTTATTTTGAGGACCTTTTTTACATAATTCTCTGTTTTTTGCTTTTTTTTTTTTTTGCCTGCCGCGGAGCACTTTTTCTGTAATTAAAGAAAGGTGAGTACTGCCCCTACTCACCGATAGCTCATAGGTACAGCACTCGCCTCGTATGCGGGAGGTTCTGGGTTCGAATCCTGGTACCGCCGGGCACCCACCGGTTTCTTTAATGGGTACAGGCGTCCCTGGTCGAGTGCGGACCCTTGAAAGGGGAATACACGCCTGGAAAGCTGCCTTTACCCTACCCAGGGGCCGCTGACCCTTGTCCATCTGACGGGGCCCCCGCCCATAATGCCGCATTGCGCCATTGCCGGGGGTGAAAGAGTCTGGCGGCATGTCCTGCCACAGGCAGTTGCGAGTTGAGCGTCCACCGTGGCTGTGGAAGGCACCATGTGCATTCGTGTGCCTTGGTGGCGCCGGGCACCTACCGGTAAAATAGGTACAAGCGACTCCGCGGCCTGGCGCTCGGCCCTTGTGTGATACTACAACGCTTGGGAAGTTCACCCGGCTTGCACGGGAAATCGCCTCTATGGAAAGGGGTGGCTGCAAAAACGCAGGAACTTTTTTTTTTTGCTGCTGGCTTCGGTGCCTGTATGCTCACCGCAGCCAGCAGCAGCGTGCGAACGGGTGCGACGCTGTATTTTCCTTTTAAATTGATTAAAACAACCACTCAAGCAAAGAACAGTAAGAAATCAGAAATTAGGCAAGCAGAAGTGTTCGCGACAACAGTTTAAATAATTAAAATGTCTCAGTAGCAACCATGGTCTGACAGAGTGTACTGGTGCCGACCTGTTGCCGAGTGTGGTGTTGCCGAGTGTGTTGTTCATCCCCGCAGTCACACCAAGGGTTGGGGAAACTCGCCCGAACGGCAGACTAGCTCATTTTAAGGACTGCAGTCGTTGAGTACCACCCACATCATAAATTGGCGTAGCTTCGGTGAGTTGAACTGAATTTTTAACCGTTACGAAGGAACATTCCGAAGCAGTAATCGTGAATGCTCCATGCGGGAAAAAGTTGCGTGACCGCAACATGCAGTTGCTAAGAATTATAGCGCCAACAAATTAATGCTACCAATGAATTCAGACTTTCAATTGGAACTTTCGGGAGTGCAGTGTTAGGCGATATCTAGACTGTGGCAATCACGATTCCAATCTCTCTTCCCCATGTGGTAATTTCCACGGCGAGAACAACGCCTTCCCACAGTGAGTGGTGATTTGGATATGGAAGATTACTTATGACCTGAATTAGCAATGTTCGACTCCCCCTGCCGAGGACATGTCCCTTTTGATATGAAGGGAAATTCTTTATTTTCGCGGTGAATTCCTTCGAAGCGCACATGGTGTACGTGCATTCCCCCTGACGATTTGATGAAAGTTCTTTCCCCAACCTCTACTTATCTGGGTATCATGAACGCAGCAGTCGCGTAAAATAAGAGCCGTCACAAAAGACAACCTTAAGTGACAATAGTCAAACACGGGTACGATAAACCGTATACGTTGCTCCACTGATTTAGAAATAGGTATAGCGCCATGAACCGGTACTGCTTTTATGAAGGTGGAACATTAATGAAACTCGCGCTACGCAAAATACCTTATATAATATAATATAATTGGGCACCTAATAATACGCATTTGAGAGTAACTACCCATTTATGGTCGCTAACCAAACTGAAATAAATGGATCTACATGTACAGAATTTAGAAAAAGAAATACTACAAGACACAAAAACAATACTGGCCGCGTTGCGATGTATTTTGTTGCGTTTATTTATTCAAATCTAATTGGACAATTTACTCAGAATTCAAATTTGGGGTGTTGGCGCACCAACGCTACACCTCGGATATGAGGAATGCCATATTGGAGGGCTCCGGATTAACTTCGAACATCTGAGGGTCTTCAACCTGTGCCACAATGTCAGCAGATAGGCGTTTTTATTTTTCGCGTCTATGAAAACACGGCTTTTGCGGGTGGAGTATATCATGCATCTATGGGCTCAGCAGCACAACGCCACCCCGGCCAGTGAGGCAATTTAGTTCTTCAGAGTCTTATTTTACACTCAAAGTTTTTCGTTGGCGCGAATAAATATGTCCTCAGCCACATGCGTACCGTTCGAGTCGTATGACTCAAAAACGTTCGACGAAAGTGTCTAGGGTGATTAGGCGATTTCGCAGGAGTCATTCGGGACACCGCTTGCAATAACGTGCCTATGCTATACTTCGTCTGAATGTTCCGCTTTCACAATCAGGGCGCCGTATACGCACAGTAATGCATCTGTGGCGCTATTCAAGAAGGCCCGAGCTCCGCCTCCTCCCGAGTTTCCAGCTGCCTTGGTTAGGGAAGTAGAGATAGTGGAGCATTCGATACACCTTGAGCGAAACCGCCGGAATCGCGCGCAGCACGCCTGGCTTATTAAGCGCGCTTTATTGAGGCCGCTTACGTTGATAAAGTGCGACTTGTGCTATCTTCCGCATGCAGCACCATTTGAAATCGATCTACAATACTCATTCAGTCGCATAAACTAGATAACACCCTGCTACTTTGATATCCCCAGCCTGGCTGTTGCCTTCTCCTGGCGCGGGGCGGTCGGTTTTTCTCGGTGTTCTGTTCTTCCACTGAATCGTGTTTGCTACTTGGCTACGTAGTCCCAATGCAACTCTTCGCAAGCACCAACCAAGTAATCAAAGGGGTCCACTGTAGCGAACGGAACGCGCCCTGCTCCCGACCATCAAATATGGCTTTTGTTAACGGCTTGCTTGAGTGTTCACGGCGTGCGCTCATCAGAAATCGTCCCCTGTCAAGAGCGTGTTTGAGCATTGGCGAGTGCGTTTTAGACGTTGAAGTGGTGTCATTTGTCATCGACTGTGTTTTTACTGTACGAAGAAGGCTCCCGTGGGAACATCGTGTCGTCTTGGCCTCTCCTCTCGGCTCGTTCAATAGTAAACTCCACTTCGGACCGAACACCCCCGCGACTGTGGCACCATTGGCTGACCGGTGCCTGCGGACTTCATTTTTGTTTTGTGCTAACTTCTTGTCACTGCTGGTAGGCCTCAAATGACGACTTCGGGGCTGCGACGGTACGCCCACACAAAATGGACGCCAGGGTTGGGTGTGTCTGCGCTGGTTACGCCGCACATACGAGAGGGCTGGGTGTGTTTGATTGACATTAGAACTCGGAGGAAACTCGGGCATGGTTTTGCACGGCCGAGTTCAACTCGGGACATACGTGGTGGCCGCTGGTGTGGCGTGGTACATTTTTATGGTCACCGTAGCAGGCATATTTCTACCCCGGCAGGTCGTTTAAACGAAGGAGGAATTTCGAGCTCGTTTTTAGCTCTCGAAAGGTGCTGCGCATTGGTTGTGCAGTCTTCTGCCGACAGACCCCCGTTTGCGACGACTTAGAGGAGGCTTTCGCTCCATAACCATCGAAGAGCAAGTGTAGTGTGCGCTGCGGTTTTACGCGACGGGCATCTCCTACAGAAGCGTTGGTGGCGACCGCACCATCAACCGCCACCAGTCGACCGCCAACCGGTGTGTGCGTAATACGATCAGCGGAGACGTGTTTCCAAACCTCGCCTTTCTTTTAGGTGGTTTCGCGGACATGGCTTCCGCAGGATCCTACCGCATGTGTATCCGTCAGCCGGAACGTGCGCTTCAATTATCGTCTGCTCGCAAAACAGTTTCGAACGAAGCGTTGCATGACTGTGCGTTTTGTTTATCATCAGCGCGGCAGACTGACTCCCTGGATAGGTTGCGTGACGCGCATTTCTTGTGAAAAGGTTACTGGCACGACAGCTTATACGTATTACATATACTATCAAGGAGACAGTCGACGCACCGATAGCCGGTTGAGGTGGTTTATTCGCTGGGGTGAAGCCGATAGGAACGCAGGTCCGAGCGTTGAGATAACCCAGCTCGTTTCTCGTGCATGCACCTTATGGGGTTCATCTTCTTCCCCTGACACGTCTTTGGCGCATGTCCTTGCGTCTCCATAGCACATAATCGTACCTTCCTCCTCCACGTGGTTGATGCTCGTACGGCGCATTCCCCGATAGCTTGATGGCCTGTTGCATCTGTAACCAACGATGCGTGCCTATAGTCGGAGGATATATCTTTACACATTTCAGCGGGTTTTATTCAGCGTCACCGTAGTATGGCAGGAAGAAGAGCATCGAAAGCGAGTAAAGGGTAGAGCTAAGAATTAAAGTAACGGCGTGACGACTGAAAGAGGGTAAGCGGGAGTGGGATGGGCGCGAAAGAAGAGAGGGTTATGAGTGGATTGAACTCTGTGAAAAAAAAAGTGACTGCGGATAGCTTCTTCGAACAAAAGCGGTGAAGAGCAAAATAAAATAAAGCAAACAAATCTGAAGAGTTCTTCTCCTTCTTGCTATTCTTTCCTTCGTAATTCATGGCCACTTGGGGGATGGGCCCGCAATTGGGAGCGTTGAGGAACTAACGTGCTGGTTCGCAAAATTCAGAACACTGTGAATTTGAAAAGTAACAGTTGGAGATTAGTGAGTGCAGAGTGAAGCCTGAACGTGATGTCACGGGAGTAGGACAGGTGCACACCACCCTCGCAGAGCCCGGATCCTAGGGAGGCTGTGGCGGGTTCGAGTCTGCTTGCACACCGAGACGAACAAATGAAATAGAAACTGACGCAAACACGTAATAGCAGAAAAGAAGCCGTTTAAATTAATCCGTGCCAAAAGACAAAGAAGCGAAAGCGAGGAAAAAGGCACAAGTACAATGTATTAGAAAAGAAGTTGCTAATACGTATCGCCGGGCGTTCGCCTTAAAAGCACGACAAAATTTTTTGTCAAGCGGAGGGTTTCGATAACGTAATACGAGCAGGAACTGTTTTGAATGTGGCGCGCTTCTATCACCCGCTTTCTTTTTTGCCAGTCGGCCATAGTCACGTGATTGCACTGTCTGCCCCCGACGGCAGAAACTACTTCTTAGGACGATAAATATCAAACAAAAAGCTCATATGAACGCCTGGAATAAAACATAAAATGAACTTTGTTGTAAAATACAGATTGAAAAGTAAAAGTACAAAAATAAAGTAGTTAGATTTGCTTGCCCCCAGTAGTCACTAGTGCAGTAGTGGAACGAGAGAACGCACTGAAAGATGTGTCACGTCCTAGTCGCGCATCCTTGGTGCGTGCTGCCCTGGACTGATTACGTCACCCCAGTAATCAGCAAATAGCATGAATCGCATTTTGAATGCGTTTTAACCCTGCCGCGAAATATTATCATGAGCTTAATGTTATCACCAAATCTTCGACTTGCCCGAGTTTCGCTCAAACTCGGGCCATCTGTAATAGCAACCCTGATTTCGATGGCTATAAATGACGTGGTTTGAACCTTGTGCTTTCCTGTTGCAGGACAGTGCCCTTCGGCCGCGTTTTCCTAATATTACAGTTCTGTGCCCCTCCTTAATGCACGCTAGGACAGGCTGTCAAATAAAGTGGGTTCAAACATTCTGAATCTGTTTTGCGGCTTTGAAAACGGGGTGCAAGGTTCGCGTCTTTGCGTTCACAAATTTGTCGATATGGTGGTCCCGATTGGCGCACGGAAACGCATCGGCTTGCGGAGGGAATCCCCACCGTCGTGAATTATGATGGAAGTAATCGGTAGGGGACGGCGAAACTATATACTTGCATGCAAGGCTGGTTGATCGGCGACGTGAGCGTTGCCGACATGGAGGCGTCATTAACTACCCTCAAATGCGCTTTCGAGTGGCAGTTGTGCAGCTGAAAAAATTTACTGCAGCCCGCAAGAAGGATAACTCGTTACCCCCAGCTTTGGTAGCGATGCCAGTACCATAAAGAGCACCTCTGAAATTAGTGATCGTCAGATAGAATCCACTCGGAATTATCGCAGGAGTATATTCTATGCTGCATGAATTTTCTGGAGTATGAACGGAGCCCGCTCGCATCATATCTCGGATATTTGTGTCGCAAATTTTTAAGAAGTTTAACAATATGTAGTTTACACTTAGTTGACGCATTATGTAAATCGTGCTGTCAGGTCTCGTTGCAACAGCTAGGGCCACAGGGATTAATTGGTATTTGTTTGTCTGAAATAAATTCTACCTGAAGCCGCACTAAGGTGAGGGTAGAGGAGGCAGTAATGGCACATGAATTTAAGGGAGGGGACTCATTGATTGATTGATTGATTGATTGATTGATTGATTGATTGATTGATTGATTGATTGATTGATTGATTGATTGAATGATTGGTTGGTTGATTGATTGGTTGGTTGATTGATTGATTGGTTGGTTGATTGATTGATTGATTGATTGATTGATTGATTGATTGATTGATTGATTGATTGATTGATTGATTGATTGATTGATTGATTGATTGATTGATTGATTGATTGTGTTTAACGCATCGACTCTACGCAAGCGATGAGGCGCGCCATAGTGGAGGGCTCCGGATTAATTTTGACCTTCTGGGGATCTTTAACGTGCGCCAACATCTCGAACACACGGGCGTTTTCGCTTTCCGCCTCGGTCGGAAAAGCGGCAGCCGCGGCCGGTAATCAAACGTACGTCAGTGGACTCAGCAGCGAAGCAAGGGGGAGCTCTTTGGGGGAAATAGTTCTGGCATTAATAGACCTTGTGCGAGATCTGCTTCCAGTTCACGGCCACCGTGAGAATGACGCCCACGTTCAATGAGTGAGACGGTGACCGCAGCGACTTTTGGTGACCAGTGTACGACGATGTCAAGTTTCTCACTGGCTAGGGTGCGCACATACTGTGGCCTACCATTGTCGACGCAAAGCAGCAACATGTAATGCTCAAAGGAAAATGATGTCTAAATTAACTTTCATTTGTAGCGCAGCAACTGCCGGCAATGCCCAATTATTAATGCTGCTTCCTTGTTTAATGTTCGCCCATATAAGAAAAAACCTACAAATTGAGAATAGGTGATTCAGAATAGAACAGGTTTGACTAGAAAAATGTCTGCTTCTCTTACACTCACGGTGATCTCGCTGTTCCGCCGCCGTGATTGCTTTGGCCGGAAGTATTAGCGCGAAAAATTTCCGTCTTTGAAAGCTCTATCAAGCAACTGCTAATCACAAAGGCCTCCTACCTATGTGCATCGTTCATTTTAACAGCGGAGCCGTTGTAGGTCGAGCCTTTTCGTAAGTCTGCTGACTGTCGTGCGTCACGCAGGGGTAGGACGAGGCTCCCAGACCCACTGATAGAAGCCCCAGTGGTATCGCAGAGCGGGTTCTCTCCCTCCCACTATAGGAGGGTGAGGGGAGGGAGCCATCCGTGGTGGTGTGCTGTTACAATCATCAGCTCCCCATGTAGGTTACAGATCAGCGACCGAAGTTATAGGAGACAGTTGGCAAATTGGATTTCTGTTGACTTGTAAACAATTTCTGAGCGTGACAAATAAACGGGAGCACAAAAAATGAAGACAAACAGCACCGGCGCTTGAAATCAACCACCAGTTTTTCACTCTATCATGCATAGGTTAACGACCACTGAAAAATCTGGACGAAATGGGTTAACATGTTATTCACAGGTTTCGATATCCACGTTTGTAAGCATGACAGAAATGCGGCAGGCTCGTGGTTTTTCTGGCTCAAACGATACGGATGCGCACACAGACGTACAGAGTTTCCAAAGCGATACAATATGCGATAGAGAGCTTGCTACGTCATTGCTGTCAAAACGTTTTTTGTTCTCCGCTTAGTAGTAATTTTGATCTCCTGGGGATCATTAACATGCGCTCAAATCTCGGCACAGCGGCGTTTTCGCTTTCCCCGTCCATCACAACAGCAGCCGCCACGGCCGGTATCGAACACATGTCCCTGGGCTCAGCAGCACTAAGTCTTAGCCACTAGGCCACCTCGGCGGTTTGTGCCGTTAATGCTGATTTCGCCAATAACCCGCTACACTTCGCTAACGAATGCCGTCAAGTGCTTTTGTCTGATATTAAAAATTGACGCATGCACTGAAGACCTTTCGCGTTTGTTGATGCGATCCCTACTGGTGAACTACCTGGAATGGGTAATAATTGTGGGCGGGTATGTAGACGCCATGGGTTAACTGGCGTATTCATGGGAGGGGTATTCATGTCATGAGTATATGACAGCTGCATCTTAACGGTACTCACCTACGGGGCTGAAACTTGGAGGCTCACTAAGAGGGTTCAACTTAAATTGAGGACGACTCAACGAGCAATAGAACGGATGATGATAGGGGTAACATTAAGGGACAAGAAGAGAGCGGAATGGGTCAGGGAGCAAACACCTGTTAAGGACATATTAGTAGAAATTAAGCAGAAGAAATGGACGTGGGTAGGGCATTTAATGCGAAGGCAAGATAACCATTGGTCATTAACGGTAACCGAGTGGATCCCTAGAGAAGGCCAGCGTGGCAGGGGGCGGCAGAAAGTTAGATGGGCAGATGAGATCAAGAAGTTTGCGGGGATCAATTGGTCGATATTAGCACAGGACCGGGATAATTGGAGATTAATGGGAGAGGTCTTTGCCCTGCAGTGGGCGTAGAGAGGATGATGATGATGATGATGATGATGATGGTGATGATGATGATGTTGACGCCGTGAATGGGTGAATCAGCCACAATCTCCTAACAGTAGCTTTCATCGTCACTGGCCAATCAAGCTGTTGTATGTTGTTAGGCTAACGTTGAGTAACTGCAAAGTGAAGCCTGAACACGGCCCAAACAACGTCTTCCTCATTGTGCGCCACGTGCGGGCACGATCTAACGACGTCGGACCACAATAGGGACTATCATGCCGCCGCATACTACCGTTCGCAGCTACGTGACCTCTTGTCTCCGGAACTTTTCCTGTTCACGCAATGAGGACGTTTTGTCGGCGCGTAACCGCGTTTGCCGGCAATGCATAGATACTTTTAAGTGGGTACGTTGACATCGCAACTGATACATTGAATCCTTGTGCAGCCAGGGTAACGCCGGCCGCGCCGACACCGGATTTTTCTATTGCGGGGTATTAACTGATATCGCATTTAAAAACCGAATACAAGCCACAACGAAGAAACCAGCACACTTACCCAGTATATTATTTTGCCTTAACCTTCGGCATGCAGGCGCACAACTCAATGACGAACTGGTAGCGCTTCTCTGTGGGTGGCCCTGCTGTTTCTAAGCCTAATGATACCTAGCGACATAATTCGGTAACCTCTGCAACGAGGACAAGTACACGGTCGATGCATAAAGTATTATCTTTCCTCTAATCACACAATATGGTGAACTATTCAGTACGTGAGGGAAAGGCCCCGCTTCCACAACCGTCGCAAACCTTGAATATGGCATTGAAAAGTAGGTTTAGCTTTCGCTCCGTCAGGTGGCAGAACTTTTGCACAATCCCGCATTATGTGGCCCGTTGGCCTAACTCAAACAAAGATACAAAGGTGACAACTGTGCAGTTGTTTGAGCTGTGCGAGGGCAAACGTATTAAAGGGATCAATGTTGCGGCGTGTACACGCAGCCCGCACTGTTTCGCACCGGGTCTGGCGAAATACAGTTTGCCCAAATGAGATCCTCGCCTCTTTGTGTTAGAGTCTCTCCGTTACGGGCAAGACCTTCCACTTCTACTCCTTTCAAGTAAAAGTATAGCTTCGGGGCGTTAGGCTCCAAATTTGATTTTTACAGCGCTAGCCGTATACTAGTTGACAGTTGGCAGTGTGCGGGATAATAGTTGAAAAGCCACATAGCAGCGGATTTCAACTTGCATACAGGAAGAGTTGGGCGATTCTTTGAGCCCGTGCCATCGGCAAAGACCAGTGCCAGGTGTGGGCGCCTAGTTGCCCAGTTGCAGCGGCCCCGCGGCTCTCCGTAGCCAAAGAAACGCAGGTTCTTGTGCCACAGGCAGTTGCTCTCGTTGCGGCGGAACAATCTATTTCGAGCTCACAGAGCGTGAGTACTATGCGTGCACCGCGTGATGGCGCATCGTGTTACCAAGATGACTACTCTAATTTGGCCTTGGCGCCTGCGTTGAGGATCCCCGGCAGACGTAGATGCAACGGCGGTTTACTCTGGTTCGTAGGCCACACGATTGACAGTGCTCGGCCACCGTAGGGGCGTGTGGCTACGTGCCGTATACCTTCTGCATTCAAAGTGGCAGGGTACGGAACCTGGCCTGTACATTTGGAATTTAACGCTACTTCGCCAAGATGTCCAGAACGACGCGAGGCGACACGATGTGGCTAGGCGGAACCGCGAAGAGAGATCCGAAATAAACACAAAGTGACGATGCCATTCTGATGTGACTACGGAAGCAGGTCCATTCCGCCCCCTATTGGTGGCGGGCTACTATTTCTACCCGTCGACCAACCGGGCACTCCCTTAACCATGTCGTTCGGTGTTTCAACAGTGCATGTGCACTCAACTTGAACTAGCATACTTGAAACTCATTTACGTGCAGTTGGGAATCATGCTACTGTGTGGGAGAGGCGGAAACAGCACACAGTGCAATCCCACATTACGAATACCTTTGTCAATGTGGGTTGGCATTCAAGTTTGTTGGGCATTCCACAACTTTGCCATGCAGCAGTGCACAAACTTTGAGGAGGTTTCCTTACGTCCGTTTTTTTGTACATCAAAAAGACGGAGAGTAAAAAGGCTAAGAAACTTGTCATTTTCTTTATTCTTCTGAACATTTCGTACTTTAACTTGATTTCTTGTCAGTGAGGGTAGTCTCGTTTTCGCCACTTTTTTTCCTGTAATCAGATACAAAATCCTTGCAAGAAAATTAAATTCACGTCATACTACTTAGTTCTTCGGCACGCCACCATAGGCCGACAGTAAGCTGTTATATCCTGAAGCTCCCATTCATGTTCCAGAAAGGTTTCCAACGCACGCCGCTGCGCTTTCCGGATTGCGGCGGCTAAGCACGCGAACCTCGCTCCTGCCACGGTTAAGTGAGGGCTCTGCCCACTCTAACTACACTTCTCTGCATTCCAACCATTTTCCTCCTCATCTCCCGCATCCTTTCCTCGCCAAATATTCGGAGCGCCGCTTCGCGTGCCTCCTCTATTTCCCAAATGCTCGTAGATTCCTGAGATTGTTCTTGTCGAGTGTAGTTTCCCTCCCCTTTTTTTTCCCTTCTACACCTAACTTCAATGCAGTGGCACCGCTTAGGGCGCGTATACCGTTCCTCCACCGTTGGTTCCCTGGTGCAAACTTTCAAGGACAACAACTCCAGGCATTCCCTGAGTCAGCTTTATCTTCGCCTTCGTCTTTAGTCTGGCTCCGGGCACAGGACAAAGAAATCAGCATTTGGCTAGCTAAGCAGCGCTGCCGCCACTTCGCCGTTTTTTGAGAGGAAGGAAGAGTGGAAACAACGTTTGGTAGGGGAGATTCCAATTTAAAAATCAAGCGATGTTGCATACTTTCTGTTAACGTGAGCATCCCTACCTCTGCAACCAAATTTAAATATCAACGGTCATGCATGCCAAGGGCATTGTGAGCGTCGCCCGGCAAAAGTGGGACAAGGTCATGAGATGTGATCGAGAGCTCTGAAGAAAGTTGCGCGAAGCCAGGCGGTGGGAGTCATTTACTTGTATAAATGCTGCAGAAATGAAGAATACTTTCTCTTTCCGCATTCCCAATCGCTGCTTTTAACGCCGAAAGTAAACAAAGAGAATGACGACATTTCTTACGTAGTTGCTAGTTTGCGGAAGTTATATAGGTCCAGTTTGTTATCTACACTGATTGCCGAAAAGAAAGATGGGAAATCAGGCGAATTTTCTGGGTGCAGTAGGATGGGATCCTGTTTTCACACTATGCTTCCCTCTGTAAGGGTGCCTGTCCGTATATGAGGAGGCCAGACGGATGACCGTTTCTGCTCCGGCGAAAAGGTGTCTTCTGGTAGGATGCTGATCTGCTGAAAAATTCGTGCCCTTCCCCCTTGTTCAAACGGATGACCTGCGAAGCTTCACGCCCTCCACGGAGTGCACGAAACAAAACAGATTTGTTTGTAATTTTCGACTGAGCATACTTCCTAGCCTACCTGAATAACATTTGGACACACCCGAGCTTCATCCTAGCGGACAAACATAGAGCTGTCTCTTTCCCTTCCGCGTCACAGGCATCTTACTGTTTGTGTAAAGCGCCAACCCCATCCACTGTACCACTGAGGACACCGGACCAGTCGCATCAGACTGTTTGACGGCCACTCCAAACCCCACGCCAACAAAACGGGCATGTCATCAGTAAGGGCATGAAAGCCTTAGGTTGCGCGTGCCCGCCCCCCGCCCCCTTCCACTCCCAACCCCTTCACGCATAAACCTTAGCGGGTCCTTAGAAGTGAAAGACACTGTCGAACATCTCGCTCTGAAATCCCCTTGAGCCGCGGCGGCCGATTTTCTGATGGAGGCGAAAAGCAGAAACGCCCATGTGTACAAAATTTCGGCGCACGTTAAAGATCCCGAGGTGGTCAAAATTAATCTGGAGCCCTCCACTACGGCACGCCTCATCACCTGCGTTGCGTTGGCGCGTTATACCCTACAATTAATCAATCAAATCCCTTTAAGCTGAACATGTGATATTGGCCCACGTCGGCGTTCCCAGAGGACCAGTTGCAGCTTATCCGGGAGGGATTCGCAGCTACACCAACACCAACAGAACGTACATGTCATCAGCAAGGGCATGAAACCTTTAGCTGGGCATGTGCCCCTCTCCCCTCTTAACCCGTGCACGGATAAACCTTAGCGGGTGCCCATTGAAGTGAAAAACACTGTTGAACATGTTGCTCTGAAAGCCCTTTAAGCTGAACAAGTGATATTGGACCACGGCGGCGTTCCGAGAGGACAAGGTGCTGCTCATCCGGAAGGAATTCGCAGCTACTCGAGCAGCTGGAACTTGAGGCGGCAACGGTGGCGGCAGCGTCTTTCCGTTGTTTCCGCACCAATTCACGCTTCTGTTCCTGCTGACGCTTCTTCGCTTTCCGCTCTTCTTCCTCCAAGCGAACAGCATGCGTCCGTCCCTAAGCGAATCAACACCTCGAAGTCCTCGACCGTTATTGCAGCGGACACACACGTGGGTGTCCCCTTAGCTTCCCAGTCGTAGACGTAGGCACATCATTGTCTGTCCTACGCACCAACCCAAAACCAAACCGCTCGATTGCAGAGGACAGCTGAGAGGGCGCATTGAGCAATGAGGCTCCCACGTTTAAATCTCCGAACAAAAGAGTGTGTCTGTGAAGAATAGCGGAATTAATCCCTGTTGTGCGTGCTTGCCCCCTCCCTCCACCCCCAACCCGTCCACGCCTAAACTGGCAACCGGAGATGCACGCATATTTAGGCGTCCGGCGAAGGAAGAGAGAAATACTTTATATGCGGCCAGACTAAGATCTGTTATTATTCTTCCGCCAGAAGAACTATCACCAGCTGGCCAACGACGGCCGCCGACGCGACAATGTCGCTCTGGATGGCTTTCAAGCTAAAGAAGAATTAAGTGCTCACGCCGGCGTTCTAACGGGGTAAGTTGCTTTCAACCTGCAGGGACCCGCGGCTACTGGGCGAGGTGGAATTTTAGTCGGCCACTGCCGCGACTACATTCTGGGCGGCGGCGGTGGTGGATGCCTTCGGACGTTTTTACACTCATTCGCGCTTCTGTTGATTCTCCGAAATCCACTTATAACGGCGCGACGGCCGCTGACTGCGAAAATTGGGAAAGAGGCATCGGTGGTGGGGAGAGCATAATCGTTGTGATGACCGTTGTGAAATAGGGGTCGGCGTTGGCGAGGAGGAGCTCCGGAGCAGCGCCGAGTAAAGCGGCTTCGCCGAAATGAAAACGGGGAGAGGGGTGAGGCATATACTGTTTCGCACTAAAAGTAAACGGGACATCATAAATACGTTGCTACAGTTAACAGCAGCTATTGTATCCGAGAGAAAGACTTAATATTCATTTCCTTTGGGACGCGTCGCTCGGGCAGGCACTTCGTTCAGACGGCCCGTGAGTTGTTCTGTCGACACGTGCGCATGTTGGTGCGCGTGTGTGCATGCGTGCATGCGCTCACGCGCCTCCGATAGCGCAAGGGCGCCGCCGTCACGACGGCGCCCGGACTGTGTAGTGTGACAATCCACCGTGATATTTGCGCCTATAAGACTTGTGGTGTGGGTGTGATGCCCTTAAAAGGGATTAATGCATGGGTGTGTATGGAGGGCTCTCTGTAAGACGTGTTGTTAGGCGAGTTGATCCATATTACGGAAATAAGATTTAGCGCAGCCAAGACAAGGACAGTTAACGACCAGTACGGGCGCTAACTGGCCACTAGATCTTATTAAAGAAACGACATTCATGTGTACTTTCGGCTAATCGCACACGTGTACAAAAATAAACAGGAATCCGGTGAAAGCGCAAACCAAAAACATCAAGAAAATTCTCAAGAAAGGCACACTCCTTAGCGTAGACAGCAGCGATGACACGCTCACGCAGTCATCTCCCTTTTGCTTGATGTAGAAAGCTCTCGCTACTTCACGTGCTGCGATGTTTTTCAGAACTTTTGTTTTGTCGAATTCAGGTACGCAGAGCTCTCAGTCTAGGATGTGCAGATTTGTACAATTAATGTTTGACGGCAATGGCAATGGTAAGGGCGCTAAAGGCGACAGAAATTTGGAGGCATGCTCTGTGCCCCTGCAAAGAAAGTTAAGGTCCCACTGTACCCTGCGGCCCCATCCGTGCCGGCTTGAGCGGATGTGTGGTTACGTACCGTAAGAGATCCAATTTTAAAAATCTGTTTCTGTCTATTTAAAATAAAACAAGGAATTGGTTGTGAGCATGGATTATTTCGTTAAATATAACGGGGGATGTTGTAGAAGATATGCTTCAGTTTCAGGAATGTGCCACCGCCCCGCATGGTCATAGGCTGTGCACTCAAACAGGACATGAAACACAGAAAGCCATCCCTCACATTTGCTGCAAATTGCGGGTTGTGTTTAATTTAAACAATGTGCATTTGTCGTGTTCGTCTGTCTTATCTGTGGAGTTTGTATCTGTTGGCGAATTTGTAACGTGCAGTTTGTTCGCGTAATTGTCGCTGCCTCTGTGGCGGATATTTCTACGTACCAAAGGTTTCGTGTCCTGTTAGGGAACCTGTAAAACGTCTCATCTGCCGAACGTCAGCACAATTGTCGGTGATATCATTTGCCAAATGTCCAGGAAGCTCAGATATAACTACGGGGATACTTGTAGCATAGTACAACACCATCTCTTGATCAGATAATTTAAATCGATGTTTGTCTTCAGCAGAATGGCTCCGGTCTGTACTAGTTGGCACATACTCTTCGATGGGAATCAGCTTGAATGTACTGTCATGAGCTGAAGTTTACGGATGATGGGAGCGGTGGCCAAAACTAACCGCTGCGCCGTCTGGTTGCGCGGCGCCAGCTGCCAACACGGCGAACAGCGCAGGCGCGGCCTAGCAGTACATCACGCATGCCGCTATCGCTCGCTTTTTTCGCGATTGCCTCACACTCCGATAAATTCTTGCCAGGGGAACCTCGCCGCTGTTTTGCTGTCTTCTGGTCAACACATCTGTGGAAACGGCACGCTCGCGCAATCGGCGGCAACGCTGTTCCGCTTGCAGAGTTGGCGCGCGGCTGACTATCTCGTATTAGAAACCAACGAAAAAAGGACGCAAAACACAAAGAGGGACGAGACAGCGAATTAGCTCGTGCTTAATCTTAATTTCACAAAGCGCTGAATACATGTGCGGGCCAGCCCAAGCCAAAAATAGGATTGTAGTATTTTTTTTTTCAAACCCGTCCGCATCATATATTGAAGCAGAAAAAAATCACTCTGTTCGAACAAAATAAAAAACAAAATTACGCCCACCTCCCCTCGCGGGAACCCTGGTGTGATGCGACGCTGAAGGGGGTTTTATTGTGCGTTTCCGTTGGGTCGATTACTCGAATTGAGTGAGCAATCGTCGGGTAATGCGAGAGAGAGAGAGAGAGAGAGAGAGAGAGAGAGAGAGAGAGAGAGAGAGAGAGAGAGAGAGAGAGAGAGAGAGCATGCGTAGCGCGGACGAGCGTCGACTGAGAGACCGGCCGGAGCGCGGCACTCCGCTTATATGCGAAGCGCGCCCGAAGGAGAGGAGACCGCGGAGAGAGAAGGCGCTGCACATGCGCACAGCGCGCTGGCGCCGCGCGCTGCGCCGCCCACCGGCGGAGTGAGAGAGCGCGCCGCACTGCACGCGCCACAGATGTTGGGGGAGAGGGCACGCTACCACGGCGAGAGGAGAGGGTTATGAGCGGAGGAGAGACACAGCTGTGCGGACGTGGACAACGACGACGCAGGAAGGACAGGGCCGCCGGCAAGAGATGCTCCTCTCAGCGTCGCATTTAAAATGGCACCATATCCACTCCGTGGATGATGGCGACGGTGCGGAGTAGGGGGACTCGAAATGACATCCAAGTTGCGCCCCGAGTGACATCCGATTTGCGCCCCGACCGCCATTCTATTTGAGCCGTGAGTTGCACCTTGATTATTCCCTAAACTAAACTGCAACTCACAGCTCAAATCGAATTTCGCTTGAGTTTCGCTTGATCGTGGTGTGCGCACGGATGGGCGCGGACGGACATTAGGCCCTCCTAAGGTACTCCGCACCGTTACAGGCGAGGGAGTGAGCCGTTTGACTTTTGGGTACTAACTCCCGGTCGTGGCCCACTGGATAAGACAACTGACACTAACTCTGTCTGGTCTACCAGACACAGGCTCGAATCCTGCCGGTGCATGTGTGATTTTTTGCGATTGTACATGCTATGCGCACGGACGCGGACGGACATTGTGCGGTCCTAAGGTACTCTGCACCTAAAAAAATTCACCCCACCTCCCCGAAGGGAATCGTGAGGAAATGCGAATGCACATGTCGAACACGTATTTCGGGGTCTTCGGCTCGGCGTTGGCGTTTCGCAGCGGCTTCCCGAGCACGGAGTTCGGCGTCGGCAGCTCACTTCAAGCGCTTGCGTTCGGCATCACGCGCTCTTCGCTTCGCAGCCTTGTCTTCCGCTTCTTCTTCTCCTCCGGTTGGAGATGACGTTGAAGCCACTACAGGACGTCACCTCCAGCGAGAGGTGTAATGCTCGAACTGGATTGTATTACACTTCTTGCTCGAGGTACCGTTGCCGGCAGACATTCCATTTATATATACTTGCGACCGAGCGAACGGGAGAGTGGGGCGAGCGTCGAGAGGAGCAGCACCGAAGCACCGCGCCTACCCTCGCCTACACTCTCCCACACACGCGGGAGCTCCGGCGAGCTCCCGCGATGCGAGCGCCCTCACAAGCCCGAGCGCGCTCCTCCTCTCCACTCACTCGCCGCTGATCCGCCCGCACCACCTGCTCCGGTTGCTAGGGGAGAGGAGGAGCGCGCGCGCTCGCAGCTGTTTCTATGGGAGAGGGGGTGAGAGCGGAGAGATAACACCTGCGGGCGCGTGGACGCCGCACGGCGCCTGACATGGCTCGACTAAGAAATGCATTCGCATTTAAAAAGCACTCTCTTTGCCCAGCTTTGAGCATAGTTGCGAAATTATAGCTCACAGAGAATTTAAGCGACCTTGAAAAATTATGCATGCTAACCTTACGTGCTAATGTTTTGACAACTACTGCATTGTTTAGGTTTCTATTTCATTGCTTTATGAAACCTCGTTTGGCGTATGCAACCAATGTGTCATTTCGTAATCGAGCTTCGCAATTCTTTAAAGTTCGAGGCAGCCACCTATCCAATCATTGTTCGAAAACTCAGTTGCGATATGAGATACCATTGAACAGGGGTTTTGATGCCCAGCGACTACCGAACTGCATGCCAACTACGTTCTTGAATTAGACTTATTTGCTCTTAAAATAATAGTGACAATTCTTGCGCACTTTTGTGACAGGCGCTGAAATTGAAGGATGTGATCCAAAGTGGGATCGGCCGCGAGGCACGCATACACGAGCGCGAGGCATTTTCTTGGTTTTTTAACTGCCGGCTGGTCACCGCAATCTTGGCCGATCTCTCTGAGAGGGTGTGTTTAAATGACGAACGTGTGCTGGAGACGCTGGGCGGTCGTCGCCAGGCACGCACACATGACCTCTAGGCATTTTCTTGGTTCTGTTAACTTCCGGGCGGTCGCCGCAAAACCCGCACTCATGTGCGCGCGCTCGGCAGTTTCTTTTTTGTATTTTTAACAGCGGACACAAAAAATTACGATTTGATAAAGAGGTTCGCTGTTAAAAAACTAAAGGCAGCTCTATCCGCAGCCCTTCCCGTACAGATGCAATTAACGAGGCCCTAAAGAACAACCCCTTTGCGATCCGTGTGTTTGTAGGTATTATAAAGGCGTTAGACACAGTTCATCTTGATATCTCAGGACGAAATCTTCAGCTATACGGATTCAGAGGCCAGTCCCTGCAGTTTTTTAAGAGTTAGTATCTGAATTATTCACGAGTATGTTTCTAATTTGAGGTCAGTTTGTACGGGAGTGCCACTGGCTCCGTTCTGAGACCTCTTCCTTTTACGCCACATATTAATGACTTAACCAATCGCCTGTCTAAAGTAAGTGCTCTAATGTGCGCGGATGACACAGCGCTACTTTTCACCGCCCCGTCTCTTCATACGGCGGCACATATTTTAAACGACTAACCTTAAAGGGGCACTGACACAAAAATTTTTCATCTTGTTTTTTTTTTTGTTGTTGCAATAAGTAGCTAGCGACCTACTTATAACCTGCAGAAACCTCATTTGCTTCAGCGTGCGACGGTTGTTTAATTAGAGGCATTTTCAATGCGGCCGGTCGCAGTTTCGGTTTCAGCGAGTGCCGCGAAACGATGGATTTTGTGGATTTTGTGTGAACAAAGCTGACCACGTGACCGTCGGAGGGATATCACAGAGCAGAGCCGCCGTAGCACTGTCGAATCCGCATCGACTGCAGTTTCTCCGAATGCCCCCACGTACTGATCTCGTGAGGAGCTTAATTAAAAAGCGACCGTGGATGTGACGCAGGCGCTGCGAGTGCAAATGCTACCGCGGCTAAAGAACGACGCGCGACGCTCGAGACGGTGGGTGGCAAGACGCGCGCTTGGAGCAGCCGGCCGGTCTGCCTACAGGTCCGCCTACAGATGTGTTCGGCTTAGCACTGCGGCGGATATTCGAGTGCCGCTCTCGTAAGCGGTGCAGATGACAATTTTTAATGCAACCCACCATCGCATCATTAACTCCTTTCTCATGTAAGCCACCATGGTCGGGACTTGAGGACAATTTCGTGCAGCGGTAACAAGCTATCACTCGAGCTACCTGCGCCGGCCTGGGCCACTTCGCGGCCGTGGCCGCCGCCTGCACAGCGACCGTGCGGCTAGCTCAGTGGGCTTTTCGTGCCTCCGGCGCGTTTTCGCATCCTATGGTAATAAACAGTAATAGAAACAGAGTGCCTGGAATCGCTGTAGAACTTTGGTCGCGGCCAGCTGCCCGATTAGCTGACGAAATCACGGCGCCTCCGCCGCCAACGATCGGGTCGTTCGTTCTCGAGAGCAGGAGCTCCGCCCTCCGGCCCTCCGATTGGAGCGGCGAGCCGGGCGAGCCGGCGAAAAACGCCGGCAGTGCGGAAGCGGCAAACACAAACTCGTGACGTGTTTGGATGAGATTTATTTACACAATCTCCTCGGGATGTCGATTGCGCGTGGTCCTCTGCTGGCTGCTCGGTTGCGTTTCGCACACTTTAAAATTGATTTTAAATATGTTCTAGGCTGTATTCGCCGCTGATATTTTGCAGATGATGTATATGTGTTCCCACCAATCTATCTCCGAAGTTATCTCGCCTTCAAAATTTTGTGTCAGTGCCCCTTTAAAAATCAGTGGGTGGTTCACGCCAAATCAGCTTACTTTCAACACTTACAAAACTAAATCTGTAAATTTTAGATCAGCCTACAAAGATCAAGCTGTGGGGAAGCTCAAGGTCAATGATAAAGGAATAGAAAAAGTCGATACGGTTTCATATTTAGGTGTAATGCTCGACTACGCGTTACACTGGAAGCCCCATTTAGACAGGCCGGGAAAGAAACTTTCCTCTGTTTTGCCCCAGCCGAAGCCCGACAACATTTTGAAACTGGTATCTTGCGTCCCCTCTATCTCTCTCTTTTCCAATTCCAGTTAACATATTGTATTGAGTGTTGGGGATTTACCTATCACACATCTATCAAGCACATGATATGCCTACGAAAGAGAGTCTTGAGAATAATAAATCGTGTTCCCCTCGTACACCCTCTCAAGCGATATTTTAGAAAACCGCAATAATTTCTCTGCTTACGCTACGAGACTATAGTATAACTGGCTGGGTAAATGAAATATTTTTAGTAACTTTCCTTTCCCCCAACTAGTTCCTAACACCAGGTACAAGTAGCCGCTCTGCCTCCGAGGGCGAATTTTTTATTCCTCTCTCACATCACACATACGGACAACGCCGTCTCAAATACGTCGGAGTTAAAGTTTCGAATGATCTTCCATCATAAGTTTTACAATCAGCCAGTGTATATCATGCTTTGGAAGGCTTTTTTTGCATTAAGCAATATCCGGTGCATTGACGAACATAAAGTAACACAAAAGTGGAAATACTATTACCTTACAATGTCTTGCACATGATTTCCACTGCTGCTGTCTTGGTGACAGCAATCATATCTTTAGCATTTTACCACTGAAGATGTAGTTCATTCCTGACGTCTGGCCAGTTGTGTTTGTAGCATTACAATGTGAACAAGATACCGCCGTTTTCTTCTTAGTTTTATTTTTCTGTATAGAACCGAGCGCTTGTTATTAACAGTGTTTTTATTCGTGAACGCATCTTTTCTATTCTTTCACATGGTTTATCTTGACAACCTACATACTGTTTCTCATTCAAACATATGATAGTATGTAGCAAAACCCCTGATTAACTGTGTCATATGTTTTTAATGCATCCATTATTATCCAACAGGCTAAGCATCCAGACACTAAGGCATATATTAGTCGAAAAAGAAAAAGATACAATAAACAATCCATCAAACCACCTCAAACTTCGACAGAATAGAGCGCGAAATAAGGCATCCGAAATCAAGAAACATTGCGGAAATTCGAGCCATGAGCAGAAAGGGACCGGAGTTTCAATTTGTAGTTCAGAAACATCGAAATATCGCCATGGTCAAATCTACAACACAATTGGAAAGGTCCCTGAAACTCTATTGAAACTGTCGTTCTTCGATTTCTCCCATGTTTTCCGCTATCATATCTGTCATGTCTAGTTGTATGGATGAGCATGAGATACACTCTAAGAAAAAAGGGTAGAAAAATGGAGGAAATCGAGGGCTTTCTCCCCCGGACCAGCGAGCGTCTCCCTTTAGCTAATTACACGTAGCGCCCTCTGTGCGGCCTCTACGAAACACCGAAACGGGGGAGGAAATATTCTCCCCTGTCGTCTGCAATCTGCTGTCGGCGCCGACGCGGAAAACGAAACCGTTCATCGTTCCACTGTGGCTTTCGCCGATCGGGCGCATACGACGACTATGAGCAACACCTCCCCTGCGGTGTGCTGCTTGCTTCTTTTCTCGCTTTATTTTTTTTTAATATTACCATGTGCCCGCCACGCTAACGCACGACTCGCCAGCCGTGTGTTTGAAGCACATTCTGTGGGCACCGCTGCATGCTTTCTGTGGGCGACTCGCCTGCGCCCTGTTCAACGTTACCACTGCATTTGTGGGCGTTTCATACTGACGCCCAAGGGTAAAAGAGGTCAGCGATGATAGCAAACTGCCCCTTTTTTCGTCAACGAGCACGTACCGCTGCTTATTGACGCATCAGTTAGCAACAACAAAAGGCTCCCATTCGGTAACACCTTGGCTGAATGGTTGCCAGACCAGCGGTGCGCTCTACGCTAAAAGAGCGAAGGCAAGGCAATGAGTGTCATTACCCAAACATACCTGCCGTACTGTTTCGTGAAACGTTTTTTCTTCTTTGAGATATTTTACTGCTTCTTAAAAAACGACAAATTGATAAAAGTTTGCAATTGCACGGGTTACATTTGATGAAATAAGAAAACCCACCTAAGGCTCACTCACTGCCGTGGGTTATCGAAACAAGCAACAAGCTCATTGTTCCTACCTGCATTCTCGGCGATCAGGGTTATAAATACTTTGTGGCTGTTTCAATGTTTAGTTGTGGCTTGTGATCATGCGGACATGTCAAAAGTGTACAATATATGGCGGTGTATACGTGTATTATGCTTGCAATGTTGTGTGTTGCGTGTATTCTGCGTTGGCAGTGCCTTTAATGAAGTGTATGTTGCTGTGTTGTGCTATGTTTCTTCCCAATATGTGCCCGCCCATGCGGCCTCCGTGATGTTGGATATAATAACATACGTTATCCATAAAGGAAACCAAGGAAACGCCTTGATGTGAGTGCCCACTGATGGTGATGCTTAGTAGCTGCCCCTCCCCACCCCTACTTTTTTTGCGTCATCTATCGGTCATTTTAAAACGTTTCACGGCCGGGCTGGAGGAGCGGCGGGCGCTCACTTGCGCGTTCGCCGCTCCTCCAGTCCGGCCGTGAACGTTTACGCTTGCTTTACTTCGAGCACGCTAGAGGGCGAGCATTGTCATCTCCTCGCTCGGACGGATGCGACAGCGACGGATACGTTTTTCGTGTTGCCTGCATTGCCTTTGCGCTGAGATTTACGATTGCAGACAATCCGCGTTTTGATGCATCGGTTGTAGCAAGGTAAGGCGACTAACAACAACTGGTTGTTCTCAAACGGCCGCATTGGATGCTTGTGATCGCGTGGGCGGTGAACGGCGGGGTTACGAGCCTTTCGGATATAAAGGCGGCATTTTGAAAGCAATCGGTATGACTTCTACTATGTTTACGGCGGCGCGTTCGCTATGAACGCGTAGGCGGGGCGCGCAGCGAGACGAATGCAAGAAGTCGCGCATATACGATTGGCGACATCGCTTGCTAACCGCAGTTCTGGTGCTCGGTAGGTAATTTTTTTGTTATTTTAGCGCATTTTAAGCGCACACAACCACAGTAACCTACGTATTTGTACTTCCTCGATCCTCAAACTGATGAGCTCGCTAGGCCTTTCTCGCATGACAAGCCTTGCTCGGGTGACGCTGCCAGGGGAGGAACGCTCCTCCATTAGCTCACGGAAGGGGGAAATCTTCCTCCACTCCTAGGGGGAGAAACGCGCTCCTCCCTCTTAAAGGGGGAATCTTTCTACTTCTTAGGGAGAAATATATGATACATTCCTGTTTCACCCTTAAGGGAGAAACTACCACACCTTTTTTTCTTAGAGTGTAGTTTATTTCGTTATTGAAACAGTACAGAATGTTCACCCTGCCTAAATTACGTAGCGCTTGAGTTGCACAATCTGGCAGTCATAGAAACTAAAGGCAGTTTGACAATACACGTAACAACCAAAGCAAATAAAAGAACAAATTGGGACAGTCTAAGTGTACACGAGAATACATTGCTTCATTGCTGGGCCGCTGCTCGGTTTACGTGGTTTACGGGGTTTAAGTTCACTTCCACCAATGAAAACGTATGATATCTGGTGCACTGTCCATTATACGGTAAGCAGAACAACACCAGCATGCGTCCTATACGTTGAGCCGCTGCTCAGTGCCGTGCTCCCTCCCCCCCCTTAAACTACGGCCCCTTCAGATCGAACTCGGCGGATGTATACATGCGGTGAGTTCGAGCTTTGCGGATTCGGTAATTCAAAGGCAATTTACCATTCATTCCTAAAGGAAGTTGGGAGAAGCGCGAAAGCCAAATGTGCATCGAACCTTCGCTTAAAGTGCGTACAATCGGTCATCAAACATTCAAACGCCAAAATACGAAACAAAGAACGAACGCATGCGACGATTTCTGGCGCACTAAGTAAACGCATCTGTAAACGATCTAAATGTATACCGATACGTGGTTTATGAGATAAAGGTATACTATTGTACGCCTTCTTCCTTTCTCCAACTCCTTCTTCGTTCGTTTTTCTAGATATTTCAAGTAACCATTTTCACACATTGGAAACCCGGTTTCACGCACGTGCCGTGTGTCCAGAGGTCTCATCGCAGCTTTTCAGTCGACCAACCGGTCTACCGGGAAATTCATCAGTTTTTTTACAGAACGCCGCCGTTCCCATTAAGAAAACTTTCGCGTTAAAGGGGCCCTAAATAGGGTCGCTCCAGGCTCTCAGCTCCACGCTCTAAATAGGACCTGGAGCTTTCGCCCTTCCCTCGCACCTCAAAACGCTGTTGATGCTACGAGCTGATAATTTCGAACCAGATCAACCTTAAGACACTTGTCAGGGCCCTTGCGCTCTCAGGTACGCGCAGCTCGGCTCCGCGGTTCATCCATATTTTCATTTTTAGCCGCCGACGCGCATGCTCCGCCTACTGCTCGCTGCGTAGCACTGCTTTTCGCGTCGGACGTGATAGCGACGGCACGTCACTTCTGCAATAGAGGAAATGAGCGTTTGAGGGCCTGACAAGGGGGCCGCAAACACAATATGCTCGCTCAAGGCAATCATTGAAGATTTCCACCAGCGACTATACATCCTCTTGCGTTTCTTACATGCGGCGCAGACGCGGTGAACAATTACCTCCGAGGCCGGGTCGCGCAGAAAAGGCTTAGCATCGCCGCAGTTATTCGGTCACCGCTTTATGAAGCTGCGCCCACGAAGACCCCAGCACAACCTTTCCCCGAACTGCCATACTGATCCACGCACTCGTAAACTGATTTTCAGCAATAGTCAGGAACTGGCGGGTGGCGACGAGGTTTAGCTTCTCCGGTGGGTCCCTTCTCGCGCGCAGTCCTTGTACACCATGCAGGCAGGTGCTTGCCGTGGTCGAACGCGTAGCGTTTGTGTGTGCAGAGGACGCTCCGCGCTTTTCAGCGTTTTAATACCTTGTTTATTGATTGATTGTGGAGTTTAACGCGTCGACGCTACGCAGGCGATTAGGCGCGCCGCAGTTGAGGGCTCCAGCTTAATTTTGACCACCTGGGGATCATTAACGTGCGCCGAAATTTCGAACACACAATCGTTTTCGTGTTATCTATATCTTGTAAACGACGACGTACTTAAAAAAACTCAGCTGAGCTCAAGGGACAGATGGCGACGATCGACATTCGTCCCCATAACGAAGATGCGCATTGCCGAAATGTGGTTCTCGTAGATTCCATCCGAACCGCCGAAACCACCGGCGGCTTCCCCCAGAGCTGGAAACCTTGATTGGCTGCAGCATTTGATGGAACCCGCCAATAGCGCCCCTGTAAACTTAAGCGCCAACTGCGTCATAGAGGCTACGGTAGATGCAAAAAGCAACGTCAAGGCTTCTTAGAATGGTGACGAGAATTCGCATGCAAACAAGGAAAGAAAAGAACACTTATCTAGCACTAGCGCGATTTAAATCACGACTCTGTTTAGGGCCCGTTTAACAGAACACGCAGGGTACCCTTGTCATTATGTCAAAACAGCCAGGTCAAGCTCTCTTTTATTTGAAGAGCGGATGCCCTCTCTCTTTATTCTCGATTGACTCGCTGTTCGGTGTCCCAACCGTACGGGTAGCAGTTGAGGTCGCCACTCACGTACAGTGAGTCAAATTTAACGTGATCTAGTACGTACAGTAATAGCCCTTTTGGGTTTGTCAAAGAAGATTCGGTTGGTTCGTGTCGTGCATGGACTTGGGCTTCGTGCATGAAGCAATGGCCGAGATAAATCTGACAGTCAAATGCGCGACGCGTGTGCAAGAGTGCTTTTCCTGTTGTCTTTGTCGCCGTCGTCGAGTTATAACTCTAAAAAATGTGCACCAATCCACCCTGTGAAGGCGGTTGGAAACCGGAGAAGTAAAGGACACCCATAACGATTACGCATGCGACGTCACTTGAATTCACACACGTGGCTCTACAAAGATGAAAGCAGAAACAAGTGAAATCCACTTAACCAGACCACTCAATTACTTCAAAGAGATATTCCTTGCTAAGGTCAGATCAATGCATCGTCCGTGCATGGTGGTTTGTTAAATTGTATTGGTAAAGCACATCAGTGGAAACTTTTTTATAAATTTAAGGGAAGCTCAAACCCGGTGTTAGACGATCTCACTTTTCCTGCCTCTGCCGCCGCAGACGGAAACGACGAGATCAGCGGCAGAGACGGAGGAAAAGTGAGATGCCATGCATTGGTGTGAGCTTCCTTTAATGTTTACTAGCTCCTAGCGCATGCACAAGGCGCGCGCACGGCCGCTACACGTGCCATGGGCAGAGTGCATAGCGACGCGAGAGGTCGAGTGACGCTATCACGTGGAATTCAGCGAGAACGAAGAGGATAAACTCGCATATGTGCTCGGTGAGTGCACCGTCTGTCTCCCCCGTCTCCGCGTGGGCTCGTAGCTCAATCGGTAAGGCAAATGGTTCTCGCTCCGTTTCTCTATTTGTTCCAGGTTTGATTCCTGGCCGTGCCAGGGACTTTTATTAGTTCGCAAGAGTTTTCGGTTCACAGCAGCGGTCGCGACAGAACCCTTGGAGGGGGGAGGGGGGAGAGATAGAGGTAAAAAGCTTCGCTTTAAAGCTTGGGCATCAAAGAGTGTTTCTCTGTAGTACTTCTCCTAGGCAATGAGCCCTGTTATGTTTTCCACCTCGTCTCGCCTCAAGATTCAGGCTTGTTGCCTCGTGGCCCTAGCAATAGAAATATCTCAAGTTCTGCCTTGTTTTGAAGCTTCAAGTCTTACCTCCGCCACGGCCTCTTGATGAAATTCCATCGAGCGGCCGTGCCTCAGCGATGGAACCCGCCTGTTTGGACCATTGGGGCGCAACTTCAATACCAAGTGCATTTGTTTAACGATTGGTTACACGTGACAACATACGGTCAGCATCAAGACTTGAGGAATCATAGACGGATAGCCTTGGCCGGCTAACTTATGAATGTACCGAGTTCTTGTGGCACGCTTCTAGGACTGCCACTGCGCATTGCAAAGCCACGAACTCATTATTCATCCCCTGTCGTACTCCAGCACTTTTGCTACTTCAGGATGTCAGGAGCGTCCTAAATAGCAGCCTAAATTTGAGTACAGATCCAGGGGTTACCGCTCACGAGATCCCCACAATAAATAGACGCCTGGCTGATATATAAGGGGTTCATGATCGTGGCCATTGCCTACTAGATGGAGCTGACAGCCTTCATGGGGTTTTTGTTAAACGCCATGCGCAACGCTCACCCCTCAGACTGGAGTGTCGTTTTGTGCTGAAAGACAATGGGCGAGAAGGCGAGAAGAAAGAAGGCTTCGTCGCCAAGCCTTCCGAAGTATACAACCAAAGGCTATAAACATTTTATCCCTTTATCTTTAGTAAGATGGGGTCATGTTCTGGGCTGTGCTGCGCATGAGCGGTTACATCTTCCTGTCGACTGGACCAATTATAGGGCCGCTAACACAAACCACTGATAAAGTGGCAGCTCTCAGTACGAAGAAGTTAAAAAAATTACACCATCTTCCCGTAGGGGAACCCTGAGTAGTACGCGAAGCAGCCATGGGGTCGATTCAAGTGCCCATTAGTTTTCATTTCGTCGTTTCCGTTAGGTTGAGGTACGTAGCTAATGTTATATTTACGGTTTGGCTTCCATGGTAACTATCACACTTTTCACTTACCGGAACTACGAAATGGGACATTGCGTTGACCCCATGGCTGTTTAGCATACTACTCAGGGTTCCCGTAGGGCAAGATGGTGTAATTTTATTGGAGGGGGGTGGGGGTGTTAGAGTGGAGAGGCATTAAAGAGAAAGAGAGAGAGAGATGTTGTACGTGGTATGAGTTTGTCTTTATTTAAGCATTATCACCATCATGTTCAACGTTGGTGACGTCGGACTGTGGTTGGCGGAAACCGCCGGAGGCCGTTGGGAGCGGACGTGTCGCTTGTGTGCTCCCGACGAATCCGCTGGAATCGAGCGAAATCTCACCCTTCCAACCGAAATATATGGGTTGGCGACCTCAAGAGGACCTCACGACCACGTCCAACGAAATATTTTGAAACCATGGAAGAAAGAAGAACACGCTACAACCTGCTTCTAGGCCGAACGCCTCAGCCCGGCCGTCGCCAACGTGCGCAGGCACCCCGCCGCGCAACGCTGGCGAGCTCGGTGCTCCGATGAAGCCTCCCTACAAGAACAAGAACCCAGCACATCCCGCCTCGGCTACGGAAGTGCTGGAAGTGGAAGAAATCAGACCCAAAGGTTTGGACAAGACGAACGACACGACAAGAACCCCGATACAGAGAACCGATGATAAAGACATGGAAGCCAACCGCGCAACGGAGACTTGCAACAACAGCACCTACGACGCGTCCTGGAAAGAGGCGCTCAGTAGGAGGACCAAGCAGAAGATTAAGAAAGAAATGAAGATACAAGCAGCTGCAGCAAAGCACACGCAAAGGACAGGCAAAAGACAGGCAACGCAAACGACAGGCAAAGAACAATTATTAATATGGCAATGGAATTGTAGAAGCCTACATAATAAGAAATACTCTTTAGAAACGTACATAAGCACCATAGAACTGAAAACGGACGTCATATATCTGCAAGAAGTAAAGGTGCAAACTAGTCTCAGAGGATACAATAGGATGGACCTTTTAAAAGACTTCAGAGCAGCCGTATACGCAAAAAAAGACATAACTTGCCGGAAGCACTACTTAACCACTAGAGAACAGTCAGCGAACTTGGTTGAAATATACCCCACCCAGAGAGGACAGAAGAGTTTCTTCATATTGAACATATACAGCTCTCCCTCCAACCCAAAAGAGAATTTTACCCCTCTTTTCCATGAGACGATGCGCCTAACCCGGAACAACAACGTGATAATCTTGGGAGACATGAACGCTCCACATAATGAATGGAACTACAACAACTCCGTAAAAGAAAGAAATGTAATTTATACTATGGAATATCTAAATCTACAAACGATCGATGATACGGCATACCCCACCAGAACGGGTAACCACAGATGCAAAGATACATGCTCTGACTTGACCACTGTGCCCACCAAGGACAGACTCACGGCCTGGACAAATGCGGGTGAGAATCTCGGCAGCGATCACGATAAAGTAGAGATCAGGACGAAATTAGACAACTTTAGAAGAAAGACAAGAAAACAAAATATCACTAATTGGGACGTCTTTCGCGAAAAGCTAAGAGAAAAAGAAGAAATAGAAGACATAGACATCTGGTGTCATGACATAAGAGAATCTCTCAAAGAGTCCACCAAGGAATTTGGACAAGAGAGCGAATACCTGTGTGTCGACGACCACCTGATCAGTCGATGGAACAAGAAACAAAAGCTAACTAAACGATGGAAAAAGAAAAGACACAACAAGAAGCTAAAAGCAAAAATTAAAAGGATCTCGAATCTAGCTAGGAAGTATGCGATAGATCTAGCGAATCAGAATTTGCAAGACTTCTGTGACACACTCAAGAATGCCCTAAATACCTCGAAGTAGTAGTAGTAGTAGAAAACTTTATTATAAAGTCAGACTATTTAGCCCTCAGAGGGTGGTGCCCTTAGTCCAGGGCCCCATTTGCTGCTGCGATCCGTCTTGCCCGGTCGATCAGTCCGCGCTGGTCGTCCAAGGCTGAGCTGGAAAGAGCGGCTTCCCATCCGGAGGGGGAGGGGCTGGGTATCGGAAATTGTGTGGGGGGTTTGGGGCATTCCCATGTGGAGTGATAGAGGTTCGGGTGTCCTACGCAGGATGGGCATCTGTCCGGGTACATGGTAGGATAGAATGTGTGCCGGAGCGAGAGGCTAGGAAACGTGTTAGTTTGTAGTTGACGCCATGCAGCGGCTTCCTCACGGGTGAATTGCGCGTGTGGCGGAGGAAGTGTCCTACGGGAGAGTTTGTAGTGTTGTAGTATATGTGTGTATGTGAGTGGGATACTTTCTGTCTTGTCTGGTTTGGGTTGGTCTTCCGCTGGCGCCCGGAGGGTGAGACCTCGGGCTACCGCATGAACGCGTTCATTGCCAGGGAAACACGCATGCCCAGGTGTCCAGATTAGACGGACTGGTGGAATTTGTCGGTTTTGCTTCAGGATGTGATAGGCGGTCGGGGTGATACGCCCTTGCGCATAATTTCGGCATGCCTCTTGTGAGTCGGATATAATATTTATTGGGTTCCCTGAAGGGCGAGTGCTGATAGCGAGTGCTATTGCACACTCTTCCGCTTCCTTGCTGTTCCCGGAGCGTATGGTGGCTGACGTTATCGTCTCACCCCTCCAGTCGGCTACCGTTGCCACTTTGGCATTTATGGCTGGATAGTCTGCTGCATCCGTATAGAGGGTGTCGGGGTTGACATGGGCAATAATTAAACGTATGCTCAATCCGGAGGCAACAAGAAGGGAGACCGGACACAACATCAACAGAGTGGCCAAACGTTTCGAAGGCACCAACGAGGAACTAATTAAAGCCCCAAAAGACAGATTTGAACTGAACGCGAAAATTCCCCCCTCTACAAGATAATACCGAGGTTCCCAAAATGCAAAGCTCGACAGTGACATCACAAAAGAGGTAGTATATCAAGCCATCCTTGCCAGCAAACGAAAGAGTTCGCCAGGAGAAGATGAAATTGACAATAGCATACTCAGGAACGTAAATGACTCACAACTCGAAGCATTAGCTGCATACATAACTGAAAAGCTATGGAAGCCGAACCGATTACCTATGCAATGGAAACACTCGAGAATTACGACAATACCCAAACCAGGGAAGACACCGGCTATTGAAAATCTACGACCGATACCACTGACTTCGTGCGTAGGAAAGGTGTACGAAAGAATCATCACGACAAGACTTCAAAAGCACTTGGAGGAAAACAAAATGTGCCCACACTGTATGATTGGTTTCCGCAGTGGACTATCCACCCAAGATGCCTTTCTACAGCTGAGACACGACATCCTCCTCAATCGCAATGACGACAACGATCAAATTGTATTATCCCTGGATATGAAAGGGGCATTTGACTACGTATTGCATGAGGCAATATTGAAAGCAGCTGAAAAGGCAGGATGCGGCAAGAAAGTTTGATTACATCAGAAACTTCCTGTCAAAGAGAACAGCCACAATTGGCATTGGAAACGCTAGATCCGAACCTTTCGAAATGCCTAACAGGGGAGCTCCACAAGGGGCCATCATCTCCCCAGTTCTGTTCAACCTGACAATGAGTGAAATAGCCAAGAAATTAGAAGAGAAAGAACACATCGGCAAATCAATCTACGCAGATGACAACAGCATCTGGACCAAAAGTGGAACCCTCTCAGAAAAACTACTGATCCTACAAGAAACAATCAACGCGCTACAAGAGTGAGTACGGCGAAATGGCCTAAAATGTGCCCCGGAAAAACTGAACTCATTAGAATAAGACCCTCCAAAGAGGAAATTCCCTCTGGAAGCATAGTAACTGACAACCAAAATATTCTCTGCAAGCCGACGATAAGAATATTGCGCATGCACATACAAAACGACAACAAGGCCACCACCACCTTGGACAAGCTAAAAAAACGACACAATTGGCTAGAGTCGTCCGAAGAATCACAAGAACAAGAAAAGGCATGAGAGAAGAAGCGACTCTCAAGCTGGTACAAGCATTAATCATGAGTAGAATTACTTACAGCTTACCGTACCACCACATCAACGCACATCAACATGAGAGGGTCGACGCACTTATCAGAACTGCCTAGAAGGCAGCTCTCGGTCTTCCCATATACACCTGAAATGAGACATTCTACAAGTTGGGAGTGTGCAACACCTTTCGGGAGGTCACAGAGACTCTCCTAGAAGCCCAGACAGAACGACAACTGAAAACCAAGACTGGAAGAGAAATACTGAGAAGAGCCGGGTACTCAGTTCACTCAGAGTACATACAGAGAACGACAAACTTTCTCTTCAACAAAGAGCGAGCCTCAAAATTCCACATATTCCCCAAAAAATGAATCCTACATACAGCGAAGGAAGAAGACTAGCAAGAACAAGATACATTAAGAAGACCTACGGCAAGGAGCCGGACGCAGTCTACCCCGACGCTGCAACTAACTGCCGTGGCAACGCCTCAGCGGCGGTAGTCAACTGCGACGGGAAAGCTCTAGACTTCCTAATGAGCAACAAGCACAACATACAAGAAGTCGAAACCACCGCCATCCAAATGGCCATTAGGTGGGGCGAGCACAAAAAGAAAAATCTCACCATAATTACTCACTCCACAACAGCAATTAGAAACCTAATTTGTGGAATAATTCCTAAAACAGCAAAGAATATAATGCCTCTGACACCGAAAGGCAAACACAAAATAATATGGACCCCGGCCCATCAGGGACTGGAAGGAAACGAAACGAAGGAAACGAAGGAAACGACTGGAAGGAAACGGACCGTGGGGAGTCTGAGCATTCATACGCCCTTCCTCCATACAGTGCGGCTACCGACCGACTCCGGTTATGCCGACTAACCAGAAAAACAATGCCTACACCTCATCTTCTACTAGACGCAGAGGAGGCCAGAAATCTTAGGAAAATCCAGACCAATACCTACCCACATAAGTCCAGATTAGCACTTATGTTTACGGATAGGTATAACGAAGAATTCCATAAGCCATCAGAAGGCAGACCTCTGCCACACTATATGGAACTGCCCGACCATATGACTGCAACACAGCAATGGAGTCCTGGGAAGCGGCACTGTCCAGCTCGGACCTCTCCAGTCAGCGAGAACTGCTGGAAAGAGCCAAGCTAGGGGCTTTCGCCACTGGAGTCCTTGAAATAGGATTCCACCCTTAACTCCACCCCCTCCCCTTCTACCTTTGTTGTGAATAAAGTTTACCACCACCGCTGTGGTCGGCGTTCCGCTTTGATTATGACCGCCTTATGGTCTGTGAAATGTAAAGTCAAGGGCTGTTGTAGTGGATGAACCCTAAAGTTGCTGAAGATGAGGTCCATGCAGGTTCCCCGGATGGTTCTGGGCTGCTTGTAATCACGGCCCGCCGAGACTCGCCTACGCACTCCGCTGCCGACAACGATGAAACGTCGAAGGCGCTTGAAGCGTGCTCGTCTCGTGCCGGCCCAGGAAGACACCTGCAACACTGTCGCTCCAGGAGCCCTTAAAGGGGAAGCGTGCTCGTCTCGTGCCGGCCCAAGAACAACACCGGCAACACTGTCACTCCAGGAGCCATTAAAGTGTAATACACCACCGGCGTTCAGCAAGCCGAGCATGCGCAGTGAGGGTGGGGACGGCGCAACAACAACAAGGCAGGGACCTAGCCCCGACCATAAGATCCTTCGCATCTAAAAGGTCTATAAAAACGGTGAACGGAACATAAAAATCTGTAAAAGATGTTGCCCAAAAAAGTTAAGGCCGAAACTGTAGAATTATGGCGAAAACTGGAGAAAACGTTAGAGATGGGAAGGTTAATATCCTCAATATATCGGGTGATAAAAATTAAGTTGACAGGTTTTTTTTAAATGAGGCGCTTAGATTTACGTGAAGATCACCTCTACAGTGAGATTATGCGCCCAAGGGGACACATAATTAGGTGGTAAATATTGATGTCGGTGGCTTGATTAACCAAAATTGAATAATTAACTTCTTAGTAGCTGCATTAAAGGAGCCATGAAGAGAAAACAAAAGTTTGTTTTATTCGAAAGATTAGGTGTTTCATAGTACCCCAAGCGCTTTCCCGGAAGCAAATGATGCTTTATTCACTGAGAAATAAGGCAATTTAAGCCAAAATTTTAAATCTCCCGCTAAAATTGCACATTTGGTGACGTGAGCAATGGTGTCACACGGGCCGGTCCATGAAACAGATACTTAGTATGTCGACTCCATATAGCACCCACACGCGGGAGTCGACCGAGACGGCGGCCATTTTAAAAATGCTAGTAAAACCTAGTGCACCCGCAGCCCTAGTCATGGAATCGCCTGATCCGGAGAACAAAACTCTCGCCGAGGAGCTCGGGCTTGCATTTAACAACCTCACACCACTTGAACGCTCAACGCTTCTAAGTGCACGAGCGGCAAGAGTTGTGGGATACGCGGTGGACGGGAAAGCGACCATTCCGCGATAGCCACAACAGACGAACGCCCTGCCGTCGGCACCGCTGCCTCGTCAGCGCCGTCGCCACGGACGAATACAGACTGGTACGTATGTGCCGTATTTTTATTACGGTTAATAATAGTTCAACTTCAGTAGCAGTATCGCTTATGCCAGTTGGCCGGTGTCGTGTATGGAAAGCCGTTCGCGCGAGCTCTCTGCTTCGACCAGAAAGATACGAGCGTCAATGCGCGGTGTTTACGGCATTTTTCCTCCAAGGTCAGAGCGCCTCGAACCCGAAAATTCGTCTGCGCGACGGCGAGATGTCGAGCTCGGCCAGGCGGTTGTTTCGTACGCATTGGCGCACACGCTTGCGTGTTCGTTCGGAACTTCAACCGTTTACTCCACCGTTCTTTGTCATAAAAAGAATGTGCAGTATGTTTCACGGGCATTTAGCTCGTTATGCAAACTGTAAGCCCTGCCTAACATGCGTTTGCTTTTGCCGGCCTCCGCCAATCGCAGAGCTTAGCCCATGTGACGGCATAGGTTCTGTTGCGGGAAATGAGCTGGTGGGTCGCATGACCATTCCCGTTTTTCCTAATTATGTAGCTTATTTGAGCGAAGTTTGCGTTATAAGTGGTGTCGTTATGGTTCTAACGAGGCAATCTTTCGAATGAACCAAACTTGTGTTTTCTCTTCATGGCTCCTTTAAGCAGGCATGCTTGCATTGAAAAGTTAGACGCAGTCCTGTTTCTCCGCAGTTTCATACGGCAGAACTCTTCTGGCGAATCCGTGATCCGCGATACAGAACTGCGAAATTTAATTGCCACTCGCATGCTTACGCATGCTAGACAGAAAAGACCGGAGCGAAGCTCCTCCCTTTTTTGACGTGCTGCTTCGTACGGTCTTTAGTTTGACAACGGGTGGAGGCATAGAAAAAAGTAATTACTGACGCCCTTTCAGCCTTGGCTGGCGTTATCGCAATCTTCAGTACTCGGATCCGCTATCGAAACACAGAACCAAAAGAAGGAGCTTTGCGCCGATCTTCGCCGTCTAGCATGCGTAATCGCGCTTACGGTGATTAAACTTCGCAGTTCGATATCTCGGATTACGGATACGCTAGAATAATTCTGCTAAATGAAACTGCGTACATTCACGATTGCGTCTAACTTTTCAATACAAACATGCCTGCTTACTGCAGCGGCTAAGAAGTTAATTATTCAATTTTGGTTAATTAAGCCACCGACATCAATAATTGCCATCTGATTATGGGTCCCCCTGGGCGCATAATCTCGCTGTAGAGGTGGTCTTCAGGTAAATCTAAGTGCCTAATATAAAAAAAAACCTGTCGACTTAATTTTGTTCACCCTGTATATTGTCACGAAGACAAGGACGAAGCAGTTGTCTTGAATGAGAAATACGTTTATTGGAGCGAACTTGTGCTCCCCTAACAACTCAAAAGAATACAGAGGCGGCGAAGCAGCGGTCAACAAAGTGACTTGCACAGGCGAGTGTCGTCGAATCGAATGCCCCGGCGTCCGCACTGCAGGCTTTTAAGAGCGAATGCTCTTTATAAGCGACCCCAAACCATCCACCGCCGGCGTCGGCGGCGGCGTCCGCAGTGCTCTTTAAAGAAAAAACAGCATCCGGCGCCAGGTTTCGATCCGAGGACTTTGCGGGCCGCAGCGCGACGCGCTACCGACCAAGCCACAGACGCGACGGTGATATCAGTGTTAGACGCGCCTTATATCTTTAACGCATTCAAACTACGTCGTCAGCGGCGTGCGTTGGCGACTCAGCGGCGTTATAGCGGCTTGATAACTGCGTGGTGTACACGTGATACTACAAACCCGATGGAAGAGATGGAAGAGAAGGCGGCGAGGGGGTGGGCTGCGGGGGCCGAGCGCAAGCGCCGCAAGCGGGCCGACAACCGTGCATTCGCACTTTCACATTCTCCCCCTCGGGGAAATGCGGGGGAATTTTTTATCTTTCGGCGCGCGTGGTTCTCGAAACGTCGTTTCGCATCGAGAACATAGTAGATCCAAGAAGATTATTCTGGGCTGTTCACGTTAGATCGGAATGCTCTCCCTATCACAACAGATAACACATGCGGCACAGAAAGAAAGAATGGAACACGCGCTTCCCTTGGCGCAGCGATAACGCAGACCGGCGCAGCCGGGCGGTAAAAGCAAAACACAAATAAACAAACCAAATGTATGGTTCGCGGCATTACCCCCCCTCTAAGAGTGCATCGACCCGATGCTAACATAAGCGACAGTCCTAACAAATGAAAATAAAAGTCCGTCATCGTCCGTAGAAAGGTTTTAGGCGAACCACGTGGACGACTTCAGGCCGCCTGCGTTGTCGTGATGTGCCGGAGTCACCATCAGGGATCACTTCGTAGGTAAGTTGGCCAACACGTCGTAGAATCTGGTAGGGTCCGAAATAGCGTCGCAGGATCTTCTCACTGAGTCCGCGTCGTCGGATGGGAGTCCAAACCCACACACGATCCCCTGGTTGGTACTCGGCGTCTCGGCGTCGGAGGTTGTAGCGGCCCGCATCCACCAGCTGCTGGTCCGTTATACGAACTCGAGCGAGCTGGCGGGCCTCCTCCGCACGTTGAAGATATCCGTGGACGTCGGCGTTGAGGTCGTCGTCTTCTACGTGCGGAAGCATGCCGTCGAGCATCGTAGTCGGCCTTCTACCGTAGACAAGCTCGAACGGCGTCAGCTGCGTCGTCTCCTGGATAGCCGTGTTGTACGCAAACGTGACATACGGGAGCACTTCGTCCCAAGTCTTATGTTCAACGTCAACGTACATTGACAGCATATCTGCGATTGTCTTGTTCAGACGTTCTGTTAGTCCGTTCGTTTGGGGGTGGTACGCCGTCGTTCTTCGGTGATCCGTGTTGCTGTAGCGTAATACTCCTTGCATCAGCTCCGCAGTAAATACCGTTCCGCGGTCTGTGATTAGGACTTCCGGGGCTCCATGTCGCAGCACAACTTGGCTTATAAAAAACTTTGCCACTTCTTGTGCAGTCCCCCTCGGAAGAGCGGCGGTCTGTGCGTAGCGCGTCATGTAGTCTGTCGCTACGACAATCCACTTGTTCTGTGATCGTGACGTAGGGAACGGGCCTAAAAGGTCCATTCCAATCTGTTGAAATGGTCTCGATGGGACGGCGATCGGTTGTAGAAGTCCGGCGGGTCTTGTCGGCGGCGTTTTTCGTCGCTGGCAGTCACGGCAGCTCCGGACGTAGTGGGTGACGTCAGAATTAAGGCCGGGCCAGTAGTACCTCGCCTTGACTTTTCCAATAGTGCGGGCTGTGCCGAGATGTCCGGAAGACGGGTCGTCGTGGCACGCTTCCAAAATTTCGTCACGAAGGTCCGCGGGGATGACGAGAAGGTAATTCGCTCTTGTTCCGGGGCTGAAATTCTTCTTCACGAGGACGGAGTTTCTCAGGCTGAATGCTGGTAAGCTGCGTTTGAAGGTCCTAGGAACGGCAACGTCGCATCCCTCGAGGTACTCGATTATGACGCGTAAGTCGGGGTCGGCACGCTGCTGGGCGGCTAGGTCGCTCTCCGTCACGATCCCGAAGAACGCGCTGTCTTCATCAGAGTCTTGTGGTGGTGGGTCGACGGGGGCGCGGGACAGGCAGTCGGCGTCGGAGTGTTTCCTGCCGGATTTATAAACGACTGTAACGTCGAACTCCTGCAGGCGCAAGCTCCACCGCCCAAGACGGCCAGAGGGGTCCTTCAAATTGGCGAGCCAACACAGCGCATGGTGGTCTGTTACAACCTTGAATGGCCTTCCATACACGTATGGGCAAAATTTTGAAATCGCCCATATAATAGCCAGGCACTCTTTCTCAGAGGCAGAATAGTTTTTCTCCTCCTTCGACAGACCACGGCTGGCATAGGCGATTACCCTTTCTAAGCCGCTTTGCTTTTGGACAAGGACGGCACCCAAGCCTATATCACTGGCGTCCGTGTGCATTTCCGTTTCGGCATTTTCGTCGAAATGAGCGAGCACGGGCGGGCTTTGCAGGCGTTTTTGCAGCTCGCAGAATGCTTTTTCTTGGTCGTTTTCCCAGCTGAAAGGGGTGCTGTCTTTCGTCAAGCGCGTGAGTGGCTCTGCAATGCGTGCGAAGTTTGCGACGAAGCGCCGGTAGTATGCGCACAGCCCGAGAAATCTTCGCACGCCCTTCTTGTCTTTCGGCCTAGGGAAGTTCGCGATAGCTGAAGTTTTTGCCGGGTCAGGTAGGACTCCCGCGGCGTTGACGACGTGGCCCAAGAACTTGAGTTCCTCGTATGCGAAACGGCACTTTTCAGGCTTCAGCGTCAACCCCGACGTACGAATGGCCTCGAGTACAGACTCCAACCTTGCAAGGTGTTCGTCGAACGTCCGAGCGAATACCACTACGTCGTCGAGGTATACGAGGCAGGTGTGCCACTTAAGGCCAGCTAGCACAGTGTCCATGACTCTTTGAAACGTCGCTGGTGCTGTGCACAGCCCAAACGGCATCACCTTGAACTCGTATAGGCCGTCTGGGGTTATAAATGCCGTCTTCTCTCGGTCTCTCTCGTCCACTTCAATTTGCCAGTAGCCGGTCTTCAGGTCCATCGATGAGAAGTACTTCGCGTGGCAGAGGTGGTCGAGGGCGTCGTCGATTCGGGGGAGGGGGTACACGTCCTTTTTCGTGATTTTGTTCAGTCGTCGGTAGTCAACACAAAACCTTAATGTGCCGTCTTTTTTCTTTACGAGTACGACGGGCGCAGCCCAGGGGCTTTTCGATGGCTGTATAATGTCGTCGCTGAGCATGTCGTCGACTTGAGTCCGGATGGCTTCCCGTTCGTGTGAAGAGACGCGGTACGGTGACTGTCGGGTAGGTCGGGCTCCATCTTCGGTTATTATTCGGTGCTTCGCTAGAGGGGTCTGACGTAGTTTTGCGCTCGACGAAAAACATTCGCTATAGCGACGCAGCAAAGCCAATAATTTGTTCCGTTGTTCTTGCGGTAGCGCCTGATTCACGTCGAAGGGCTGCGGGAGCTTGAAGGTTTCTACGGGGGTGCGTTCAAAGTCGGCGACCGCGATGACGTCACTTGCTTCTTGCGTTTCTTCGAGGAATGCAATTGCCGCGCCCTTGTTTAAATGCTGGTACTCCTCGGTGAAATTAGTAACCAAAATGTGGGATTGGTGTTCCTTGAAGCGCGCAATGCCTCTTGCGACAGACACACCGCGGTCGAGAAGCAACCTTTGGTCACTCTCCACGATAGCGTCAACGTCAGGAGCAGCACCTTCACAGTAGACGGTGATCATCAAACTTGCGCGGGGTGGCAGGGTGACATGATCATCGGCTATCCTTACAGCTGCACGGTGTTCGGGGTTCGGTTCCGGCGTCATGGAGTGATCGGAGGAAAAAGTTATCGACTTGGTCTGCAGATCAATTATTGCGCCGTTGTCCGTCAAAAAGTCCATTCCGAGAATTACGTCGCGGGAGCAGTTAGGCAAGATGACGAACGCGGCAGGGTACGTCGTGCCGTCTATGGTGACGCGCGATGTGCATGTTCCACTTGGCGTCACGAGGTGGCCTCCTGCTGTGCGTATATGCGGACCGTCCCATCTGGTCATAACTTTCTTCAGTTTAGACGCAAATGGTCCGCTCATTACCGAATAGTCAGCTCCCGTGTCTACGAGGGCGACTACGTCAAAGCCGTCGATGGACACCTTGACGTCAGATGCAGTCTTCCTCGAGTTCCGGGTTCGTCGGGGAGTCGTATCTCTGCTTGTACGTGTTGACGGTCGGGCACTGTGCATCGTCGTTGTCGTCGTCTTCTCAACGGACGTCTCGGTCAGGTTGGGTACGCGTCGCGCCGTGTAGCTATCGTCGTGTTCAGGAGTCTCGTCAGGGCTGGGTCGGGTCGTCGGGATGAGGGCATGTCGTGAATCACTGTCTTCGGTGCGTCCTTGCGTCGTTGGAGGGTTTCCAGTATTTCGCCGTAGAGCAACTTCACCTCCAGAAGTTGCTGCTTTTAGTTTCCCCTGCGTGGGCTGGGGGACCTTCCACGTGCGAAATCAGCATTGCTACGGCGGTTAGGCGACTGGTATGGGTAGGGCGATGGCGATCGGTGGGAGCGGGCTGGTCCTCGGTTGGTGTTGGACAGGTATTCGTCGATCTCAGTAGGGCGCTGGCCGGGTCGGGGGCGTGGGGCGTCGACGGAGAAACCACGCAGTCCGAGTCTCCTGTACGGGCAACGACGATAGATGTGATCGGCCTCCCCGCAATGGTAGCACAGCGGACGATGATCTGGCGTTCGCCAAACGTCAGTCTTCCTCGGCGTCTGGGTTTGGGCTGTGTACGGCGGTACGGTCGACGGCGGCGAGAGTGGGGACGGCGGCGAGAGTGGACGGCGGTACGGTGGAGCTTCTTGTAGACGGGTTGGAGCAGGGCGGGGTCGACGAACAGCCGCAGAATAGGTCATCGCCTGTGGCTCGCGGGGTGCCTCGGATGGCATAGAAGTGCCCAAAGCATGTTGAACCTCTTCGCGGATGACGTCAGTCAGGGAAGCCACTTGAGGTTGCGGCGTCGTCGGAAAAAGCTTCCGAAGCTCCTCCCTGACCACTGCTCGGATGGTCTCACACAGTGTGTCGGAGCTGGTAGCCCCGGCACCGATCGTCTCGGAAACCATGACGTTGACCGGGCGATCGTACTGCCTCGTTCGAGCTTCCAGCGTCTTCTCCATCGCGGCCGCCTCAGATGCGAATTCGGCCACCGTCTTGGGAGGATTGCGGACAAGGCAAGCAAAAAGCTCCTGCTTTACCCCTCGCATGAGAAACCTTAGTTTCTTTTCTTCTGTCATCTCCGGATCCGCACGTCGAAACAACCTCTTCATCTCCTCAACAAAGATCACTACCCCTTCGTTGGGGTGCTGCGTTCCAGTTTCGAGTAAAAGCGCTGCGCGTTCTTTTCTGACCACGGTAGTGAAGGTCTTAGTGAACTCGCTTTTGAACTGAGCCCAGTTTGTCAAGGAGCTCTCGTGGTTCTCGAACCAAGTGCGAGCCGAATCTTCCAAGTAAAAGAAAACGTGGCGGAACGTTTCTGCGTCGTCCCACCTGTTGAATTTCCGGACGCGCTCCAGTTTTTCCAACCATTCTTCTGGGTCTTCTGCGGGGGCTCCTCGGAATGATGGCGGTTCCCGTGGCTGCTGCAGAACGACAGGAGGATTGGCTTGGTTGAGCATGGTGCTGGTTGCGACGTCTTTCTTCTTCGTCTTCTCCGGTAGTAGACCGAACTCGGGTGGTAAATCTTGCACGCGGAGGTTGGCTCTTGTTGGACTGGCTTGGCGGCTTCCAGAGGTTGTAGTGGGCATGAAGGGTGCGTACCCAGCACCTCCACCAGATGTCACGAAGACAAGGACGAAGCAGTTGTCTTGAATGAGAAATACGTTTATTGGAGCGAACTTGTGCTCCCCTAACAACTCAAAAGAATACAGAGGCGGCGAAGCAGCGGTCAACAAAGTGACTTGCACAGGCGAGTGTCGTCGAATCGAATGCCCCGGCGTCCGCACTGCAGGCTTTTAAATGCAGAGCATTTCAGTAACTCACGATGTCACCCGCGTTGGCGTCCGTAGTCCGCATCGCTCCCCCTACACTATATAAAAAAATAATACTTACCGGCGCCAGGTTTCGAACCAACAACTCTGCGGGCGGAACGCAAGGTAATGGTACTCTACCCACTGCACCACAAAGCCGACACAAAATGGAAGGTTACGAACACGCCTTATATCCTTGACTCATTCAACCGTCGGCCACAGGTGCGCCTTCTCCCCGCGTCCTCCTCGCCTTCTCTCCGCTCGCAACGCCCTCTCTCGCCGCATTGGGTTCGCGCTGATCAACAGTCGGTTCGCGCGCAAGAACAGGTGGGGGCGCTCGCATCGCGCTCCCTCGCCGCGGTCGGTTCGCGCTTAAACGGCATATGTCGTTCGCGCGTGCTCCGGTCGCTAACATCTGTGGCGTGATCGTGACGTCAACATCACGCGTTCGTGTGGTGGCGCGATTTTGGCGCTATAACACTCTCTCGCGAGGGGCATTGGATTGGATTCGATTGGATTGGCTTGGATTGTCTTGACTTGGCTTGACTTGGATTGGTTTGGATTTGGATTGGATTAAAGTGGATTGTGTTGCGTCATAGCCGCGCCGCGTTGCGTCATAGCCGCGGCAGGGGGTTCACGGCACGTTTCACCAGCGACTTCATCGACAATGTCTACGCTGGAAGACAACAATTACAACAACAACCAATACGTAATCCATACGACTTGCAGGCGCGCCCCCCGCGGAAATGCTCTGCATTTGATCATGCCCCTCGCGAGGGGGATGTTTTTTCAAAAGCACGCAGCGCGAACATAGTACAGACACACAAAAATCTCTTTCCAGAGATCGTGAGGGGTCGGCAGTAACAACGCCAACTGGGTGGCATTGGTAGTAACGGCGCACGCCGAGTCTGTGAGAGGGGGAGAGAGGAGACTTCAATGCGGCGTCCGCGTCGTTCAGACAAACTCGCCGCGTCTGCTGCCGCCAAGCGCCGATAGTCAGGCGCCCTTTCGCTGGCCGATCTGCGGGATGTTCTCGCATGCCCCTCTCGTTTGCCCCTCGAGTTGCGTTTCAGCGAGCGGTTAGAAGCGGTCGCTGGAGCTATCTGCATTGTGCGGGTGGTCTCCGCGGCTGCGTCAGCGCGCCTGTGGCATGTGGGGCTCGTATTTGGGGGAAGAAAACGCTCCATGCGGTTCACACTGATGCCCGCGTAGACGATTAAGCACCAATAGAAACAGAAACAGTGCGCCTGCCGTGTATGCGCGCCACGTTTTCATTTTCAGGAAACGCTTCACGGGATGAACACTTCATTATAACCGCGAATTTCAATGTAGCAAAATTTCAACGTAACGAAGTAAATTACGAATTTTTATCTTTCGGCGCGCGTGGTTCTCGAAACGTCGTTTCGCATCGAGAACATAGTAGATCCAAGAAGATTATTCTGGGCTGTTCACGTTAGATCGGAATGCTCTCCCTATCACAACAGATAACACATGCGGCACAGAAAGAAAGAATGGAACACGCCCTTCCCTTGGCGCAGCGATAACGCAGACCGGCGCAGCCGGGCGGTAAAAGCAAAACACAAATAAACAAACCAAATGTATGGTTCGCGGCAATATTCTTGACGTCTAAGACGTAAAAGTAAACGATGCATGCCACTTTTGTGCCCCGATAATTAGAGTGGCGCTTGGCGGTACCATATCAGCCGGTTTTTCGTGTAGCAGATCGGTAGCCTTGACATGGATGATCCCTTTTATACAAATAGTTCACTTGAGGCCATTCTACGAAATTACAAGGCTATGCATGTAGGTATATGGAAAATTCATTTATTCTGTGCCGTGCTCCCACCGTTTTGACCTTGACGATAACCGCCTGGTCTATTTGTAGAACTAATGAGCTATGTCCATGAACTGTTTTATGCTTTCGTTGAGGTTTTGGTTGGACGCCACTTCTTTATATTTCCATGGTCAGTGGTTGGTACGTCGTGCGTGGACCGGTACTGCGCAATTTTTTTTCCGCTGTCAGTCAGGACTTGCGTTTTGGCTTTGACAAAAATAATGATCAGAAAGTTTTAGCTTCCTCGACAGTTTTTAGTTGTTTTGAAAACAAGCATCCCTGAAGACACAGAAACCGCAGAAGCAACATATAACCCTTTTATTAGCGTAGGAAGCTCCTCGACTTTACGTGAGAGTTTAGTGCTAGGCCTGTTTGTACATACTCAGAAAAACTGACGGAACACAGCTTCGAACGACAGGTACACAAAGGAGAGAGCATGACAATTAGCGCGCTGGGATTAGCAACAGTTTAAGGAAACTGTTGTACTGCTGGGATTCCCAGCGTGTGTGTTGCCCCGCTGCCTTTATGTACACGTCTTCCAGGGCTGGGTTCTGTCGTTCTTATCCGAGTTGGCCTTCCCGCATGAGCTCTTAAGCTAAGACGTCCAACAGACTCCAGAATTTGATACTAGGTTTTGATGCAACCATGTTCGTTACACTTAGTGGCCACGTGCCCGCAAAACAAAATGCATTTGCCTATTAGAAGACTGGCGACAGTCGTACAGCATCTATTGCTATCGAGTTCGTATTGAAAAATTCATGCGAACATGTAGATCTCTGCCGATATGCCTGAAGTCAGTCGGCCACCCCAGTTTCATCTAGGTGCGTGCAGTCGAGGCCATGATGTGGAACGCCAAAGGCCATGTACACAAAAGACCAGCCAAACCTTCTAAGACGAATCCAGAGGTGTCAATTACCCTGTGCACATGGTGTTACTTACAAGACGAAGAAGGCGGCTGGAACCTGCGAAGTACGAGTGGTGGGCAAATTTGTGGCACGCCAAGAAGCAAATAGTCGCACGCAACAAAGCACGCCAAGCACGTTTGGCCGTGTGGCACCGGGGTGGTCTACAAGATACCCTATTCCGGCGGGGAGGCCAGTCACATAAGCATATTGCGTCCTTAAACAATAAGGTTTGCGTGCAGTTATAAGCTAACTGCGCACACCACTGAAAATGTGTTTATATTTTCGGTCAGAATACAATTTTGTGAAAAAGCGAGAGGACTATCTTCCTAACGTTTTTAGAAGCACTGTAAGTCAAAAAGTGGCGCCCACTGTAGTAGCGATACCTGAGTGCACTAGCGTGGCGATTAACAAACATTTTTATAAACTTTGCTCTGAATGCGCCTGTTTCACCCTTTCCGCCGTGGTTTTCTAAACTGAGAATGCTATTTAACTGTGTAAATAGATGGGCCCATGCTTCACATAAATATAGTTGCGAGTCTAACACTTGTCCTGCCAGTTTCTTTCTCGTACGGTTCTTTCTGTTTCACCGCGCTGTAATTATTTAAAAAGCAGCGCTTGGCAAATGAGGCTACCACATATGTAAATTTAAAATAAATTACATAAAAAACAAAGAAGTACTTGTATGACGAGAAAGCATTAATGTTACGCACTATTTTTGGAAACAGTAGAACTAAAGCAGGTATATGACAGCCCAAATGAGGCAGTTAGGTTGTCTTCGCGTCTTTTTTATTTCCCCTCGTGACATATGTGCGGCCCCTCCAAAATAAACATTTGGGACCCTCACTGGTTCATGGATTTGCAAAGCGCGGCCCGTTACAGTTGGGACATTTTGTAACCAAGATTTCACAGCTTTTAGAGCATTGTTAATTTGCGCAGCATCGGGCGTGTGTCAACTTCCATTCCTACTGTACGAAATACAATGAATCTCCGGCAATTATTTGCCGAATCTCCTCTAAAGGGGTGTGTTGAGAAATCAAGGATTTTAATGGTTTCCGCCGGCTATAGCCGCTGCTCAGCCAATATTTATTTATTTATTTATTTATTTATTTATTTATTTATTTATTTACTTATTTATTTATTTATTTAATTTATTTATTTATTTATTTATTTATTTATTTATTTATTTATTTATTTATTTATTTATTAATTTATTTATTTATTTATTTATTTATTTATTTATTTATTTATTTATTTATTTATTTATTTATTTATTTATTTATTTATTTATTTATTTATTTATACTGTTAGCCCAGGGGCGGGTACAGGGTGGAACAACAGAGAACATGTAGCCAATAACTGCCGCCTCACACGCGAGAACAATGCCGAACGTGTGCGATACAGTATGCGGCACAGTATGCGGCACGGGTATATGTAGTACGACCATATTGTGCAGAGGTACAAAATGCAAGGATACAAAGTGCCAGGGTATAAAAACAATAAGCATCCCTTTCACAAGCGCAATTCAGCCAAACTGGTCATGACACATAGCTTCCGTCAAGGCGTGGAGCGTTCTATAGGCTCAAGTCATCAAGAAGAGACAGCCCTATCGGCTTCCATGTAGTTTAACAAGAATTTTTCAAACTGTGCTAAAGAGTTTGGTTTAGTCATTTCTGGCACAAATTGTTCCAGTCTTCGATTTTATTGGAAGGAAGGAGTGTTTAAATGTATTTAAACGAGTCATTGTATGCAATATTTGGTCAGGGTGACTACTTCTAACTGCACGAGACAGTCGAGGTTTAAATATTGCTCTGTGTTAAAGTAAAGTAGTTACGGTGCATTAAGTAAAGAAACTTGAATCTCGCTACTCGGCGCCGCGTTGCGATAGGTGGCAGGTTTAGTTTATTTAGCATGGCAGTAACCGAATCTTATGAGCTGTAGTTGGATAGAATATACCTTGCAGCCCTCCTTTGAATTGATTTCAATTTTCTTCAGTTTGGTATTTCTTCGAAGGGTCCCATATGATGCAGGCGTATTCCAATAGTGAACGTAGGGTGGTTCTATAGGCAGTCAATTTAGCTTTCGTGGTTGCTAGTTTAAGGTTCCTTCTCAAGAACCACTTTTTTTTTCAGCTGCACAACATAGTTTATTGATATGCTTTGCACCTGTAAACAATGTATGCATATAAATGTATGCACCTGTACGCGCTTAACGCTTTGCGACAGGACGCACCCGAGCCCGTCTGGGGTGGAGCCACCTACGCTCTAAGCTACGTGATGCTTTGCCGTGTCCATGGAAAAAGGGAAACCTGGTTCCCGAGCCAAAGGCGGGTTTTTTTTTTGTACCTTCATGACCCCGAAGAAGCGTCAACAGGCCACTTCGGTCCCCTCTTCGCGCAAACGGCACCCCGGACTGAACCGCCCGGGGGAAATCAGCCAGTCGCTTTTTCCAGTCCGCCTCTCCATTCTTCTCGTTTCTTTCTGCTTTCCTGCTCAATACGATCCTCTCCTTTCTTCCTACTTTCCGCGCTTTTTCCCTGTGCTAGGAAATCAGACTTCATTCGAAGTGTGCGCGTACAGAGGCAGACTATGGTTACCGCGTGCTGCAAAATGACGTTCCCCTTTTGGGCACCGTAGTGGGTGAACTTCCCTTCCGTCAAATCTACTTTATGTGCATATAGGTTCAGTTTTCACCCTCAAAAAGCGCCCAGTCCTTGAAACATGACCTCGCCGATGTAATCACCGCAAACCCCCGTCATAATCGCAAGCATTCGGCAAACGGCGTCACGATTCACTCTGCAGAAGAACATACACCACGCATAAAAGCCAGTATTCGTGACTGCTAGTTCCTTGAGAGTATTGAAAGAAACTTGCATCCACATACCTGCTACTAAAAAAAACGATGAAACCAAAGTCAAAGTCTAATCTGACAGCATGTCCCAGCTCAACTAAAAGTGACGGCAACAACATCTTGTAGCCTAAATACCGGACAGGCATAATATCTGCAAGACAGCTTATTTACGGGACAGATGAAAATTTTCACAACGATCGAAAGATCCAGTCGCGAGAGCTGTGCAGCTTATAACTACCCTCCGAGGAAATCTGTTGCGTGTGAGCCACTGCGGCTAGAGACGTCGCCAGCGTTAGAGGTTCACGCCATTATTCCCAACAAACTTGTATCTGTGCGCTCTGTTTATATCCTATTTGATTACTGTCTTTCCAATTTGGAGCTGGAAGAACAAACTTACATTTGCACCGTATATTTTAATGCTCACAACCCCATCTGTTAGTGCGCGCAAGCCCGGGCTCGAGACCGGCTCATTTAAAATTTTGTGACGTCATGTGAAACTTGTATCTTTGTTAAGAACATCCTACATATTAGAACACGACCCACAGCACACACTCTGTAAGTGACTCGGCGATTGGCTCCTCCATTTTCTTCAATTTTCCTTTGTGAATGGCAATTAACAACCCTGCGGCGGCCAACATTTTTCATTAGACTAGCAGCTATAAGCAAGACACACACTAACTTACCTTGCTTTTTATAGGAAAATGGAGCTGGATGCAAACATTTTATGAACTTTCCAGATTACCCAGTATATTAATAAGGCAGTAAACGTTGAGGAAGCAAGTACGGTGATATCGGGGTACATTTTTAACCTACTGACAAAACTATTCAAGAGATTATTCCCAGAACCTAGGCTATGGTGGAATGAGGAGTGTAAGCGTCTGCGCTGTGTATAGAACAAGGCATGTGCACGGTTGCACCAGTACAGCACGTCTAACAATCTACTCAAGTTTAAAGAGGTGAAATCCAAAGAAACGCATACTTAGCGCATTTCAAAACCGACAGTTTTACCACATTTCTAATATCTATACAAACCTCCATGGACTCTCAAAAAGTATAGTCTAGAATAAAAAGTAAAAGGCTATGAGACCAACCTGATTTAGTTTATAAGTAGTGTGAGTAATACAGTAATACACCTAGTAGGTACCCTCGTAAAACACGTGCATTCAGCTCTTCCCATTGTACACAAACATTAGTAAACTACTATCGCCCATTAGGGTAGGGTAAGCGAAACAATACCCAGTTTTCCATGCCAGTATTGATTAGTGCCCTCTCTTCGTGCAGTAAGTCGGCACCTGGTGCTGACAAAATAAGCACAGATCACAAGGAATTTACATCTGTGATCACCTATGCCACATCTGTAAAAGTACATGAAGTCTTGCATTGTGCCCAATGCAAGACTTGGCACAATGCTGTATTTTTCACAAAAATATGGCAGAAATGTCGCTTTCGACACGCCGAAAAAAGGCATTTTTAAACTAACGGAAAGAACAACCGTCTACCTGCTAGTTGGAGGCATATCTCTTGACTCGATATTTGCGCAAGCTGTCTCGCTGCGGGAAAAATCATGGAAATCATCGTTTTTTTTTACTTCTTCATATCATATGACGTTCTGGACGGGAGTAAGGCGGGCTTTAGGGCTGGAAGATTAAGTAATTGTTTTATTGTTTCCTGACATGATACAAATCTTTTTGCGGATGAGCAAGATTTTTTTTCTCCATTTTTGGATGCGGATGCAAAGAAGCCAAATGGCCGAACATACAGAATTCGACGATCTGCAGTTGTTTAGCCCTACTGGCATATTCTCAATGCGGTTAACGACGATCTTCAGAATGCATACTTCATGTCCGATTGGTTACTGTCTATTGGTTACTGCACGTGAAAAAAGGGAGAGCTTTGCGGTGGTTCTCACTGCCTTGCATGCGTAATTTTGAGCGGCAATTAAACTTCGTTGGTTGATATCTGGGACTACGGACACGCTATAAGAATTCTGCCAAATGAAACCGTGTCGAAACACGATTGTATCTCACTTTTCAATACAAACGTGCCTCCTTACTGCAGCCACTAAAAAGTTATTTTTTTTAATTTTAGTTAATTAGGCCACATAGACCAATAATTGCCACCTCATTCTGTGTACCCCTGGGCGCATAACATTACTGTATAGTCGGTGTTAACGTAAATCTAATCGCCTAATTTTAAAGAAACCTGGCGACTTAACTTCGGACACCCTGCAGTATACCAGACTATACTAACGAAACAGCACTGCGAATGTTAACCCCAGTATACAAATAAAGAATACACGTGGCCACAGGTCATACCGAACGGGACCAAGGTCACTCCTTCACGTTGAAGAAGATCAATGGCCTTTAGACTGCACTAGCTGCGGTGGATAAGTGGCTAAGGCTTTGTGCTGCTGGGCCTACGTTCGCGGCTTCGATCCTGGCCGCGGTGGCCGCCTCTCAGACGGAGGCTAAAAGTGAAACCACCGCGGGCCGAGATTTCAGCGCACGCTAAAGGTATCTAGGTGGTTAAAACTAATCCGGAGCCCTCCCCCTACGGCCCACCTCGTCAACCAAGGGCATGAGTCGGCGTATTCACTCGTTAGTACACTCATTTGTACTCATTTGTACTCAAACTCACGCGTGAGTACGATGATGAGTGAGAACACACCCAGTATAAAAAAGTGAGTATGTTGACGAGTGAGTACAGGGGTAAATCCACCACTCGTGAGTACAGTACTCATGAGTGCACTACTTTTGAGTGTGTGTACTCATGAGTACAGTACTAAAGAATATAAGTACTCATGAGTATGAGTATTCATAAGTATGAGTACTCATGAGTACAATACTCATGAATACTGTATTTGCGAGTGCTTGCACTCGTGAGTACATGGAGTCGTGAGTACACTAGTGCAAACAAGTTTTATCACAAACTCGAGTCCGGACGCTCGTGTACGAGTCGCAAACATTTAGCGGTGCTGCAGTGCAACTTAACTCTTAAGGTTAGTAAAATTAGACAACGAAAACTGCGCCACTCTCCTATCCCGGTCCCTGTTTGGCGCTGTTGGTGTTTTTCGGCGGTCGCTCGCTAAGGGGTTACGGTGAAACGGGAAAAGCGAGGGGGTGACAGCCGGGCGGGCAATGCGGCCGCAGTTGTTCTGTTCCTATGGCACGCGTTGATTTCAGCAAGTATTTTTGTTTACTAATAGGGGGCCTGGGAACGCGTGGCGGCTTCGTTGCGTTTGCTCCGTTCAATTTTTTTTTAGGGGAGAGGCGGTGGAGGCTGCTAACAATGCATGCACTATGCGTACCAAAGTCGCTCTTTCTAGGTCTTCAACAGTTTCCGTGAATGCACGTCACACTGTGTAGTCGTTTCGGGAGCCGAACCGCTTATTTAAACAGTCGCGATTAATTTACGTGGTTCGCGTCAAATCGACTGCCTAGTTTGTGCCACCGAAACTGTCCGCTCCATTCCGCTGAGTGCATTCAAGCGATAATTTTGCTGATGTACGTGCGCCCATTTGGCTTTATTAGGCTCCAGTTTTGAAACATTTTGCTCTGGTTCGCTGGGACTATTGTCCCGTGCAGTGCCATTTACAAGTGAGCATATAGCCCCACCGTGCAAGCGTGGCGGTTCAATTTGCCCCTGCAATGAAAATAAAATATCCGAGTACACCTAAGACCGTTTGGGAGTTGTGAATCGGACATCATAATGCACAGTTGAATGTGTGCGACATCCTGTTTCGCCTCGCTTATTTTGTTTAATAGCTCTGGCATCTTGGTGCTGGAGGAGCGTCTTGCTTTCGAATGACTTCGCTTTGGAATAGCAATCAGATCCACCACTTCTCGTTTATGCCACCGTGTAATGAGAAAGATGAGGACGGCGGTGAATATTCGTGTTAGTTCTTACGCTACCTTCATCTGCTGTTTACTGACGGGTCGACCACCCCTCGTTAACAACTACTGCATAGTTTAAGCGCGCACTATGGAAGGCCTCGTGAAGGGGCCGCTTTTATATGATGAAGGCCAACGCCAGACGCCGGGTTTTTCGCTTAAGCTTGCGCCTTAGAACGTCTCGTAAAATATGTGGCTTACACATAACGACGCCACCGCACTTTTTGATCGATCACTGTCAGCTTCACCGGTGCTGCTCGAGATAAGAGCTGCATACTTCCACTGTGCAACCAACGCACCAACACGGCAACTACAGTGACGTCAGTACTACAGTGACGTCAGTGCAAGCCATCACGCCTCCGAAAAACGCTTTCGTTTTCGAGTACACGAAGCACGACAGAGCAGTGGGACAGTTCTGTAACGGGTGCCAAGCACCGGCAGCAACTTGGTGCAATGCTGCCCTCGACTGCGAGAGATTCCCGCTCCACGCCCCCCTTCCTTCTCCCCCAAACACACAAACACCCACTGTGGGGACTGGGCCATCCCAGCTCAGTCAGCACTGTTGCGACGTTGCCCTGCTCAGTCCGCTATCGACGCGGCACAGAGCAGAGTGACGAAGTAGTCGAGCCGACGGTGATTTGAAGCTGCATTTATATAGGATATATACAAAGGTAGCAAGAGCGTTCCATGGCTCGCACAAAGGCGAAAACACTTCTCAACTTAGTGCCTCCGATGAGATGCACCCGCCCCGCCGCTGCTTCCTTGCTGGTTTTATACCGCCGGGGTTCCATTGCAGCCGCATGCAGTTTGAATCCCTCCAATCAGGACTATCACTTCCCGCAGTTTGAATCCGGTGAATGGAGGCGAAGCGATTGCGTCAGCCGAGCCGCCAAGACAGGGAAAGGGAAGGCGACTCAGCGGCGCCGTCTCCAGGCGCGACTCGCTGCGTGTCTGCTGCGGGCCGTTCATCCCAGGCATGATTTGGTCCAGCCATCGCGATGGGGAAGGGAGAGCAGACTCGGCGGCGCCTTTCCCGCCAAGTTGCGGGACATCTGCCGCGGGCAGTTTAACCGAGGCGCGAATCAGCCCCGCCGTCGGCACGTCGCCATGTGCAGCGAAGTGTCGAGCGCTCTGCCACAACACACACACACACATACAAAAATGAGTGGTTAAAGTCATACACATGTGGGTTTTTCCCGGGCTCTTAACGGAAATAACCATAACGACGCGTTGCGCCCCTGGAAGCGAAAAGCAAAAACGCCCGTGTGTACGAGATTTCGGCGCTGGTTGAAAATCCCCAGGTGGTCAAAATTAATCAGGAACCCTCCACTACGCCGCACCTCACCACCTGCGTTACGTCGGCGCGTCAAACCCTACAACCTATCAATCAATCAATTAATCAGTCAGTCAATCTATCAATCAGTCAATCCCATGTCTGGCGCCGGCGCATGGCTTTCATCGCGCTGTGGCTCATTTGTTTCCCTGTAATTTTATCGCGCTCATCCTAGGAGAACAATGTGACTCCAGAGTTTAAACTTGTGTAATAGACCTAAGGCGGGATAAAAGCTGGTAATTTCTTTGCGACCGCACAGAAACAGCGGACAGAAAGCTGCTATTTTCCGCGCGTCAACTGCTCCAAGAAGCGTTCCGCGCATTTCCTTGTATATGCCCGCAAAAGAATCAACGTACATACACGGCACGTATACGCCTGAATCATACACCCTCTTTATTTGCTTGGTGCGCGCTGCGGATAAAACGTACGGACGTTAAACAAGCTTTCCCTTTGCTTGGCTGTTCTTTCATACACTGTTGTTATCCAAATTAATTTTCTTGTTTGTTCACAAGTTTAAGTAATGGAACACTCGACCAGTTCTTACCGAATATTGGCCACATTACGCCAGAAACTAAAACATGCATATAGGATGCTTGCCGAAATGTTGGCTGCTGTGGAGTAATTAGATGATGTTTGGTGACGCCGCCATACTAACGCCGGCGCAAACCAGTTCGTTGTAGGCTATTGCGGTTGAGAGTGGTATTTTCAAAGTTGGATCCGCGAGGACCCAAGGGTCGCTCGCACTTCGGTGGTGCCCCCTCTCAGGAATGTCACGCCACATTCCTCCTTCGGACTTTTGGCATTTTTTCGGTAAAGCAGATTTAGAGCACGGAACCGCTCGTCTTGCGCACAGTCGTGGCTAATATAGTTCTCAGTACACCATCTCCATTGAGCCTATAAAGGCTATCTAACATACACATAACGTTGCATTGGGTGCGTGCAGTTAAAACTATCGTGCACATCTGTGCGTGGTTTCTGATACCTGTTCTTGAACTCCAGAACCACTAGGATCATATATCATATAAACTACGCTTCGAAACACGGCTCTGCTGTTTCCATTTTGGAGGCAGACCACCATATTGCTGCGGCCGGACGTGCTAGAGCGCGAAATGGTTCATTTCGCTGCATTCGAAAGCAACTCTAATGCAAGGCTCAATATGATGTCAAGCGCGGCAGAGTGCGCCTCCAATGTTTTCGTTTGCGTCAAAACTCTTGCTTGACTCTCTAGTGTCCAAAAACAAAATTGCGCCCCTACAGAGTTTCGTTCCCAGTCATTATTCCAACAGAGCAGAGCACAGCGTTGCTTCGTGTCGTCTGCTAGCGGGGAAGCGCGCCGTGCTTGCCTTTCTGTGAAGCACGCCTAACTCTCGGCGTGCTTGTAGCGTTTAGCGTGTCGTGAGACCGCGTTGCGGGAAAGTGCACTTCTCTCCCTGCGCCGCGTTGGAGAGACGCTCTATACGAGGGCCACGCATAATTTCGGCCACCAGGATTTATTTAATATGCACTGGTGTTACGCAGCACAAGGGTGTCTGGGCATTTTTCCTCAGCGGAATTTGGGTCCTAGCGACTGGGTTTGGATCTCGCGACTTTGGTATCGATGTGTGTTGACATTTTTCAGATATATGAATATTGCACATCGTCGAGATGGTTCATGCAGTCGCCCAGCCAGCTGGTCATAAACCCAGCCCAATTGTCGTACTCTCCGGCCGAGTCCTGGTCTGGTCCCACTCTAGTCTGCTACATTATAATGCACATGCATTTGGTTGTGCTGCCTACCTGGCTAGTTATTAGGAGACAGCGGTCCTTCCCCTTGTTGTTACCTGCTACGTACCCTCCTTTCTGGTACGACGCACACTTCCTCGTAATGGACATACGTGACTAATGAAGCTGTGGTCACCAGTTCAATGCTGCACAATTGTTGAACAGCTTCTCCGTTCTTCAGTATCACAACTTCTGCATTCTTTTCTTTACCATCCTCACAAAAATTGCCTAGCCAAACTCCACGAACTGAAAAATCACCTGAATGTTTAATACATTTTCAATGTACTTAATAATGCCAGCAATGCCTTACATTTAAACAAGCACCTGTATTGTGGGCTGAACATATTCTGATTTCTTTTCATATTTACGATATTTTTTTCGATTTCCATCAGTTCGGTGATCACCTTCGAAGTCGCATCGAGCAATACGCGAGCGTCTTCGAGCTAGACTTAGCAGGTGACACTCCGATCAAAAAAATTTAGAGAATCTTGCACTCACGCACAAGACTTTATTAGAGAAGCTGTTGTTGGTGAGCATTTCCGGACACAGTTAAGTGTGAATATCATTGCTTATTTCATAGTTGAGATGCCAGTAATCGTCGTCCTATGCATAAAAGAGGTCGTCGTCTTCTTCGCGGTGAGTGGTGGATGGAAAATCATCATCCGCATTGTATCCTTCCCCCATCTCTTCGTCATCGACCAGGCAGAGGTGGCGGGATCTGCAAGTCGCATCGGGAAGGATTGGCACACTCTTAGCCATGTCTCCATTTACCCATAAAGTCTTCGAGAGGATGTGGCGGCCTTGGTGATATCTCCCAAGCAGGGTGTCTTTTCAACTATAGCATTAGATCTCTAGCATTATCGCTGGAGTTTTTACATGTGCGGTAGGGTTTGACGACAGAGCTGGAGGTACTTTTTATTTTTTTGCTAAAGCCGCTGCTCGAGACGGGGACTCGGCAGTCTCCGCGAGGCACGCGCTCACGAGCGCTCGGCATTTTCTCGGACCTCGAGGTTTATGCCAGTTTTTATTTTTGCTAAATCTACTGCGCGTGCCGGAGAAGCTCGGCGTTTTCTGCAACGGCGAACTTACTGCCAGTAAGAACGGCTCCTCGGTTAAAAGAGCTGGCCGGACGGCATATCCGGTCATACGGCGTCCTGCTTTAGAGAGCATACGCAGAAAATAAAGCTTTGTTCCTTGACCCTGTTACTTTTAGGGTGCGGTGAAGTCCTGAGAAACCCGTCAGGAATTCACCTGGGCCGTCACAGTGGCTCAATGGTTAGGGTGCTAGGATATACTGAGCCGGGAGACCCCTATTCAATCGCAGTAGCCGATTCCGCTTTTCAAAAGAGGCGAAATTGAAGAACACCCGTTTGCTGCGCGGTATCAGAGCACGGTAAAAAACCTCAGGTGGTTATCCGGAGCACTTCTCTACAGCGTCTTCGTAGCAAGAGTCGTTTTGCGGCGTTAAACCCTATAACCCCAGCCAAAACAATGGTGAAATGTCATCAACAAAACGTGCATTAAAATGGGACCGTGAAACTGAGAAGAGGAAGCGCTCAGTTGTCGCATGCAGAAAATACACAACGCGGCGCAGGGCGAAAAGTGTGCTTCCCCGCAATGCGGTCGCGGCGTGCAAAGAGGCTAAAAGCATGCCGAGAGTTAGGCGTGCTTCACAGCAAGGCAACCGCGGCGCGCTCCCGCGCTAGCAGTGCGCCTGCGCCGCTTAGCTTCGATGCGCGGCCGCTGCCTGTGCGCTGGCGCGCAGCGGAGTGCGGCCACGTTGCGCCGTGTTCGCACCTAAAGTGGACGGCCCTGTACATCGCCCACGCGCAGGTTATTTCAACAACGAGCAACGAGACGCGGAACGTACGCAGCGCGCACGAGCGAGAAGGCACCATGTGCCTGGCACCCACTCTTCCGGTCGAGACGTACACGAGCGAAACGCTGACGGCGCGGAACGAATGAAGCCAGTACGTCGATTTTCCACACGTGCTGCCCGGGCCCCGTTCCACGCAACCGATGACATCGCATCCGGATTTGTGGACATGGCCACGATGAGCGAGACGCACGGCGCACGACACGCACCATACGTGGTGAACGACAGCACACCAAGGTTAGGGGAATTACCCCGGACAAATGAGACGCACAGGGCACGAAACGCACCAGAGGTGACGAACGACATCCAAATTGGACTGGTGGAGCTGATCACGGCGAACGAAATTCGAAGCGCACGGAACGCGACCAAGCCGGCACACACGGAGGAAACCGCTATTCGCGACATCCTCCGCTCCAGCTTCGCTATCCGGACTTGGCCAGCGAATGTCGCAACCACCGCAATCAGCCTTGCCACAAGCAAAAAAAGACCCAGCGCATGCGGTTTAACCCTACCGGGACGTACGAGCTCTCCGGCACCCGCTGCTCTAGCCCGAGTCCAGCGAACATTACACTCGTGCAGGTAGGTCCGTGAACAAGCAACGACATGGCCAGCGCATGCCGCACGTGCGAGCCGGAACAAACAAGACCCCCGGCACCCGCTGCTCCGATCGAGACTCACTCGACAGACACTATTTCGTACAACAGGACGCCACCGCGAGCACTCGGACTCGGGATGAACGGAACGCTTTCGAGCATACTTGTACCGAAGAGATGCCGATTTTAACATTATCAAAACAACGGGCAAAAGACGAGAGCTTGAGCGACGACACGGACACGGCAAGAATGGCAACAAATGGACCCGATTCAGACGAAGGCATCCATGCCTTAACGAGGAATTCACAATTGCAACGCCACACCAAGGAATGTGTGACTGAACGAACGAGACGAACTACGCCCGCTTCCCAACACAACCGTTTCACTTCCGAAGCAACCACGGCGAGAGCGAGAACGCAGTCGCAATGACTTTGAACGATGAGTCACGCCACCTACGACAAAGCCACGCTACCGCAAGCTAAACGAAAAGCCAAACGGCTCTCGCACCATACGCAACGTGCACCTCAATTCAAGCAACGTCCTCAACGCTCCGAACTATGCCATCCCTGCACACCGCAGCACGCCACCGCACAAAACGGACGTCTACGCTCCCACATGCATCAAGCAAGCAACGAGCTACACGAACGCAATCACCGACGGAAGCGGCGCGACAAACGCAACGCCGTAAGCGCTGCCAAGTTCAGGTCCGATGAAGTGAATCCCACTGCACACACACAATAAAATCAAGCCAATTTGAAATTCACCGAGCCTCATCGGGACCTCACCCAATGTCATCGAAGTTCTAGTATCCGGAACAACAAAAAACAAATGCCAGCATGGAGCATCTGTGAATAAGCGGACAGTGATGTGCATACGAACGGACGTCATTCTACGCGAACACTTAATTGTACCTGGGGGAGGCCCAAGTAGGATTCGGAGCACGATTAGGAGAATATCAGCGCGCGCAGAAGCGAAAACGGACGACAAAAGCTGCAACCCGAAGACACGCAGAATACCGAAATTTACAGCCACGGCCGCACCGAGAAGCCCCGAACTCCCCGTGAGCCCGCTGCCGCCCAGCCTTCGTTGTTTTATTCCTGAGAACATGAGGAGACGCCAGACGCAACGCGAGTGATTACATTCTGTTTCGCTCCCTCACGTGTATGTGCCTTCGCGTAGTGAGTCGCCCTACGACAGTGCACCGCGTCAGACGTTCTCTTACCGTGATTCTCTCTGTCCTGATGTATATGTAACCTCAGTTTTTCTCATTAATTAAACATTTTTTATGTAGTTTTTTATTCGAGCCATGACCTAGCTAATAGTACAGATAAGTTGAGTATTCGTGAATAATACAAATTGAGTACTCATGAGTATAGAAGACTGAGTACTAATGAGTACAGATTCAGTACTCATGAGTACAGTTTGAGTACTCATGAGTACGGAAGATTGAGTACAAATACTGGCGAGGACAAACGAGTTTGAGTACAAGTGAGTACAATTACAAATTAGTATGCGATGAGTGAGTGCGAGTGATTTTGAGAAGCAGGCCAGCTTTTTGAGTCTGAATTTGATTGAGTACAGCGTGAATTAAAAAAATTGTGATTGAGTTTGAGTGAGTTCTTTCTGTTTTGCTGACCTATGCCCAGGGGTAGCTTCGGCACGTTAAACCCCGTAACTCGAATAGACCACCCGCGCATATTTCCTGCTATTATTTATGCATCAAAGAGTTCTGTTAAGAAACGCCCATAATGACATAGCGAGCAGTAACACAACTGCACACCTCGTCAAATACCGACCATCCATTGCACTACCTTGTCTATTGTCAGTGCTATGTCTCAGCAACAACCTACTAGCTGCTGTTAAGAATCGGCCAACGCCGCCGTATTTTCTCGCATCAGCCACCACGTGCGAAGCCACCACGTGTGCCACAGCCGTCAGGCGCCCGCGTGTCGGTGAATCATACTTTCGTGTCTCTACATGCCCGGCTCAGACGCTTCGCTATCGGCGCGATCAACATTCGGCGGCGCGACCAGGCATTCTTCAGTATCTTCACGGACGTGCGCCCCACAGCCGTCAGGTGCCAGCACGTCGGTGAGTCATGCCTCGACATGTCCAGCCCAGTCGCCTCGCTTTCAACGCGCTTCAAACTTCGACGGTTGCCGGCCCGGCGAGGCATGTATCAGCATGTTTTAAGGACACTCTCTCGGACTCCACGTGCGCCGAGGCCATCGATGACTCACGAACTATGGAAAGAGCGTGGTGTGTGTCTGTGACGTTCGTGGCGTTCGCGTTTGACCATTGCTGCTTTTGGGTATAAATAGAAGCAGCCCAAGCGCTGAAATTCATTCCTGTCTGAGCAGCGAATCCATGCGGTCGCTCTGCTCGAGTCCTGTATTGTAACCTCGCCCGTCGGGGCATTGTTTTTTTTGGCTTCGGCTCACCTCTCGCTATGAAGTAAACAGTTACGTTAGCCTACTGCTTCTGGACTTCTTCACGACTGCAACAGCGGCTGGCCGCTCGCATCATACACGCTACCACTCGTATGTCGGAGGCCACGGAGATCGGATCGGGTGCCCCCGCCCGGTCCCAACACTGCTTATAGTGATATAGGCTGCCCCTTGAAACCCAACATCTCGTTTTGTTTTTAAGGCTCCGTTCGCAGCGTATAGACTGAAGATCGCTCTCATGGAGTACTGGTTCCCGGATACTGCGATATTGCTGGAAATAAAGCCGCTGACCTTAGTTGTGTGCCCAAGGTCACATATAAATATCAGATACCTTACGTGAACATGAAGGTGCGGGACCACCGCCAGAAGCATTGGGGCAAAACAAGAGATAAGAAGTCGCGCCTCATTAGAAATAAAATAAAAAATCCTGCTGCAAAACGATGCAAGATCTGTAAAAGTATAGGCTTAGAATTCCCCTTCCCCTACACTCACACGCGCGCGCACACACGCAAGCACACAATTTATGGCACACAAACAAGCCACGGTGTGAGCAATGCAAGCCCAACAATGGGCTTTTCTTGCTCCTTGAATGCTACTTGTCTAACATTGAACAAAAAATATTACACGTGCAACATTGGACGAAAACGCCACTTTCAATAAATATACACTGTTACATTCACTTGCGTCCGTCACTATTTTTATCAGACCGCTGCATGCTTTCACGCAGCCTCGTGTTAAAAAACATTGCGGATGTTGGCTTTTTCAAACGTAATACTGCTCCTAACCTCACTTGGATTCACAATATGCCGTGAAACGAACAATGCATCGTGGAGCCCATATACTTTACAGCACTAGTTTCATTAATCCTGGCGCTATATACAAACCTCCAAAGGGAAATTTTAAGGTAATACATTTCATCACAGATCTTATCCCAAACTCTCAGAAAGCACTAGTATCGTCGTAATGGGGCTCTTTGCCTTGGTTGGCCGTGCGACAAAAAAACATGAATCACCACAACAACCACCATCATCTTCTTCCTGTTTTTTGTTGTCATCGTCATCGTCATCACCAACACCAGTTGCCACAGCAAGCTGCCACGGGCACTTCCCGGGCCTTGCACCACTGCCGATGTACCTGAAAACTTCGCGTATGTATGTGATCACTAAGAATCATGATCTCTATTGCAAATGAGATCGTAGCCGAATTAGCGAATACACTACAGACACCACAACCACATAATGTAGCGATAGCCCTATAAATAGAAGCTAGCAAGATAGGAAGAACCATTTGTAATATGGGGCTTTGACGATTAAACAACGAGGACAAACACGTTGCAAGATCGCCATGGCCTAACCCATATGTACTATTGCCTATATATGTATAAATTAGCAGCGATGCAGAAATTCCATACGGATAATTCTTAAGGCACGTGATAGCCTATTAAAGAACGAAATAAGCACTTTCATTAAGTTTTATTCTGTGCGACAGAGTATCTTCATCCTGAGGGACATTTTTAACTCAAGAATCCAAGGTTTTCCGTCTACGAATTTTGGTGGATGTGCTATGAAATACTCTAGTAAACCGAATACCCCACAAAAGTTATTCAACGTTTGCATGCAGAGCAAACAGAAGCAGAGCAGAGCAAACAGAATCCACAAATGGAGTGTAAGGAACAGCATAGATGAGGCCTCCAACCTGCTCTACACCATCATGCAGATCTTTCCCCCAGGCTGAAATCTCAATACATGACTGGGCTTGCATGTCGACGGTGAAGAAAAACTAACCCCCTGAGCCGAGAATGGAACCCCCCAGATCGAGCTCCGCCGCGTAACGCTTTAGCCAATGGTCAACGTCGGCGGGTCAAAAATTATTCCGAACAAGTACATTAGTCATGGTGCCCAATTATCTATAACGAGATGCCGTCGTTTTGAAACGACGCGGTATCGCTATGCAAATGCATGTGTTCTTGGGTTGGGGCGCCGCTTTCGCTTTGACAGTGTCCCAGGTCGCTTTGCGCCCTTATTACACGGCTCCCCTCGGGGTTTTTGCTCCGTCTCCGGCCCTCAAAGCGGCGCCCAACCCGAGAACACATGCCTTTACATAGCGCTAACGCATCGTTTCAAAACGACGGCCCTCTTTTAGAGCATTGGGCCCACGGTTTCTGCATGCGCACTATTTGGTCACCTGTCTTTCTCAACAGTGTCGCTGCTGTCGGCGAAAGTCTCGGCTGTACCGCGCCGCACTACGGTCACACGTATCCTTTTAGTCTTACAAAGAGCGCAGCCACCGGGAAGCGTTCGCCCCATTGCTAAGACGAGCCACCCCTTTCCCCATTCGAGTCCCGGATAACGGCGTCCTCGTGGGACGTGCGCACTGTCAGCTTTCGGCCCCCGCGTCATTACTTACGTCACGGCCAAGCGTCGGTCACGTGGTTCACATGAAATTACCGCTCGTTCTCTGCGTCCGACTTTATCGTGTTTCGTTCCGAAAACAGGGAGGCGCGGGGGTTCCCGCCCCGACCCTTTGGCGCGAAGGAGAAAAGCACAGCGGGAAGGGCGGCGGGGAGGGACGCGCGCTTCTCTACCCGGCGCGCATCGAGCCGCGCGCGAGCAAGTCAGCGGCGGCGGTGCTGGTCGGAAGGGGAGCAGAGGATCGCGGAGCGCCACCGACGAATCCCGGATCGGTCAGTGAGTCTCGTGCTGGCCGGGGCAGCGCACGCTCGGCTCTGCGCTGCTGGCCTCAGCGGCAGCGTCTCGCGGAACGGCTCCGCGCCTGCGCGCCCTCTCTCTCTCTCGATCTGACAGCGCCCACGACACGCACAGCAGTTCGTAGCTTTGTAGCACGCACCTTGGTTGCCGCATCTTCCCCGCTGCTGTGGCGAACTTTGTCCGGCCCCGTCTTCTGTTGGAACTTTGACTGCGCTTGCCAGTGGTGACACCGGCGACGCCACAAGTTGCAGGACCGCCAGAGTAGTTCGCCGAACTCGTCGCATTCGTCCGTCGCAACCTTCTTCCTGCCGCTGCGACCATGGGAAAGAAGAACAGCAAGCTGAAGGCTGAGCGCCTTTTCAAGCTGGTCAACGAGACATACTGTGAGTGCACTCGAAATCACTTCTCCCGGTCCCCCCGTCCATTTATCTTTTACCTGCCGGTGTTATTAGGTCATTGTTATTTGCCAGGATGGACCAGAAAGAAACAGTCGTTTTTCGCTCGCTAATTTCAGCGTGTTTTTTTTTTTTTTTTTCATCCGTATACGCGATTATTTTCTATCGCGACGACAGATCAGGCGAGGTCGTTTTAAAAAAAATCGGAATGCTACTGCTCGGTGAGCCGCTGATAAAATATATTAGCTTGACGGATGCCCGTTTGGCCAGCGTGCACGTTGAAAAATAAGGCGAGTACACCTGCCACAAAGTATAGGTATAAAAATTGACGTTTCGGCACCAACACGGGTTTTGGTCACGTATATTTTCATTCTTACTAACTCAGTGGCCGGCCTTTTTGCCTTTTATTCATCAGCATTTTAGCGGCCTCCGTTTTTAAAAAAAATCCCCCGCGTATTTATTCATCTGTCACACACTGTGACATGTCTATTCCATGCGCAGTTGCAATTTGCCTTACTGAGAAAATATACCAACGGGGACGCGGGGCTACCTCCGTGGTTGGGTGATGCGTACGGCGTATGCGTGTAGCGAACACGCTATTGTACTATATTTTGTCTGCGTCCAAGGTCGGACTAAGACGCATGGAAGTTTAGCGGGGGGCGATCAGCGCGCTTTGCCGGTCGCACCAAAACCCCTCGAAGTATTGATCACAACTTTGTGACAAACGGCCTCAGATTGCATGAATGAACTGCCACTTCCGGCTTTGTTCTGCACCAAAGAAGCAAGGGTGATGCATTCAGCCTTCGACAACTGCGCACTTGACAACAAAGTCGCTTCTCGAGTTCCTTCAACGGTCACACTGCAGCAGGGCAAGATCTCAATGGTTAAAAAGCAAGTTCCACCAAAGAAACAGTTGAATTTTTTTTCCAAAGAACTATGGCATGTTTTTTTTTTTAAATTTAGAACATTTTGAAAATCCCAACAAAACGAGAGGACATCGTCCTTTTATCCCAAAGAAACGAATACATAACTGCGTATGTGTATTTTCTTTGGGCCGTGCTCGCCACGTCAGCGCAGCGTTCGGGAAAGCCGTTTGATTCACGGTCAGGCCAAACTTTTGTCATCAGCGAACCAAGTGCAGTGGCCACTCCGAGGCCCTATGTTCAACCGAGTGGTCGTTGAACATCGGACCTCTTTGAACGGCCCTGGGTTTTGACATTTTGTTTACAGGATCCCGGATGTACTATACTATCGCTTTTAAATTCGAACAAAGGTCATTCGTAGAAAGATCGTTCATTCTGTTCCTTTACAAAAGGGCGGAAGGAAATGAGTTGCTTCCTTCCGGTACGCCGTGATTGTGCAACAGCCTGGAGGAAGAAATAAATGCTGGAAGACTGAACTTTTGCGTCGGCGCAGCGTCTCTTTTGATGCGGAACTTCGATCCCCGCAGCTGCCTGCAGTACCGTTTTAACTTTTCCTGCGCTCAGGACCAGAGCGGAAAGCGGTACGTTTTCAACTTGGCAAGAGCGGAAAGCGGCCGACACTGATGGCTTATCTTGGAATCATGCTCCTACTAGTGCTATCAGCTCGGTGCGCAGAAGGGAAACGTAGCTCATAAACAGCGGTACTACACGGACGCAACGTGAGAACGTCCAAAAAGTTTCAGTGTATACTGTAGGTCCGCCTCGCTCTGTTATTCAAGATTGCGCTTCTTCACTGGTAGCGTCTGCTGTTAAGAACAAGGTTGCAGTGAGGATAACACGCGGAAATAATTTTACAGTGAAGCTGTTAAGGAAATCGTAATTTTTCGTGTCCGCAATTAAAAATACCAAAAAATTGCTCCGCGCGCGCACATGAGCACGTGCGCGCTGGCCTCGCGGCGGTGCTCTAGCAGTTAACTAAATAAAAAAAAAATGTCGCACTCGCGTGCGTGTGTGCGCCTCGCGAAGACGGCCCAGCGTCCCCGGCCCACCTTTGTCAAGCCAAGCATAACCACTTCGGAAGATTGGCCCCCAAAAAACTCCAACGTTCGCCGTAATAGTGGCAACACTTGCTCGGAACAAGACAGACTCCAGCGTTCGCCGTAATCATTGCAAAACTTGCTCAGAGCGACAAAGACACGTCATAGCGTACGCCTCTCCAAGGGGATATCCAATGTTTAACACTTCCAATAAAATGGAAGGAGCTCAAACTTGTGGCAACAATCACGGAGTAAAGCTGGTTGCGGCTGCGAAGAAGCAAATCGGCTCCAATGGTGGAGTTAAACCTTTGTGCTGGTCGTGAAGGTTGCGTTCAGCTTCCCTACCCTCAAATCTTACGCATTAGTGTGGGTTTCCTTCAATTTTGTGCGAAAAATTGCCTACCTCTGATCAGCTGGCAAAACATTTCACTCCTTATTGCGAGATTGGTGAGATTTTTGAAGCTAGGGTTCGGCGTTACGTCGATGCGTATCAGGTGCGCATTTCTCAGCTGCTCCGAACTTCGTTTTATCTTACATGGAGTGTGGGTGGCTTTCAGCACGGGGATGTGTGTGTGACATATACCTGATTTTTTTTTTCGTTTCAAACGACCGAGGCAGAGCTTTATTGATAGCTGACTAGTGATAACGAAACAGAGCCATTTCGTTGTCCTGGTGTTGTGCGTGATTGATGGCGGAAATTAGTCGTAAAACAGTGTTTATTGACAAGCAATTCTCCCTAAAGGAAAGCAGAAAATATTTATCAGGTCATTATTTAAAAATTTGAAACCAATAACGAACCCATACGGAACACACAATTCAGTGAATTTCCGCGTAGATGTGAATTTTTCGGCGTGGTCTTGGCTTAAACGGGCAAGTTCTTACTCGAGTACTATTTGACCAGAGACAGTTTGTGTGTGAATGTTTGCGTAGTCGTTCAGCGGAGTTCCTTTTTTAACCATTTTTACCAGCGCCGGAGGAACGACAAAATATTTGAAGAAAATACCGGACACCGAGGGCAGCTTTGAACGAGTTCAACTCCCCTTTGGCAGTTGAAATTCACTAATCAGTAGCGCATGAAATTGATCGCAGGAATTTTTTTAGTCGTTATCTGCATAGTTTTCAGCGGCTGGTGGTCAAATTTTTCGGGCTGCTATTTTCATCGGTGGGCCCCGAGCGTAGTGAGTTGGTCAAAATTGATCCAGTTCAAGATACCGATGCAGGTGTTGTGCGGTTGTCCATGTGTTAATGAATGCCCCTCGTATATATGGAAACAACCTTTCACCGTACTTTTTCAAGCAGCTGGTCGTAGTTTAAGATAGGTGACCCGCTGTGGGGGTTATTAAGCAGCTGAGGCGTTGCTTTCATTAGCATCAGGGTACGGGTTCGGGTCCGAGTAGTCGTGGCCGTTTTTAAGATTGGGGCCTCAAATACAAGCGCCGCGTCTGCAAGCTTACCGGCAGTAATGTAAAGCCCCTCAAGTAATATGAACTGATTCGTCGTAGCCCGTCGGTGCAGCACAGCTGGTAACCGAGATGTAGCGTCTGCGATCGTACCCGCGATGGGGAACCACACAGTTCTGTGCGTGCTTTGCATGCTCTGGATTTGAACACGGCTGTTTCCACAACACGCCAGCCGTTACAAAGGTGATGCCGGCTGTACCTTGTAGGACGAGTGAGCGAGAAAGTTACGACGATATTTTCGGGCTGCGGCGATTCCGCGGTGCCGCCTACACCCTACACAACTCTATATACGTATACGGGTCATCTCGAGTGCCTGCCGTTCATGTATGGTATGTCCGGGCTGTAGCGGTTAACTAGAAGAACCCTTGGCCATATGCGTACATTGCGAATGTTGCATGAATTGAAAATTTTCTCCGTGAAACTAGGTGAGGACTTTTCCATTAAGCCGCCATCTAAATCTGCTGTTTAAAACCCCTGAAACGAAGCCTGGACACTCCGTAAGGACTATATGCTGCGCTAAAATTTATGGGTTGCAGCTGCTTTAGCTACTGTTACGTCGGTGGTATTACGCGCGCCGAATTTCATGTCCCTGAACGCTTTAGCATACTTGGCGCGAAGTAGCATATTTAACATACAAGAGCGGTCGAAGCGACGATTTGACAAGCAGTGCGTCGTGGAATGATGCCTGCCTACTTCAGGTTTTCCCTTTTGCAGCCGCATGGCCCGAACCGTGCGAGGGAAAATGCCGCGAAATGACACCCTCGCGACGCATTTTAGGAGTTTGCAGATGCACGTTTGGCAGCACCGCGCGTACAGACGCTCACAAGGCGGCGTTTTGGTTCGCCAAACCGCATTTTTAGTGAGCTGGCAACAGTAATTTGGTACGTATTGCCGCTTTCCATGGCTTCTGCTATCTTTACTTGCGTGTTTTGTTGCTTTCTTAGCACGCCTGATCGTGTTATCTATGTTCGAAGCAAACCGCATATTTCCCTCTCTTCTATGCCGCACAAGCTATCTTTTTTGATAAAGACAGTTGCGCCCCTTTTTTCCCGGGACTTGAATGCTCTTCTTTGTTCTCGATGTCATTCGACTGTTCCAGAAAGTAGAGCGCCGAAAGCTGAATGTTTGCAGGGCAGGCGCCAATACTTTCTATTTGCCGACACTCGGCTGTGCACGCATTTTTGATGACTGCTCCTTCGCCGCTTGTGTATTCTATGAGTTCGTAGCGCCGAACAAGTTCGATCCAATAAACTTTTGTTCCTTAAAGAAACCTGCGTCGTCCTTGGGTACATGAATTTATTAAGACGCTGCTCAAATTATTCCGAAGCATTCTCTTGCGCAACGCCTCGAATGTTCACCTGAAACCGTAAAGGTCAACTGTTCGCGAGATATTTAGCGTAAATGCTTTTATGGCCATCATCAATTCTAATTAAAAGATCTCGAATATGACCGCGTGTTCAGTTTCCACGTCGGTATATCGGTTTCCTAGACGTCAGCTCACCAGAGAAACAGTTTTAACGCGATAACGTTATTTGGCTCATTTTTCGATTTCTCCGTGGCTGCTATACATCCGCTAAAAAACCCATACTCATCAAGCGTCCGCGGAAATACATCATCGCTGCCACCCGGAAGCTACGACTGAGACAGCCTAATGCTAGTGCTCGCCACTCGCATCTTGCTGGAATCAGCTGGAATACGGTGCCGCGGTGACTGAAGTCTGTAAAGAAGGATAATGACGCCCCAGCGGAGACGAAAGCAACGACACGCATTTTCAGCGGGTGGCACGCCTGCGCAGTGAAGTTTGTTCTACGCCCTTTCGGTGGTAGCATGCTCTGCAGACACGGCCGCCAGCCGTGCCCGCAAGTGATGCCAGCACACGAAAGACACCGGAAGATAAAATGTTTAACTTTGGGGTAATTCACGTGCGTAAACCGCACTAGCACTACGAGGAGCGCAGTAGTGTAGGGCTCCAGATTGATTTTTACAACACGGGCATTTTTAGCTTGCACTGAAATCTCAGACCACAGGCGTTGCACTTTTCTCCATCTATCAGGAAAATGCCGCCGCAGCCAGGAATTGAACCGTACCCTTTTACCCACTGAGCCATATTACAGTTTTATCGGAAGCGGCTTTGTCCAGCCAATTACCTCAAGATCAGCGCAATCAGATTGAGGGAAAGGAAAGAAGCTGCTGCATCTGGGGCCCTAGATTTCAGTTTCTGCCCTTGAGCCCCATATCATCGGTTTTCTTTACCCCCTTTTTCTAAAACCCTAAATCTCTCTCTCTGTCTCTCTCTCTCTCTCAGCAAACAGCAAAAACAGTCCACCCGGCATAGACCTTAGACAATAAACACTTTGGAACATTTACACCGGGCCACGGCGATTAAACACATTTGCTGCTAGTCTTTCTCTCTTCGCTAACCTGCAGTGTTCATGCAACATATATTGTAAATGCAGCTATTTCATTGAACAACGCTCCATGAGAGTTGATGCAACGCTATCGCGTCGTACATCTTACGACTCAAAATTAGATGTCACCTGGAACGTTTTCTCCGCTAGTTTTGAGCGGCGGACTGAAAAATTGCGGCAGAAACATTTCCTAATTGACTCAAAGAAGAATCTGACGCGCACAAGTTTGCTAGATACGAATGTATTATCCATTTTGGCTTCCAGTCGGCACTTTTCTGGAGCCGTCTAATTCCCGGATTTTTCTACCCCATCCGATGAGCCCACTCTCGTGTTTAGTATTCAAACGCGTCAGCGCGTCGTCGTAGTGCATGTTTCTTAAGCGAGGGAGCAGCGAAAAAGGATCCGAATTTCTATTCGCACTGTGACTTAGATCATTCAGTTAGCCTGTGGTTCACGGCGTTTGAGAGGGAAAGGGGCTGATACACAGAATCGCAAATGAATGCGACGCACGCTTCCAACCTCGCCAGTTTCTTCGCAATTCAATCGAGCCTCCCGAAACAACGCTGGCCCCCTTAGCACCATGTTGCTCCGATGGTGGCCCGTTTGCACGTTTGCAGCCCAAGCTTAAACACGTCATCGCAGTATCGGCAGAGTTGAAATAAATATATATATATATATATATATATATATATATATATATATATATATACATACATACATATATATATATATATATATATATATATATATATATATATATATATATATATATATATATATATATACATACATACATACATACATACATACATACACTCGCACTTTGAGTGATGGGGGAGGGGGGAGAGAACAACTGAACATTAGCGCGCCAATTATTCTGACGACTGTAAGGAGTACTCGTTAAATCGTTTCTTCCAGGGTCTCGAAGCGGAACCGAACCGAAAGCCGGAACCGAACCAGAACTTTTGCCCTGAACCGCAACCGAACCGAACGCGTATTTTTCCGGTCATTTTGGAACTGAACCTGAACCGGAACGAATTCAAGGAACTGTTCCGAGCAGGTTCCAGGAACAGTTAGTGGATCGGACCAACCTCGACATTTTTGGGACCCTTCGAATTTGTAAATTTTTCGGTGCTCACCCTCTGGACCAATCAGAAAATTTAGTCGCTTGCAAAATCCCGTAGTAAAGTTCTTGAGTGACGACAACCTATATGCTATAAAATGTATTTTATGTGTGTATTGCGCTGCTATGTTGTTTCTAGCGTAAGATTGACATATCGAACTGAAGTCACTGAATAACTGCCTAATGCATACCTTGTAATCATCGAAGGGTTTTCTAAAGAAGCATTTATATGAGGTAATGCGTGCGACCAACTCGTTTAACGCGAAGGAAATCCGATAGCACTTTTCAATGCCTTCTCTTGCTTTGTGCTAATGTTTTGCAGACTTAGAATACTGGGACCCCACGAAGCACCAGAAAAATCCTTTAGTAACACTGTCAGCTTATCCTTTAAGAATTTATGTTTTAGGCTAGCTGTACACGCGCTGCTACGCGGTCTGTGGGTACCCCCGTAACACGTAGTTTAGATCTCCACCGTTAGTTACCAAAGAGGAGCGTCTTTTGCGTCCACCTCTCAACACTAGTGGGCGTAAATTGCTTTTTCTCGTGGGTAAGTTCCTTGCCAATCGCAAACTGCTGGGCTGCTGAACAGCGAGACTCCGTTGCCGCTTGGGAACCGGGCGCAGATTCAGCCTTGTTATACCGAAGAACCAAACATCGTTTCTGTTTTTTTCAAGCTCGATACACTTTGTTCACCAGTGTCCCTCTCCCACAAGCAATCCGCCCAAGGGGAATGCCGTTGAGGTGCAACCACAAAAATGCAGTCTCTCCTGGTAATGAGTTGTGCCTGTTTCTAACTGCAGTGCTAGCCGCAACCGTAAAACCGTTTGCCCCAAATGCTGGCCCTCTGGACGATTAGTATTCCACAGGCCACCCGTTCTCCGTCTCCGTCTCGGCGGGCTACATCTTGCGCGTCTTCGGTCCACTGCTTCAATTGTCAGCCGCGTGAGTTTGATCCACGATCCAAGACTCTCCCTTCTCTTCCTTCCGACTCCGTGTGACCTACTAACGCTCGTCTTGCCACTGCCTGCGCCCGTGAGAAAGTGCGCAACCTCCTGGCTTCGCACCACCCGCCACACGCAGAAGGCTTTCAATTGCGCGGGGACGCGCCCGTACATTGCCTGATCCCAGTCCAGACACCGCGAGCACTGCGCCCTGTATTGTAAGCATTGTTTTTCGATTGACGGGCGCTGCTTGGCTCTTAAAAGTGGTTTGTAGAGCCCAATAAAAACCGCCACACACTCAAAAACTCGCGGGTGGCCCCCGAGCATAGTATGGTGAAAACGAAAATTTAGAGAACAGCATCGATTACTGCGCCATTAACGTTATAAAGCTGCCGCGTCCGGCTTGTGTTGAAACCCGGAAGCCAGCGCGCATGGCGTGCACCTGCACGACGCTCGCTTGCACTGGATGTTTCGGTGTCGTGAACTCAGTGTTGCTTCGGAAATATTTAGTCGGGGTAAGAGCCTTGTCAGTAGCGAACATGGCTGTTGTTGTTATAATGCGTTGACGGAGTCTACGGCCTCCTCCGAACGCATTATATCAAAGAACGCCGGTGTGAGTGAGCGCCAGCTTACTGTGTCGAGTGGGCTTGGTGTTCAGCTTAGGGAACCCCGCGCGTTACCTCCAACACCGCACATTCAAGGCCCCACCGCGCTTTGATGCCGGAGCAGCGGCAAAAATATCGGCGTCAGCGCTCGGGGGATCCCATTGCAAAGGCGACGCTTGCGGTAAGGGAGTGACTAAGGCAACAAACCCACTTCATGGCCTCAAGCAGGGAGGGAAGAGGGGTATAATGATAGCGCTATCACCGTAACAAGGTATCACTGCGCGTCTCCTCTCTCGTTAGCGTAGGAAGCCAGCTGAATTGTTCTCAACTGCGCAACTGCTTAACCATTCGCAGTTCTGTACTGAGAACCTACGAATCCGTATTGTGGTACCTACATGTAACCACATGGCACACACACGCGGTGCAGCCGAAAAGTATACCAGGGGAAAGCCATGATCCTTTGCATTGAAAGCACGTAAGCTACTGGCCCAAGCTCTTGTTCATATTTGTAATGAACAAAATTCTCTAATAAACATGAAATGAAAAGGCTGAAGTGCCCCTAGGATTTTTCCTTCCTTTGGCAACCTTCGGTAGTTTTTTTAAAATACCCCAAAGCCATGTTCCGCGTCCCGTCGGGGTAAAGTGGTCGTAGAGTCACTGGCCTTTCACTGCATGTCCTTGGTTTCGATTCGCACCCCTGCCACAGTTTTTTTATTTACTTAGCTGTCAACTCCCAGCTTTTTCGTAGCAACCGCTGCTCACAATGTCGCGTTTTTCAGCTCATGGTGCAGATACAGTCATGCCTACTTAATATGGACCCCGTTAATAGTTAATATGGAAACCCCGCAATATGGGCAAAATGTTCGGCGACAGGTCTGTCGCCATGCAATTCTGCCCCGTCAATATAGAAACGTGCAGTCCGGGCTATGGACGAAACTGGTAAATGCATGCATTTTTGTCTCCTTATTATGGACGCGGGTCCACAAAGCAAAAAAAAAAAGTCAATAAAAAAATGACTGTTGACCCCCAGAGGCCCCCGCGCGTACCGGGAACTCACTGTTGCCCGAAGCATACAAAGCCGAAGCATGCATTTATATCGGAACGCTCTTCCTTCCAGTACAATTGAATTAGTCAACATTCGGGATTAGGGAACAACAATTTAGGGTAGTGGACGACATGGTGGCACCCTTTTCCTATAAAACAAGATTGCCCGGTGCGGCATACGCCTGAAAGAGCAAGTCCTGAGGCTCAGGATAAAAGGGCGATATAAGTTCGTGCCAATGTTTGATCCGCATAAAAGACAAAGCTGCACTTTTCTCTGGTCAGTTCGGCGGAGGCAATACCTGATTTTAAGCCTAACCGCACCAAGGTTTCCGCTCAGCTCAAAAGGAAATATGCCACTTTAAAAGTCACACGTCATCAGCACGTGTTCCGGGCCTTGATTCGTTATTATAGACAACTTACATTATGGACGAGTTTTCTGGGGAACGGAGGCGTCCATATAGACGAGACATGACTGTAGTGCTTTTGCATTATATTAATGGCAAACTTCTGGCACACATAGGAAGGATTTTTACTTAGTCTCGCGATAATCTGTCTGCAATTAAAAAACATCGCGCTATTTATGATTTAAGGTTGAAATTCTCATGTTTGCGTTTCTCGATCCCTTATACTTGCCAGGACGTCGGCTTGTTTGCTTCCTCCTCGGCTTCCTTGATGCCGAGCTTGATCTATCGCAACAAGAATTTAACGCAATTTCATTCGCTGGGCGACTTCCTAAGGGAAGGTCAACTGCCGTGTTTTTTCAGTGTCGTAGGTGTGATTGTAATGACGTAGCCGCGCGTCACGCATCCTTCGAAAACGCGAGCTCTGGAACAACTCCGATGCAATAAACACCAACATCAGGACAGCCCGCAAGCTCTCGGCACACTCCGTTCCACTGATGAGCTGCGGTTAACACACAGCATTAGCACCGACGAGGTCGTGATAACCATGCACCGAACGGGGACAATTTTTCTTCCAGCTGTCGACGAAAAGCCACCTTCCTCAAAGGAGTGGTTTCCGAGCGGGTGTCGAGAGCTTGCTGGGTACGACTTCATTAGTAAATTTCTTGCTCTACCCTCTCAACTTCTGCCTTCCCTGTAAAGCATAAAACCAGAATCCGCTTAACCAGCAAATTGAGAGACTGGAGCAAACGGTAGGAGCTCTAACCTGGTCTATGCGCGGGAAACTTGAGCGCCATGGTTTGGGCCTCGCACGGCAAATTCTAACGTGTCCTAGGGTAGCGCAGGTGGTAGGCGCGTGGCTGAAGGAAACGAAGGTACTGAGACCACCCTGAGTAGAGCACCATTCAAGTACGCTTACGGAACGCACAAGAATCCGATTGTATCCACGTACGTAACACCCAGTGGCCGTGTGTGTAAATGAGCTGCTGCACCCACCCGGCACGTAATGGACGCGAGGCCAGCGGGAAGGCAGGCATTGCCGGTCAGCAGCTACTGCACATCGTCTGTAGATTTGGAATAATCAACAAAGGAGGGAGAGCTGACCGAGAGCGAACAACAGTGGCCGCTAGGTAGAAGAAAGTTGTCAAGTGGTCTGTCAAGTGATCCTGAGAATCGGCAATACAAGACAGGTCGTGTCACACACGGAACAGCTGAATGCTAGAGCGTTGCGAAACTGCAAGCCATTGCTGCTTTCCTTGCATGGAGGTGAAGACATGGATCGTCGGTTCAGGTAGTTGTACGTCAATAATGAGGCCTTAAAGGCAGGTTTTTTTATGAAAGCGTGTTTCGCGCAGCGGCGCAGAGAATCTGGCTTCGCACCGTGGCCGCAGTCACCAAAATTTTATTACCGCTGACTCTTCACTTTACAGCAGATTTTTCCATCTACTATTTAGAGAGGATATTCTTTCTTTGGTCACTTAAACCCGAATATTCGTCAGTCTGTCTGTTTGTCTGTCTGTCTGTCTGTCCATCCGTCCCTATATTCAGGCACCGAACAACAGATAAAAAAATGGCTGAGGCTTAGCTCAGCTGACCTTGGATAAAGCAAAAGCTTGGCTTAGTCTGGTTGAGTCTTGGTTTCGCTTGGTTAAACCATTTATCTAGCTGCATTGCCGACCACGTCTCAAAGCCGTTCGGTTCCGTGCAACGCTCACAGGAGGAGGCCGGGCGAACGCGGCGTTCATTCATGGCGAACTCACCGTTCTCTTCGCCGGGCGCGAGACGAGTCGCGTTGCCCAAAACGACCCAGTGCCGCATGCATGGGAGGCTGCGGGGGTGGTTGGCTGCGACAGCTGTCGGTGCCCTTAGGCGCCAACACCGGCGAATCAGGCGATGCGCTTCGAAGGGTGTGTCGCCGGGGGTGTGTCTCCGGTCAAAAGGTCATTTGCGCATCCTCCACAAAATCTCTGGAAGAAAGTAGTAAAGCTTTGCTTTAAAAAGAGTGCTGAAACGAGAAGTTCATACAAGCAAAACCTTTCGAAACCGGTAAATCTGGTACGACACTTCATTCTTGTCAACATTGCTTTCAAAAAAGAAAACCTAAGGCAAATTTGAGGCAAAACATCACTACATAACCGGTACTAGCACTGTTCTTTTAAGAATACATGCGCGCTTGATATTTCCAATATCCAATATAACAATATGTGTTGAAAACAATATTTTGCCAAAAAATAAAAAAGATCTCGCGCCCTCGTTGCCACATTCTAAGTCCAACAGTAACGCAGGGTCCCAATAGATGGCGCGCGAGCAGTGGAACGCGGGGAAAGTGAATTGACTTAAGCAAATCTACGCCTTGTTTATCGTGGGAGTAGCGAGACTGATGTGGAAGAGCGGAAGAGGCAGCTGGGAAAGAGAAAGGCAGTAACGAGGCAGGGGCGGCAAACGACTATCGTCTTCCGACGACATTGGCAGCGAAGTCAGCATATACATGGCTGATTTTTTTGGGGACCTAAAGGGGACTCTGACCACCCAAGTGAGAGCAACTGAGTTCCGGAGGTTCAATAACGTCATTTTTTGAAGTGTGACGATAGAATTAATTTAAGAATGCACAGTGCCATCATTCGACCTTTATCGGCAGTAACAGGGAGTAAACAACAAACTTGCCCTCTCCCAATCATTGATCTCTCCTCCCCCTCTGCCGAAATGAAGCTACCGGTTCATGTTATGATGACTGTTAACCATGTAAAGCCGGAAACTATGATCCTATGTCTTGTTTTTGTACATCGCCTTCTTAACCGAGTAGATGCTGCGCTATGACGCGGGGTGGTGGTGTAGCACTACTCTGTCGTTTTCTTACATTCCCGTTGCAGTTTGGCGGCTTTTGTTCGTGGTCCTTTAGTTTCCTGTATTTAGGAAACTGAGGATATTAAGGAGGAATAAAAAAAGAATTGATTTTCAGACGAATTTCCCAAAATCGGCCTTGAGCTTTCATGTCTGCTCTGCTATGTGAGGCTTCTTTAACTTCCCCACTCACATACAGCGTTCTGGACTCTCGGTGCCAGTTGCTCTCTCCAGACCCTTTCGCGGAAACGTCGTTATTGTTGCTGTGCGATGAACGTGTTAATTGTATACGTACACATTTCCGAGCACCTGGCCGAGCCACCACGTCTCCAGATGCCCTGGGATGCTCTACGAGAACTGCTAGCAGCTTTCGCAGTTTTTCCCCTCCGCTGACTTTGAGCCTCAAGTGAAATCCGTTATCCAACAAACATAGTAACGTCCACGTCACAGTTTCCCCTTGCAGCGCTTTAAAGCAAACCACTCAGCTTTTTGGATTAGTTTGTCGGCCGCTATCGCGTATCCTTGACGTTGAGCAATGACCTGTTTTGTTTGTTCGCCCGAGGCTCCGAAGAATGGTTTACAAACGCACGCGCGAATTGTGCTGCCCTCGAGCAGGGCGCTAATGAGGGCCAAGGCGTATTTTGTGCCGGCTTAAGCAGCGACAAACTTTGTTTACAATTTCTCCCCGATGAGCGCACCCCTATAGCTTGCGTTGCAGCCTGGAAAAGCCAGCAATGTTTACGTCCTTAATTGCTCGGAAGATTTTGCTAGTTCCGTCAGCGAGTGTGGGTCGAATACTTGTAGCTGCTCAAGTTAGCCTAAAAGTGCTGTATTCGCACGTGTGAAGTCTAGTAATACGTGTGTCGATTAGGCATCCCTTATCTTTGCGTCCGTGCGTGCAGGGCTGGAAAACGTCGCTTCACAAGGGACACAGGGCACGCTGCTCTCTTTTTAACTCTTGCGCTTTGGGTGTGCTGCAAGGCCTCTTCCTCTTCCCTCTCTTTCGGCCCGGGGGAACGCCGTGATTGCCAGCCGCGCGTGTTCTTTGACCGCCGTGGGCGGGTAATCAAGCGTCGCGCCCCCTTGTGCGGTATGCAGAGCGTGCGTGTGTATCTGGCGTTCGGCACGAGGCACCGAGCCACGCCAAGCCTCTGCGGCAGCCAATTCGCAGCTCGCGCGCCCCTGCAGACGGCGCTGCATACCTCTCGCAGACCGTGCACACCGTGATGTGCCGCTCTCTGACTGATTACTAAACACTGCCGGGTACCTGACGAGAAAAAAACTGCAGCCTATGGGCACGCTTCCAAATTATCTGCAAATTGTCCGGGGCTAGTCATCACTGCGGTGCGAGCTCTCCCGTGGCGCGAAAATCGTTATGGTCGCACGCAACAGCTCTGTACCGCATTATAACTTGAAAGTTCGATGCAGTGAGCGTTGATGGCAGCAGGCAAACTAGGAAATAATAAAGCTGCTGTGTTCTGGTTTTCTACATGGACGGGCGGATCGTGAATTGTTTGGAAGAGGCTGCAAGAGCATGTGAGAGCAAAACTTTGTAAACGGTGCAGTCGTTACCTCGGCGTGTTTCCTCCTGGTTTCCATGAATGTGTGTCGGTGGCTGGCATGACCATCGCGCACTATCGCCAACTGGTACTGAAATCATTAGGTAGCGCTGTTTTCCCGCGAACAGAATGAGGTATGGAATGCGTGAAGGGCCTGACTGTGTTCGCTGGTATTCGCTAAAATACATAAGACAGGTCCACCATTCGGTACGACTGCAGGTTCGAATTGTGGCGGCAGCATATTCTTAACAGCGCAGCTGTTGCACAAGCCGCAAGTTAGATGCAGAGAAAAGTACCAAGAAAATGAGCAGCGCTCGTGACTGTGTGCCTCGCGGTGACCGCCGAGCGTTTCCGGCACGTGCAGTGCCTTAAGTAAAAAAAAAAACTGGCAAGAACCACGAGGAACGAGTTGTGGTTGTTGTGGTCCTTTATTAAACGAAGGAATGCCATGCTGCCAAAATAGGGGTAGGGGAAGGAGGGGAAGGGAGGAGTAGCCAAGTTAAAAAGATGATGCGTCCATGAAGACAGCACAGGGGTTCCCTTCAGATTGCGGAGGTCAGACTAAGGTTAAGATCTACCATTAGGGGATTTTCATGACCGGAGTAGGCCCCAGAGTTCACTAATCTAATCTTGACAGACCACTCTCTACGCCGGAAGATGATCCTCCATTTGAAGATCCAAATTTTATCACAGCCCTTGGGCGAGGAACGAGAAAATGCCCAGCCCTTATGAGCGCGTGCCTCTCGGCAACCGCCGAGTCCCCGGCTCGCACAGTGGCTTAAGCAAAAAAAAAAAAAAAAAAACTCCACAACTGTTGTCAAGCTCCACCGAGCATGTAATCTTGGCATTGGGAGCACGACGATGTTGATGCATATGACGGACTACTAGCACAGTGCAAGGCAACGACGGAACATGTGAATAGACAATTTCAAACTTGTACAAATGCGCCTACCCTGTCTACTCTGTATTCACCGTTCGTGTTTTTCCGTTCAAGTCAAGTCAAGTCAAGTTTATTCGACATCGAAATACAGATATTACTACGGACCATAAATTCAGATGTCAGGAGCGCGGACAAAAAGCCAAAAGAAGCGGCTTGACGGGGTCCGTGCACCCTAATGTATTTATAAAACAATTGTGTATACTTGTGCAAACAAAAATACATACATAACTCAATGTAGTAAAAAGATAATTCACATTCCTTGGCAGCAATATAATAAATCCAAACTTAATACACAATGACACAAGATTATTTCACAGTATCAATAAAGCAAATTACGAACTACGAAAGCCAAAAATACAAACACAACGTTGTTCATTGATTATTGATTACGGGAATTCAACAGACATGGTAACGTGTAGCACAATAATTGTTTTCCGTAATTGGTGCGTGGGCGGGGCACAAACCATGCTTCTGGATGACGTGTGTTATAAATGCTATGATGTGGAGTCAGGTTCGACAGTTTTCTAATAAAATTACAATTTGTTCTTGTTTCACTATTGTAGCTCTTAAAAAGTTTTTCATCATGCAGACCTTGAACGGGGTGAACCCCGAGGCTTACGAAAATTGGTTGTGTGTGAGCATCATAAGCAGAATTAGAGACGGCTCGCACGGCTTTCTTTTGTAGTAGATGTAGTTTAGTAATATTAGTAGCGGTCGTACGTCCCCAGACTAAGAGGCAGTAGTTAAGGTGAGAGACAAAAAGAGAATGGTAAATGAGCAATTTTATTTTCTGCGGGAGAAAGAACCGTAACCTTGTGAGGACACCAACGACGCGTGCAAGTTTGCTGGAAATATTATCGACGTGTTTGTTCCATGTTAAGTGTTCGTCGAAAAAAACACCGAGGCTTTTCACTAAAGGGACAATTTCGATGCTGGAAGTACCAATGCATAGGCTGCTGCTAATACATGCTTTAGAATTTATTGGTTTAAAGAGAACTGCCTTTGTTTTGGAAGTGTTTATCGTTAAAGAATTAACTGTGCTCCAATTATCCAGTTTACTTAGCACATTGTTTGCATCATGCAGTAATTTAGTAGCATCTTTACCAGAAATAAGTAAGGTGGTGTCGTCTGCATAAATAACAAACCTGCAAGAGTTGTCGATATTTACCAAGTCATTATTATAAAGTAAGAATAATAGTGGCCCGAGGATGCTCCCCTGGGGTACCCCTAATTTAACTGCCTTATAATCAGATATTTCATTGTCTATCACCACAGCCTGGCATCGGAATTGAAGGTAGCTTTCTAGCAAAGTGAGATATTCGCCTCTAAACCCATAATGCTCGAGTTTTTTTAGTAATATGGCATGGTTAATTCGATCGAACGCCTTCGAAAAATCTACTAATACTCCTAGTGTTACCAGTTTATTCTCAATTGCCTGCAGAATTATTTCATTTTGTGTAAGAAGCGCAGACTCGGTTGAAAGATGTTTTCGAAACCCAAACTGCGAATTAGTTATTATAAGGTGTTTTTCACAAAAAGCGGACATGCGTTCGCTAATTAGTTTTTCAGGCCCTTTTGAAAACACGGGAAGGATTGATATTGGTCTATAGTTACAGTTCATTTCTATCACCACCTTTGAATATAACGCTCACTTTAGCCATTTGCATGCGTGTTGGAAAAATGCCTTTTTCGAAAGCGAGGTTGTACACGTGCTGAAGTACAGGGCAGGTGATATCCAGTGTGTGCTTAATTGGTAGGATTTGAATGTCATCGGCATCACATGCCTTACTGTTGCGAAATAAGAACGTGCGGAAGATTTCATTGGCATCGGTTGGGAATAGGAACGCGCTACTACTGTTACTGGGTGGCAAGTAGTTCAAAATACCCGCATTGCAAGAGCTGTTATCAACAGATACAAAAAAATTGTTAAATGCGTTTGCCAGCTGCGCACCAGATGTGGGTGCGCCATTCAGAATTAGTTCACCACCCTGCGCATGTTCCTGCTGTCGGCTAAGTACATTGTTGAGCTTTTTCCACAAAACATCAGTTTTTCGCATGACTTCAGCGTTGAAAAGATTAAAAAGGTAAGCACGTTTAGCTTGCCTGAGGGAGCTGGTCACAGTATTTCTTAATCTTTTAAAGGCGCGTAGATCGTCCAAGTTTTTCGTACGGATGAATCGCGTATAAATTGCGTCTTTCTCTTTTATCAGTTTTAATAAATGTGGTGTGATCCATGGTTTTCTGGCTTTTCTAAAGGATAGAGCTTTGCGAACGAAACATTTTTGGTATACTGATTTAAACAACGACAAAAAGTTGTCATAGGCTTCACTGGGGTCAGTTGCACTGAAAACGGTTTCCCACGTTATCGTGGATAGCTCGTTTCGAAAAGCTTCTAAAGTGAGCGGATTAATGTCCTGAAATGTTGCAGAAGTATGCTTCGGTGCTTTTATTGTTGTCTTGTTCTCCGTCATTAAAAATATGGGCAGATGATCGATTAAATTAACGCTAATCACACCGGATACTAGATTGCGGGCTTCCATATTTATAACAAAAACATCAATTAACGAGGCACAATCGGGCGTAAAGCGAGTAGGTGTATCAATTGTGTTTATAAGGGCATTTGAATCTAGCAAGTTTTGAAATTGATGTTGGGCTGAGGTTGCATTCAACATGTTGATATTAGCGTCCCCCCCTAACACAAGTTTCAAACGATTGTCATTAATCCATCCAAAAAACGTTTCCATAAATGATAGAAAGACCGATACGCTCCCCGCAGGTGGCCTGTACAAGACACAGAAAACGGTTTCTTTACATATAAGCGCTAGTATTTCAAAATCTTCCGTAGTTCGAGTGAAGTCTTTCATGATTGCACAGTTTAGATTCTGCTTGACCATTAGCAATAACCCGCCTCCCTTACTGGCGATACGGTTCTTGTGGAAAGTGTTATATCCGGCCATTACCCGCCGCGGTGGCTCAGAGGCTAAGGCGTTGCGCTGCTGAGCACGCGGTCGCGGGTTCGATTCCCGGCCGCGGCGGCCGCTTTTCTGATGGAGGCGCAAAGCAAAAACGCCCGTGTGTACGAGATTTCGGCGCACGATAAAGATCCCCAGGTGGTCAAAATTAATCCGGAGCCCTCCACTACGGCGCGCCTCATCGCCTGCGTTGCGTCGGCGCGTTAAACCCCACAATCAATCAATCAATTATATCCGGGCATTTTAGGAATATCGTGTCCTTCTTGATACCATGTTTCGGTTAGCATTATGACATCAAATGAAAAACCTAATGATGAAAGTAACGCATCGAGCTCGTCTACTTTGCCGCAAGCGGATTGTGTGTTTAAGTGGAAAAAAGATGTGCATCTTTGCTTAGAGCGGTAAAGGTTAGTGACATCATTTATAGTCAGCAAATTGTAATTCGTGTCTTGTTGTGACAGCAAGAGCAATACCTTGCGCTATCAGCTGTGGCTACATCATTTTCTCAGGATCCTGAGAGCAAGTCAGCCGGAGCGTACGCGACGTGTCTGTTTTCCTGACAAAAATTTTGCCGTCCCGCGTCCACGCATACTTCCATTGCTTCTCATTCTTACGGGCGATGACCTGCCCCAAGAGTTTCTTGAGTGTTGGGCACAAATGCTCATTGATGTAGACGCTGGAGCTTTCTGGGAAACCTGGATCAGTGGTGTATACCTGCTTTTCGCGCTCCTTCTCAATGAAAGTGTCTCGCTTGGTACGAGAGCTAAACTGCACCACAATATTGGCGCAGCCACCATCTCTCCTTGGCACACGATGGCACGCGTCGATGTCGTCCTCAGAGATGTTCTCTGAGACAACTTCACCGAGCTTCTTTAGGATATCTGGAAGCTTCTCGTTCGCTACTTGGGGTATGCCTTTCACTTCAACGTTTCGGATACGCGAGTATTGCTCGAGGTCTGTCATTCTTTGTTCATGCGCGGTTACCACCTGTTTTAGCGAGTTGCATTCCGTAAAAAGCACAGCGTTCTCTTTTTTTAGAGCTGTGTTTTCCTTCTCAATTTCTGAACACCGTGCGGCCATGGCGTCAAACTGGGTACTGAAAAAAGCAACAGACTGCTTTAGTTCGTTAAATTCTTCCTTGAGTTCTTTTTATATTGCGGCACGCATGTCTCGCATTTCTTGCCTGAAATCTTTCAAGAACTTTACAACTTCGTTTGGAATTTTCGCTTCAAATCGTGCGCTTCGAATCGTGGAAAATTGTACAAATACGTGAGGATGTGTCCGTCAGTGCTCACGAATAAAGAAATACGGCAGCTTCGCTATGGTTCAAGCCTTGCGCGACTTTGTGCAAGCTTCGCCAGTTGAGCTGGTGCAAGTCTAAATGCTGGAGATGAAAGTTTGCATCCACCACTCGCCGCGAAGCTGATGACGTCCTCTTGTATGCCCATGACGACGATTATTCGCACGGCAACTGTGCAAATAAACAATGATAATAAAATTTAACTATGTCACCGCCAATCCTCACCTACAACAGCGTCGCTAGTCAAGTCTTGTACGTGAGAGCAAGCTTCCCTGAATTTTTTTCGTTTTTATGGAGGTGAAAATCAGGGAGGCCGATGTTTACGAGACTCCACACTATGTAAACAATCTTCGGGCTGTCTCGGGTATCGCACTCCGTACACCGCTGGCACTACGTCTTCCTTCACAACCCAGTTATCGCTTCTTCAGCATGTTGAAAACAACATTTACTGATATTTCAAAAATCCATTCTCAGCTAACGGGAGAAGCTGAGGCTTATTAACTTGGAAGCCATTGGCATGACCAACTAAGCCGCATATCCACGAGCTGTATTTCAATGTACCCCCCCCCCCCCCCCCCCCCGTATATTTCTTTTTCCTGTGAAGCTCATGGTACGATGGATTCGACGCAATTTCGGTTTTGTTCATCACGAAGAATATTCCTTTCGTTGGCGATCACCAGTTATTTCAACGATAAAAAATGGGGCAGCTTTGCACTAGTGGTGCAAAAAAAAAACTAGGCAAACTACCAAGCTGGCGGAACCCAACTAGCTTATTCTTGGTTCGGCTGAGTTGAGGCGTGGTCATGCTTGGAGACTGGGCCAAGTTTTCTGCGGGGTTATGCTTCGAGGCTGCGAAAATTTTGTGCATGGTGTCGTCGTTAGCCCTCTAAAGAGCAATGAACACTGGGTCAATATATTAAAGTGTGTATATTAAAGTGTGTCCACCGTATTCGCGGTGAAGCTCCAAGGATGGCGGAGCGTGCAGCGTGACGAGCGTTTGCTCAAAAGTTTCAACTCGTTCAGTGGCCACCGTTCGGGTTGTGTGGGATGGGATGTGGGACGGTAATTAAGAAGTTGATTAACATTATTGCTCCTCGTCCTTTTGGCGTCTTTCATTTTGGCATTACTTCTCTTTGCACCGTCAAAACTGCACCACTCACGCAACAAGCGGTACAGCGAGCCACCCCGCGACGCGTTTTCAAAGCCGTGCTGGTACCAGTGGTATCGCGCCTCCGACAGGTCGCGGCACGAGTGCCGGCCGAGCGCGGCGAGGCAAAGCTACGGTAATGCTGCGGTGCCGGCGCGCGCGATGACGTCTTCGCTCGGCGACGTTTTCCAGCGCACATTCACCGCCACCAACCGCCAGCTTAAACAGCATAGCTATTAAAAATTGAGAAAAGAAACGTGATTGTTGTAAATGTCGCTGTCGCTGTCTTGGTCGGCAGAAGACACTTTTCTTGAAGCTAAACGCAGATCAGCGTAATTCGGGAATCCAATTTTGTTGCGTGGCCTGGCAGCATTCTACAAACACTAAAAATTGGCTGCCAGAACTTGGTTGGCGTTGTCTCTCAGCTTCGAACAACTGTCGCTTGCTGTGGTGCTAAGATTTTTTTGTTGCCGCGTCGAATCGCAGCGTTCCAACCAGTTCCGAGGGAATTTCGGCGGTGGGTCCAATCATCTCGATTCAAAGCGATCAGCAATGACAACGCCGAAATCGTCGCTCGGTGCCGACGGGAGCGAGTTTAAAGCCATTTCTAGTGATCTTGAGGTCGTGTAATGTATTTGGTCTTTAGCAATAGCGCTGTCCGAGAGTTCAAGCTCTTCTGCAGAGCGACCATGATGCACGGCCGCAGATACGTGACGTGAAGCGCAAGTTCCATGATTTGTCACATCATGAAAATGGCCTGAAATGGAACTTCGTGGAGGGCAAACGGATAAAGACCCAATGCGTATAGAAAAGATGTCAGAAAAACTATTTTCGCGTCATAAGAAAACGAAAATGCGGACATTTTCTCTTTTATTGTATTTTCCTTATATTTTTTTCTACTTCGCACTGCTTTGAAGCTGTTCAAAACTTTTTTTCCTAAAGGAGCGCCAATGGCGCTTACTATCTGGCTACAAGAATGCGGAAAGGCTATTCAACAATTGACCATATTCACACGATTAATCAGGTGATAGAGAAGGGCACGGAGTACACCCAACCCCTATATTGTGACGAAGTCAAAGACGACGCAGTTGTCTTCAAGGAACACAAGTTTATTTGAGCGAACTTTTGCTTCCCTAACAAATCAAAGGATACAGAGGCGGCGAAGCAGCAGTCAACGAAGTGACGTACGCATGCGAGCTACGGCGAGTCGAATACCCCGACGTCTGCTCTGCGGGGTTTTTATCTTTCGGCGCGCGTGGTTCTCGAACCGTCGATTCACATCTACAACATTGTAGATCCAAGAGGATTATTCTGGGCTGTTCACGTTAGATCGGAATGCTCTCCCTATCAGAACAGATAACACATGCGGCACAGAAAGAAAGAAGGGAACACGCGCTTCCCTTGGCACAGAGATAACACAGACCGGCGCAGCGGGGCGGTAAAAGCAAAAAAACAAATAAACCCAATGCATGGTTCCCGGCAATATATAGCCTTCATAGATTATGAGAAACCATTTGGCTCGGTGGAAACCTCAGTAGTCATTCAGGCAGGCCCGGTCATCACTTGTCAAATGACAAACGCGGAGTGGGTATTGTGATCAGGGGCAGTCCATCGAGATTGCCTTGTTGTACGCGCTCGAACCTGCTGCATCGAAGGCATCGCAGGTTTGGTTCACGGTGGTTTCTCTTCGTTAACAGGGGACATTTTGTAGTTCAAGCCTTTTCGTCAGTCTGCTGAAGGTCGTGCGTCACGCAGGGACAGGATCTGGTTCCCAGACCCGCCGGCGGAATCGCAGAAACCGGTTTCCAGACACGCCGATAGAGGGCCCACTGGTCTCGCAGGAAGCGGGTTCTTCCCCCTAGCCTTGCGGGAGGGAGAGTGGAGGGAGCTTCCCGCCGCTGACGTTTAGCTCCCGATTCCTTCTCGCGAACCGTGGAATTTGCGCTGTAACGGCGCTGCGGTTCTCGGGCGAGCGCCCGAGAACCGAGCGTCGAATTAGAACTGGGTTTAGAATTTTTTATTCCGAATTCGTCAACTCCCGTGTAAAGTTATATTTATCTGGACGTTAGATGAATTTGTAGTCCTCCAGCGAGGCGTGTGCCTCAATTCCCTGGTAGCGTGTTCGGGACCGACATCGCCCTGTTTGTTGCTTCGGCGTGTTAATTGATTGCTTGTAGGGTTGTACGCGCCAACGCAACGTAGGCGATGAGGCGCGCCGTAGTGGAGGGCTCCGTACTAGGGCATAGAAAACAAATTAATTGAAGTGAGCTGCTGCGCAAACACGCTTGACGCCCAGAAGAAATGGTGACGTCCGCGTGAGCCTAATCGAAGAAGCACACTAGCAATGAAGCACCCGCTGCCCCGCGCCCACTGCCTGACGAAGTCGGAGCTTCGAACACAGTGCAGACCCATGAATTTCCCATCAGAGACTTTCATAACCGATCACGTCGGACCTACAGAACAGCGATCACTCAGCAGCATGTCGGCGCTGCGATCAAAACGCTGCCGTTTCAGGCCTCATTCCTAGCATTTCTCAGCGATCTGCACGAGGCCGTAGGGAAGAAATAAAAATCTCTCTCCGCAACTGTGACAAACGCGGCGGCAGCACAGGATGTGTGCCGCGTAGTCAGCATGATAGGCGGCTTCAATTGAACGAGGAAGTTCGCACCCTTCTTTCGCGTACGCGTCTTTTCAAATTTATTAGTCGGCAGCGTATCTAAACCACCGGGCTGGCGTAACGCATGGTAAGCGTCGTTGGACTACGTTACAGAACATTGCGGCGTTTTTCAGTTGCAGCATGATGGCGGGCGTAACTTTATGGGCCCGTGCCGTTTGTCGAGATAGCTGGTTTGTGTAAGAGCAGAACACTATTCGGCAGACAGCGCCATCTCTCTCTGCACGAGGTTCTCAGCCGGCTGCACAGAGACGGCAGACTGAGAACGAAAGATACCCTGCCCGTTGCGAGCCCGTTAGTCCCGGTATGAAGTAAGAAGCTTTAGACTGATCTTTTAGCCCCAAAATTGTTGATTTCTTTTTCTCAAGAAAAAAGTTTTATATTTCTCGCTCATCGACCTCCTTTTCATAAAAAAACAGCCCGTGTTTGCCTCCTTTTGCGCTACTTAGTTTACCTTCGTTACAGACGTTAAAGGGCGCTTTTACTTGATTTCTGGATGTTTGCAATATAGGTGTTTTTCAATCGAGTGAGCTGCGCTGAACTTTATGGATCAACGTATCTCACTATAGTTGCCTTGCATTGTGGACTCCAACACCCCCTCCCACTCGGCCAGAGAGGAAGCACATTCTGTGCTTTAAATTACGCAATTCAGGCACGCAGTTCAGGCTTGCAAGGGCGAACGGACGTTTGACTATAGAAATCCCGCAATACCAATGCGTGCGCTGTGCGTGATTGCACACAAGAATTTGGCAGTGATTTAATCGTACACCCTTCACTGTAGTTCACTTGCAAATGAATTCTACTGCTAAGCCCGAGGGCAGATGGTTGTTCACAGCGGCTACGGCCGTATTTGCGGTAGAACCAAACAACTAGGAGGTCAGTGTGTCGAGATTTGGGCGCACGTTAAACGTCTGCAGGTTGTCTCTATTAATCCGTGGTTCTCCCCCACGGCGCGCCTGGTAGCCTCAGTGCAGCTTGGTTGCGTAAAGCTTTACAAATTTTAAATCCCGGCTTACTGCGAGAAGGTGGTCATTCCGAGCGAAATGTTTCGAACAAGCCAGCGGGCCCGCCACTTATTTCCGATTCCGTTATTCTTTAAACAAAAAACACCCTCCCATTCCCGTCGCCTGCTTCTTGCGGTAAAAACTTGCAATTGTACTTCTGCCTTCAACCGAATCGACAGGCGAAGAGGACTTAATACAGGTACGCGCTTCTTCGTATTTAAGTCTTTTCATGGATGCACCACGCAAGCTGACTTCGCAGTCGCCCGGTTGCACTCAGAAACAGTTCGGCAGGGTGGGGATAACAGGCAGACGTGATTAGGCGAAACAGTTAGACGCGCCACTGTGTATATAGTCCTCTTCGCGTCTGGTGAACTGATCATAGGCAGCATCACACGCTAGCCGGCTATCGCTAGTTTGGGTTTGGTGGTCGAGGGTTCGATTCCAGGCCGCGGCGGCCGCTTTTCTGATGAAGGCGCAAAGCAAAAACGCCCGTGTATACGAGATTTTGGCGCACGTTACAGATCCCCAGGTGGTCAAAATTAACCCGGAGCCCTCTACTACGGCGCGCCTCATGGCCTGCGTTGCGCGGCGCGTTAAACCCTGTAATCCCATAACTTGGGTTTGGAAATTGAAGCCTCGGTCCTCGTCGACGCGGGGCACCACCGCATCCTTGCACGATATCGTGGAGACGCTCCAATATCTTTCGCTGTGGGAGAAAATGCTTTGCGCCTAGATGACTTTACAGCGCTCTTTTTGACAAACCAAGATTACACCGGAACACAACTCTAAAGCAAAATCAGCAGTGACAGCTGAGGGATATGATAAGCCCATATGCCGTTATCAGTGTCTGTTGCCGACACAGCGCTGCTCTCCACATTATTCGGCCGAGTTGTGCGGGTGAAGAGGCCACCTCGAAGAAACACCGACCGATTTCGCACTTCCCTCCGAATGCCGTCTCCTGTCATCATCATCATCATCATCATCATCATCATCCTCTCTACGCCCACTGCAGGGCAAAGGCCTCTTACATTAATGTTCAATTATCCCGGTCCTGCGCTAACTGCGATTAGTTTCACCCCGTAAAATTCTTGATCTCATCTGCCCATCTAACTTTCTGCCTCCCCCTGCCACGCTTGCCTTCTCTAGAATCCACCATGTTACCCTTAATGACCAACGATTATTCTGCCTTCGCATTACATGTCCTACCCACGTCAATTTCTTCTCCTTAATTTCTACTAATCTGCTCTTAACACGTATTTGTTGCTTGACCCACTCCGCTCTCTTCTTGTCCGTTAATGCTACACCTATCATCTTCCGTTCCATTGCTCGCTGAGTCGTCCTCAATTTAAGTTGAACCCTCTTAGTGAGCCTCCAAAGTACTGCCCCGTAGGCAAGTACCGGTAAGATGCAGCTGTCAAGCACTTTCTTCTTCAGGGACAATGGTAGGCTGCCATTCATTATCTGAGAATGCCTCCCGAATTCACTCCGCCCCATTCTTATCCTTCTAATTACCTCTGCATCATGGTTGAGATCCGGGGTGAAAACTTGGCCTAAGTAGATATATTCGTTTACCACTTCCACTGCCTCGCCACCTATCTGAAACCAGTGCTGTCCCGAGGTTATTGATAATTGATTGATTGTAGGGTTTAACGCGCCGACGCAACGCAGGCGATGAGGCGCGCCGTAGTGGAGGGCTCCGGATTAATTTTGACCGCTTGGGGATCTTTAACGTGCGCCGAAATCTCGTACACACAGGCGTTTTTGCTTTTCGCCTCCATCAGAAAAGCGGCCGCCGCGGCCGGGAATCGAACCCGCGACCTCGTGCTCAGCAGCACAACGCCTTAGCCACTGAGCCACCGCGGCGGGTGGTTATTGATAATTACGCTAGTTTTCTGCATATTAATTTTCAGCCCCATGGTTCTACTCTGTTTGTCCAGTGCGGTGAGCATGCTTTGCAATTCGTCCCCCGAGTTACTTAGCAGGGCAACGTCATAAGAAATCCGAGGTTACTGAGGTATTCTCTATTAACCCTTACTCACACCTGTTCCCAATCTAATGTTCTAAATACTTTTTGTAAACTTGCTGTGAATAACATTGGAGAGATTGTGTCTCCTTGTCCTACGCCCTTCCTTATAGGTATTTTACTGCTCTCCTTGTAGAAAATGATGGTAGCTGCGGACCCATTGTAGATATCCTCTAGTATTCCATAATGCTCGTCTACACCCTGGTTCCGCAATTCCTGAATGACTGCTGAGGTTTGGACCGAGTCAAATGCTTTCTCATTATCTATGAAGGCTATACAGGGCGTGCGGCGAAAATTCGAACACTCTAAAAACATTTCCTGAGCGAAACACCGTCTGTTCGCGCCCAAACTTCACACGAAGGTCGCATTTTGTGGTCTATTTTGTTTGACACCGGGAACAACGATGGTACTTACCTGTTTATTCTGAACATAAATAAAACCGATTTTCGCCTATGGTAAAATAGCAGCCGATTTGGACGTGCGAGCCAGCGCAAGTTGATCTTGGAACAACGGCGCCACCTGGGCTATGCAGAGCAAAACGCACATGTGGGATTCATTGTAGGAAGCACCCGGAAAGCAGCCAAATGGGACAGCGGACGATCAGGAAATGTCCTTAGGAAGGAACCAAATGAGCTAGCAGACGATCAGAAAACCCGCTTTCACATTTTCTGATCGTCTGCAACACGATTTGGCTCATTCCTACCGTGAATCCCAAACGTGTTTCGCTCTGCGTACCCCAGGTGGCGCCGTTTTTCCAAGATGAACTTGCGCTGGCTGGCACGTCCGAATCAGCCACCATTTTCCCATAGGCAATAATCGTTTTTATTTATTTTGGGAATAAACAGGAAAAGTACCGTCGTTGTTCAAAGTGTTAAACAAAATAGACCACAAAATGCGACCTTCGTGTGAAGGTTGAGCACGAACAGACCGGCGATTCGTTCATGAAAAAAATTTAGTGTTCCAATTATCGTCGCACCACCCTGCATATAGGGGTTCAGAATACTTAGCGCACTTCTCTATCACGGGATTGATTGTGTGAATATGGTCCATTGTTGAATAGCCTTTATGAAGCCCTGCTTGTTCTTTAGGTTGACTGAAATCTAAGGTGGCAGAAATTCTGTTAGCGATTACCTTGGTAAATACCTTGTAAACAACTGACAGTAAGCTGATCGGCCTGTAATTTTTCAAGTCCTTCAATGCACCTTTCTTATGGATTAGGATGATGTTCGCGTTCTTCCAAGAGTCCGGTACACTCGCGTACATTAAGCAATGCGCGTACAGGTTTGCCAGATTTACTAGTCTTCCGACTAGTCTCCCGACTAGCCGTCTCCTGTAGGTGGCGTTATCTCAGATAGCTATCAACGAAAATACGCTATGTGCCAGCTAGAGCTTACACCGTGGCTAGAGTGACGCTTTCCATTCCGCGCGCCGGCCGGCTAAACGAGTCGTCGTTACTCTGGCGTGCTGCAGTGACACTGCAAGGTCGCTGCATCAAAGTGCCTGTTATAGGCTGTTTTCTTCGGCAGTCGTGTTATCGTGGTTTCATGTTATGTTTTCAGAAACGTGGTTTGCTTCGCAAGAGAGGTGTTTTGAATCCTCGGGTACAATTCGTACTATATAAATCGTACAGATAGAAGAGGTGGTGGCGTAGAATTGCTAATTTCAAACTCAATTGACTCTCAACTGACACCTGAATTTAGCAGTATCACTCGTTTCTATGAATCGCTTGTTGTCAGATGTGGTAACTCAGTTTTTTGTGTGTGTTACCGCCCTCCTTCATGTAATGTACGTATGTTTTTATCCTTCTTGGACTCTTTTTTTAGAATATCTTAATGAAAGAAAATACGCAGTGATACTTGGAGGTGACTTCAACATTGATTTGTCAGCCAACAGCACTACTAAATTTGACCTCGAATCGTTGTAAAACACTCATGCCTGTCAAAACTTTATTACGTCCCCCACGCGACTCACCCTGCAATCAGCAACACTTTTAGACCTATTTATAACCAATTTAGATCACTGTCTTGTTAAAGCTGGCACTCTAATCCACGACATTAGCGACCACCTGCCTATATTCGTTTCTGAGCCAATTCATCAGCACACCTAAACCACTGCGTTCAGAATTTTCTTACAGATTCATTACTCCTCAAACGTTACAAGTGTTTAGAGACTGTTTAAGTGGAGGAAATTGGAACGATGTATTCGCAGCGGGCGATGCCAACTCAGCTTACGACTTATTTATGAAAAAACTCACAGAAGTATACTTTGAGTATTTCTCTGTCAAGACGTTTCAAACATGCAAAAAAAGTAGAAAACCCTGGATTAATCATGAATGCCTCAAGCTTATTAGAAAAAAAGGACCAATTGTTTAAAGTGTTTATAGTGAGTAAAACCCCGAAGCCCTCAAAGAATTTAAGAAGTATAGGAATTTTGTCACTAAACACCTCCGTGATGTAAAAAAGCAATATTTTGCTAACCAATTTAGCTCAACACAGGGACACACAGAAAAGGTTTCGAAGGTACTTAAAGCGGTATTTAGCAATGCCTCAGAAACTGTAAGAAAGATCGTTAATAATGATGTAGAACTTCAGGGCCAGGACTTGGCAAATGCATTTAACGACTTCTTTTTTTCAGTTGGCGACAGTACCACCTCCCGCTGCAACTTATGATATATGACGGACCGAATAACCCAAACCATTTCTTTACAACCAGTGTCTGAGGATGAGCTTGTAGCTGCATTCCTGACCCTCAGCAATAGTAGAGCGGTGGACGCTGACAATATTAAAATGAAACCTGTGAAATTTGTCATTGATATACTAGCGCCTTATCTTTATTTTTAATATGTGTTTATCAACAGGTGTTTTCCCCCGTAATATGCAGAAAGCCAAAGTAACTGCTGTGTATAAAAAAGGTAGTAGAAATGAGATGTCTAACTACCGTCCCGTATCGGTTTTGCCAGTATTTAAGGCTTAGAAAAAATTATTTTGAGACGCCTAACCTCTTTTATTAACCGCTTCAACTTGATTAATTCTGCCCAGTATAGTTTTCGTAGGAACAAGTCTACAGAACTTGCGCTGCTGGCCCAGAAGGAATTGATTCTAGACAAGTTTGAACGCACGGATATGGTACTTGGGCTGTTCGTAGAATTCTCAAAAGCCCTCGACCTGATTAATCATAAAATTCTGCTTCCAAAACTGGATCATTATTTCATAAGGGGAATTCCGCACAAGTCAATTAGTTCCTACTCGCCATACCATACTCAATTTGTTGACATCGAAGGAAAACGTTCGGCAATCAAACCCATCACAACCGGTGTCCCGCAGGAAAGCATCCTAGGACCGTTCTTATTTATACTTTATGGCAAGGAAGTTGTCTGAATGGATGAAACAGTCCATTATATAGTATATGCTGATGATACTAGTTTACTCTTTTCAGGCAAGTCGTGCGTTGGATTAGGTAGCTGAGCGAATCGTGTCCTGGCTCAAATTAATTCATGGGCTCTAATTAACTGCCTGAAAGTAAACATTATTAAAACGAAGGCTGTTTTATTTCATCCCACAACACACGCGTTGAGTTGCCCAAAATTCAGTTGAACAACACTGAAATTGAAATCGTAAAAAGCTTCAAATTTCTCGGTGTGGATTTCTCACAAAATATGACATGGGATGGTCATGTCAACTATATTGTTAATAAACTATCTAGGACAGTTGGTATCATGCCTCGCCACTGCCACTATTTGCCTACCTCTGTTAATATACTCATATATAACGCCCTATTTTCTTCTATGTTATATTATGCGTACCTCGTGTGGTCAACATCTGTAAACATTAGTCGGCTTACCGTCTTGCAGAAAAAAGCTTTACGTCTAGCATGTAAAGTGCCTTATCGCAGCCACACCGCTGAATTATTCAGGAGATATCACATATTTAAGGTTCCATCAATGTATGAATATAAATTGTCATTCATATAAACTAGGTATATTGAAAAATAACGATGCGGTAACCAGCATAGCAAATTTAAAGAAAAACGTCCCGTCATATAATGTACGCCATCCTGAAGTGTGGCATGTCGCTAAATGCAGGACTAATTATGGAAATCAAATGTTAAAATTTCAATTACCTACACTTTTAAACCGTATATTCGCGTCAGCAAACATAGACGTATCCTGTATACCAGTAAAAGAACTGCGCATAATGTTTGTATAATGATGTGCTGTGGAGACTTGTGCTTGTATCTTATTTTGTATGTTTAAATGACAATGCAAAACTTCAATGTGTTTCCCTGAGGAGACTTTTGTAGCTTAGCCGCATGCTTTGTATGCCGCCCCGTGTTCCAGGGGGTCATGGCCTCTCAAGCTGTCTCCACAGGTTTTACCTCTCCTCCTCGTAACATTTTATTGTTGCGGAATAAACTTCAGTTTCATTTTCAATCATAACCCCGAGTTACGCCGGCGATTCTTTTGTCACCGACAATTGACGCGTTTAGGACTTGTCATCCCTTTCTGGTGCCGCCATCACGTGCGGTGCAATGAACTGTTGTGCTGTGAAGAAGCAGTTGGGATGAAACTGTCGGATTGCGGAGCAGAAGAGATACTCGAATGAACAAGGGGACTTCTAACAGTTTAGCATGCACTGATAAAGCACCACACAACGATTCGCCGGTCAGACATGTCTTTCTTGCAGTAATGGCTTGCATGTTTTTCTTAGAGGCGCTGAAATACCACTGCAGGTCCACGAGCCACCCGCTACCTAGAATACCATACCCGCCGCTGTGGCTCAGTGGCTATGACGTTGTGCTGCTGGGCACAAGCACGCGGGTTCGATTCCCGGCCGCGGTGGCTGCTTTTATGATGGAGGCAAAAAACGAAAATGCCTCTGTGTCGACACGCCGGCCCACGTTAACGACCCCCAGGTGGTCAAAATTAATCGGTAGCCCTCCAGTACGGCATGCTCCATAGTCCACGTGTAACGTCGGCACGTAAAAATACCCAAATATTTACAAAACTGCCTAGAATACAGTCATGTCTCGTTAATATGGACCCCGTTAATATGGTAACTCCCCAATATGGGCTAAATGTTCGGCGACCGGTCTGTCGCCATGCAATTCTGCCCAGTCAATATAGAAACCCGCAGTCCGGACTACGGATGACTGTTTTGGGGACGAAACTGGTAAATGCATGGATTTTTGTCTGCTTATTATGGACGCGAGTCCACAAATCAACAACATATATAAAAAAATTACACCATCTTCCCGTAGGAGAACCCTGAGTAGTATGCGAAGCAGGCATGGGGTCGATTCAAGTGCCCATTAGTTTTCAGTTCGTCGTTTCCGTGAGGTTGAGGTACGTAGCTACCGTTATATTGTCACGAAGCCAAGGATGACGCAGTTGTCTTGAAGGATAAAAAAGTTTATTGGAGCGAACTTGTGCTCCCCTAACAACTCAAAAGAATACAGAGGCGGCGAAGCAGCGGTCAACAAAGTGACTTGCGTCGGCGAGCGTCGCAGAATCGAATAGCCCGGCGTCTGCTCTGCAGGGTTTTTATCTTTCGGCGCGCGTGGTTCTCGAACCGTCGATTCGCAGCGAGAACATTGTAGATCCAAGTAGATTATTCCGGGCTGTTCACGTTAGATCGGAATGTTCTCCCTATCAGAACCGATAACACATGCGGCACAGAAAGAAAAAATGGAACACGCGCTTCCCTTGGCACAGAGGTAACACAGACCGGCGCAGCCGGGCGGTAAAAGCAAAACACAAATAAACAAACCCAATGCATGGTTCGCTGCATTACCCCCCCTCTAAGAGTGCATCGACCCGATGCTAACATAAGCGACAGTCCGAAAATAAAAATAAAAGTTCGTCATCGTCCGTAGAAAGGTTTTAAGCGAACCACGTGGACGACTTCGGGCCGCGTACGTCGTCGTGATGTGCCGGAGTCACCATCGGGGATCACTTCGTAGGTAAGTTGGCCAACACGTCGTAGAATCTGGTAGGGTCCGAAATACCGTCGCAGAAGTTTCTCACTCAGTCCGCGTCGTCGGATGGGAGTCCAGACCCACACACGATCCCCAGGATGGTCCTCGGCGTCTCGGCGACGGAGATTGTAGCGTCCGGCATCCACCACCTGCTGGTCCGTTATGCGATCTCGAGCGAGCTGGCGGGCCTCATGCGCACGTTGAAGATATCCTTGGACGTCGGCGTTGAGGTTGTCGTCTTCTACGTGCGGAAGCATGGCGTCGAGCATCGTAGTCGGCCGTCTTCCGTAGACAAGCTCGAACGGTGTCATCTGCGTAGTTTCCTGGGTCGCTGTGTAGTACGCAAACGTGACATACGGGAGTACTTCGTCCCAAGTCTTATGTTCAACGTCGACGTACATAGACAGCATATCCGCGATTGTCTTGTTCAGACGTTCCGTAAGTCCGTTCGTTTGGGGGTGGAACGCCGTCGTTCTTCTGTGATCCGTGTTGCTGTAGAGTAAGATTCCTTGCAAAAGCTCCGCAGTGAAGGCCGTTCCGCGGTCCGTGATTAGGACTTCAGGGGCTCCATGTCGCAGCACAACTTGGTTAATAAAGAACTTGGCGACTTCTTGTGCAGTACCCCTCGGAAGAGCGGCGGTCTCTGCGTAGCGCGTCACGTAGTCTGTCCCTACGACAATCCACTTGTTTTCAGATCGTGACGTAGGGAACGGCCCGAGAAGGTCCATTCCAATCTGTTGGAAGGGCCTCGATGGGACGGCGATCGGCTGCAGAAGTCCGGCGGGTCTTGTCGGTGGCGTTTTTCGTCGCTGACAGTCACGGCAGCTCCGGACGTAGTGGTTGACGTCGAATGTAAGGCGGGGCCAGTAGTACTTCGCCTTGATTTTTCCAATTGTGCGGGCTGTTCCGAGATGTCCGGAAGACGGGTCGTCGTGGCACTGTTCCAAAATTTCGTCACGAAGGTGTGCGGGGATGACAAGAAGGTAATTCGTCCTCGTTCCGGGGCTGAAATTCTTCTTCACGAGGACGGAGTTTCCCATGCTGAATGCTGGTAAGCTGCGTTTGAAGGTCCTAGGTACGGCGACGTTGCATCCCTCGAGGTAGTCGATTATGACGCGTAAGTCGGTGTCGGCACGCTGCTGGGCGGCGAGGTCGCTCTCCGTCACGATTCCGAAGAACGCGCTGTCTTCATCAGTCTTGTGCTGGTGGGTCGACGGGGGCGCGGGACAGGCAGTTGGCGTCGGAGTGTTTCCTGCCGGATTTATAGACGACTGTAACGTCGAACTCCTGCAGGCGCAAGCTCCACCGCCCAAGACGGCCAGAGGGGTCCTTCAAATTGGCGAGCCAACACAACGCGTGGTGGTCTGTCACAACCTTTAATGGTTTTCCATACACGTATGGGCGAAAATTGACGACGTGCCTCTTGACGACGTGTTGGAGCAGGGCGGGGTCGATGAACAGCCGCGGAGTACGTCATACCTTGGGGCTCGCAGTGTACTTCGGATGCCACAGAAGTTCCCAAAGCGTTTTGAACTTCTTCCCGGATCACGTCAGTTAGGCAAGCGACTTGGGGTTGCGGCGTCGTCGGGAAACGTTTCCGCAGCTCCTCTCTCACTACTTCGCGGATGGTCTCGCGTAGGCTATCAGCCGGAATCCGCATGTTGTCGACGTAGTTCGCACTGGCCGCGCCAACAAAGTTCCGGTCATACTGCTTAGCACGCATTTCGAGAGCCTTCTCAATCGTGCTGGCTTCGGTCACGAATTCAGCGATGGTTTTGGGTGGGTTGCGGACAAGTCCAGCAAACAGCTCCTCCTTCACACCGGGCATCAAGAAGCGTAACTTCTTTTCTTCCGTCATTTCGGGGTCCGCGCGGCGAAATAGTTGCTTCATCTCCTCAACGAAGATTACGACCCCTTCGTTGGGGTGTTGTGTCCGAGTTTCAAGCAAAAGCGCAGCTCGCTCTTTTGTCACAACGGTAGTGAATGTCTTAAGGAACTCTCTTTTGAATTGAGTCCAGTCGGTCAAAGAACTCTCATGGTGCTCGAACCAAGTTCGAGCAGCATCTTCTAAGTAAAAGACGACATGCCGGAAAGTTTCTTCGTCATCCCACCTGTTGAAGATGCGGACGCGCTCCAGCTTCTCCAACCATTCTTCGGGGTCTTCAGCGGGGGCTCCCCGGAACGATGGCGGTTCCCGGGGCTGCTGCAGGACGATTGGCGACGTTGTTTCTTGCACCATGGTGTTGGTTGCAGCGTTCCTTCTCTTGGGCCCTTCTGGCATGAGACCGAACTCGGGTGGCAATCCTTGCAGTCGGCGGCTTTCTCTGGTTGGGCTGACTTGGCGGCTTCCAGATGTCGTAGAGAGCATAAAGGGTAGTACCCCGCACCTCCACCAGATGTCACGAAGCCAAGGATGACGCAGTTGTCTTGAAGGAGAAACAAGTTTATTGGAGCGAACTTGTGCTCCCCTAACAACTCAAAAGAATACAGAGGCGGCGAAGCAGCGGTCAACAAAGTGACTTGCGTCGGCGAGCGTCGCAGAATCGAATAGCCCGGCGTCTGCTCTGCAGGCTTTTTATCTTTCGACGCGCGTGGTTCTCGAACCGTCGATTCGCATCGAGAACATTGTTGATCCAAGAAAATTATTCCGGGCTGTTCACGTTAGATCGGAATGCTCTCCCTATCAGAACAGATAACACATGCGGCACAGAAAGAAAGAATGGAACACGTGCTTCCCTTGGCACAGAGATAACACAGACCGGCGCAGCCGGGCGGTAAAAGCAAAACACAAATAAACAAACCCAATGCATGGTTCGCTGCAATATTTACACTTTGGTTTCCATGGTAACTACCACGTTTTTCACTTACCGGAACTACGAAATGGGAAATTGCGTTGACTCCATGGCTGTTTCGCATACTACTCAGGGTTCCCCTACTTAAAGATGGTGTAATTTTATTGGAGGGGGGGGGGTGTTAGAGTGGAGAGGCATTAAAGAGAGAGAGAGAGAGAGAGAGAGAGAGAGAGAGAGAGAGACGTTGTACGTGGTATGAGTTTCTTCATTTAAGCATTATCATCATCATGTTCAACGTAGGTGACGTCGAGCTGTGGTTGGCGTTCCGCTTTGATTATGACCGGCTTATGGTCTGTGAAATGCAAAGCCAACGGCTGTTGTAGTGGACGAACCCTGAAGTTGCTGAAGATGAGGTCGATGCACTTCCCCCGGATGGTTGTGGGCTAATTGTTATCACGGCCCGCCGAGACTCGCCGACGCACGCCGCTGCCAACGACGATGAAACGTCGAAGGCGCATGAATCGTGCTCGTCTCGTGCCGGCCCAGGAAGACACCGGCAACACTGTCGCTCCAGGAGCAATACAAGGGACCGGGCATTCAGCATGCCGAGCATGCGCAGTGGGGGTGTGGACGGCGCAACAACGACAACGACAAGGGAGGGACATAGCCCCGACGATGAGATGCTTCGCATCTAAAAAGACTGTTGACCCCCAGAGGCCCCAGCGCATACCGGGACCTCACTGTTGGCCGAAGCATACAAATCCGAAGCATGCATTTATCTCGGAACGCTCTTCCTTCCAGTACAATCGAATTAGATAGTCAGCATTCGTAATCAGAGAACAACATTCTAGGGTAGTAAATGACAGGGTGGCACCCTTTCTCTATCAAACAAGATTGCCCGGTGCAGCATACGCTGCAAAGAGCAAGTCCTGGGGCTCAGGATAAGAGGGCGATATATGTTCGTGTGATCCGCATCAAAGACAAAGCTGTACGCTTCTCTGGTCAGTTCGGCGGAGGCAGTAGCTTGATAAGCGATAACGGACCGAGGTTTCCGCTCAGCTCAAGAGGAATTATGCTACTTTAAAAGTCAGACGTCCTCAGCACGTGTTCTTGACCTTGATTCGTTATTATAGACAACTCACATTATTGACGATTTTTCTGGGAAACGGAGGCATCGATACAAACGAGACATGACTGTACCACTTTAAATACTCTGCTGTTTAAATGTATCGACCAGGCGGGTTTGCAATTATGTAATTCTTATTCGAGACTGCAAAGCGCTGTAAAGCGCTGCAAGGAGCGTAAAGCGCTGCAAGTCGCCCTTTTAGCTGCGCTCCACTGACGGGCACACTGTCATGAAATAACTGCCTTTTCTGCCGACATCCTCGGAAGTATTTCGGCGAGGACATGTGTGGGTATGTTTCTGGTTTCTCTAGAAAAAGGTGAATGCGATACCGAGACGCCGCTGTGGTACAGTTAAAAGCTCTATTGCAGTAAAATCGGGGACGAGGGCCGTTCCGTACGTGCAGAGCGCTTTGGTGAGAGGCTGGTGCACTCTCCCAGTTCGTAGGTTTAGCGGGCGCACTCCCTGGAAAAGAAAGTACTGGAGCCTGGAAGGCACAATTGTCTTCGGCGGCAGTATTACCAGAGCATATGAAATATCCGCGCATGAGGATAAATCACTTTTCATAACGCAATCGGTCACTGAAAATGAAATGTTTAGACGTGTTTATTTTTTTTCGCCGCTTCATAAAAAGCACCTGATCCGCATGGTCCTTCCCTGCAATCGCTTCCAGATATCCTGGCGTAACTATTCCAGCAGCCAACCGTGCGATCAAGTGCTATGAGGGAGTGCGTCCGCTAAGCGTACAAACCACGAGAGTGGGCCAGCCCATCGCTAGGCCGCTCCGCATGTAGTGAGCGGCACGCGCTCACGTGTTTACCGTCATAAAGCTTTCACTGTACTTGTGGACAAATGAAATCCGAATACGAAAATCTGAACCAGAACAACCAAATAACGCCATTTCGTTCCATGCAAGTCAAAATGACGCTGGCTTAATTGAAAAAACAAGGTTGGAGAATGTGGCTTTCCAAATATACCAATACCGTGTGTATATTGCATCTCCACGCACAGTAGTTCAGTTTTGCGTGTTTCGGTTCATATTTTGGTGTTCGCATTTCAACTGTCCTTGACTTTGGCTAAGGCGTTGGGCGGCTCAGCACTGTGCGACTTGTTGGATGCTCGGTCACGTTGTCTCTTTTTTTTTGAACTGCAAGCGTCAGTGGCCGTCGGTGGCCGTGTATGAAGCCTGCCGTAATTTCCAGTATATAGCTCGATCGCGCAGAAGCTGATGCGCAATATAGGGAAGAGGCGCTCCGTGTGTGCGATGGACCGACGTTAGGCCACGATTTGAGGTCCCTTGTCGCTAACCATCCTCAGCTCTGTGCATTGCCGCATCAGGATATTTTGGGGCCCGGGGCTGCCTGTCTCCTTGGGGCCCATAGAGTTAATGGTTGGGGCTGATGATAGGTGTACTGATGACTCGTTGAAAACGATGAAATTTTTGAAGCCCACATGTTACGGTCACTGATCAGTGATAAAATATACGTAATTGCAATGGTTCCTGGAAACTGATTTATTAGTTTCCGTCCTAGTATTACTTAACGGTGATTATCTGGCCCGCACGTCAGTATGTTTTATTCCACGGTCCATCACAAATTCAAAATAATCGAAATGCCGCATTGGCACGTAGGAAAGGCCAAAGAACATGAGAGCATTTTCTTCGAAAGGAACATTTTAAGCCTTCTTATAAACGCATAAAATTCAACCAAACGTGTGTGTAGCTGCAGCCTTTGAACGCCGAAATAGGCATCCGAATCATATACAATGAGTTCACTTCTAAATAAATGTTCACATTAAATACAATTAGCCAAATCAGTCACGTCGGACTGAATCACCCGTAATAAAACAGGAAAAAAGTACGATGTCCTTTACCCTGTACATTGGTCAAACCCAAACAAATGAAAGTAGCACGAAGATGAAACATGAACAAGCATAAAATTTAGGGACCGCCCTAAATTTTATGCTTGTTCATGTTTCATCTTTCAAAACTTTATAGCTTTTCAAATTCACAATTTCGCACATTGGTCCATCAAAATAAATGTCTTTCAGCAGTTAACTTTCAATCGGCATGATATCTAAAGGCTCTAATTCTTTGTGGAGATAGTACAGCGCAAGCTTTTAAATGCAGAGCATTTCTTAGGCTCGCCTCTTCCTGCGTCGGACGGTGTCAACAGCTCCGCGTCCGCAGCAGGTGCGCCTCTCCTCTTTCCCTCCTCTCTCTCAACAGCAGCTGGCGCGCGCATGCGTCGTAGTCAGCCCGTTCGCTCCGTCGCGGTCTCGGCGTAACAGGTGCGTGATAGCAGCGCGGTGGGGCGTGGAAGGGCGCGCGCTGCTTGCGCATGCGCGCTCTCCCCCCCCGTACTGCTCTCCCTCTACCAGCCTCTACTGCGCGCGCTGCAAATATAAAGCGTCTAGCGGTCGCTCGTGCTTCAGTCACTGCGTTGCTCCTTCCTTCCTTGGTTGACGCTCGCCCCCACGTTTACTCGTGTCTGCTACTCCAGCATCACGGAAGAAGCGATGGAAGCAACACTGCCTTCAACCAGTACTGAGGCCCCAATGCTCTGCATTTACTCGTGTTCTCCTCGCGGGAAGGCGCGGGAATTTTTTAATTATGGACCACTTTGAAAAAGGAAGTGTTCCATCTCGTATTTTATTACAGGAATGGTTGGGTAATAACCTCAAAGCAATAGAAACATTAAGAAAAACGCTTTTTTTCTGTAACAAATTGAGCACACCGCCTACGCTTCTGTCTTGGAAACTGCAACTACCCCCCTCGATCCCCCCCCCCCCCAAAAAAAAAGAAACCTCGTCGAAATGGCACTTCTGCGCTTTCACTAATTCACAGCCTTGATTGACCAGGTCGTCATCGCAATGAACGTCCTCGCCAAGCGCTATACTCTGAAAATTTTCGGCAAAGACTGGTGCACGCACGTTTTACAGCCTGTAAGGCTGTGCTCAAGTTGTCAATAATTACATTGCACTTCCCTTGGGTTGAAAAAGTTCCCAATATTCTACGGAAGTCAGTACATTATGCGCACGCCTGAACCCTTGTGTTTGCCGAAACATGCATGCAGAGAAACGTCCGTGTACCGAAAGGTTCGTGTACTGAAAAGACCTTACCCAAACGCCCTCTACCGAAGCGACCGGATTCGCGCTCGGAGCTTTTATTTTTAGTGGGTGCATGGGCCCCGTCCAGCTTTGTACAAAAACTTTATTCCGGAAAACGTTTTCACAAACGTCTGCGAAAAATAAAGACATTGAATTGAAATGAGCGCTAAGGCTATCAACCAAAGGGTAGGGGCTGTGCCGGATGGTCCCTATCTGTCACTGATTAGTTAGCTTCCGTGTGAAGTCGAGGCTCAAGCCCCGGCCGTCGGATAGAAATAAAACAACCGGGGCCTCAATCGAGCCCCTCAACCAGGGGCGGAACCTCGATTCAATGCTACGTGGCCAGAAAGGAAGCTGAGCGACATGTCCTTCTACCAAAAGTCGAGCGGGGCCCGGATGCGGGGCCCCTGAAAGCTGCGGGGCCCGGGGCTGCAGCCCCCACAGCCCCCACCTTAATCCGGCACTGGCTCTACGTCCAATTAATGTAATGTTGCTCGGCATGTCATAAGGCTCAACTGGAAGGTTACGTCGGATTGGTTGATGGTCAAAATAAATATATCAAGTAAATAAACAAATTAGGTCTTAAAATAGCTCGTTAGCCCTACTGTCACGCCTTGAGGCCTATCACGGATTGGAAAAGATATTTGCACTCGAGATACAGATATCAGTTGACGCCGCAAGACTTCCATGCGGGACGATAGGCCTAAGCTCCGGTGCTCCGTCGTATCCCGACAGTTGCCGAATTAAAAATAGCAAAGCAAAACGTAACCACAGACTTGAACAAACCGCAGTGACATATTGGACAAAGCTTTTCAAAGAAGAATCTATGCAGTGCTGCGCTTGTTGCTACAAGCTCTTCGTGCATTCATCAAGCAATCACTGAATTGATCCAGGAATTACTTGAAACGCAAGCGCTGCGAGGGTCGGCCACAAATATCGGTGCCCCTACTCTGAATCATGTATGCGCGCACTCTGGAGGTTCGCAAAGTGTTACGGGCGCACACATCAGCACATACACACAATTTAGTATTGGACAACGCTTTATCAGCTGGAATGTACGCCGATTTCGCCCGATATTCCGGGCTGAGCCAAAAGATATAATCAAACCACACATGTAAAACATCCGGTGTGCTTGGGCGGACCCCGCGTTGAAAAAATGAACCATCACACTTCTTTTTTTTTTGTCTGACGAACCAAAACGGCTTTAGGCATACTTGGAAGAAGTTGGGGGGGGGGGGGGGAGGGTAAAAATAATCTTTAGAATTACAGTAGAGCAAACCTTATAGTCGAGTAGTAGTTTTGCCAGTTTTTCTGCCTAACATGCCAATTTTGTTTCGTTGCCCAAAGTCGAGGGCCTTTTTGTGTGAGTTCCGGAACGTCGTGCAAGCTATTTCATAATCCGGAACTCTTTGCAGGCGACAAACAAGAAGTTGAACAAGTGCTTCCACTCTGTTGGATGAACGTTTGGGAATGTTCGCCGGTCCCTTCCCTCCTGCACGGAATTAATGCGGCTCAGCGGCGCTAAGCGCGTGCGTTGTTTGCGTGCGCGGACTTCCGCACGACCTTGAGCGCTTTGAGAGCGCTGAGGTCGATGAGGAAAGGGATTTGGTGTGCTTGGGAAGAAGGGCTTTCCTAGGAGAGCGCGGAGTGGGGCGCCTGTTTACGCCTAATGGATTTCCCGCGCGCCCGGATAAATGACTGGGGAGCATGTTTGCTGTCTGCAACCGCGGGTGCCCAAATGGCAAGCCAAGTTTGGCCGCCAACGTCCCTTGTGGCCTTGCGGGCGTGCTGTTTGGGACAGTGTTCCCTGAGGAGGAAACGATGCTGATGGCTGTGCGCATTGCTCTTCGGCAATAGCAGCGGCAAAACATTTTCGCCGACACGTTCAACGAAGTTCTATCTAACGCGCTGTTGTTCAACGTTTCTAGAATCGTGGCCTGGGTTGCCTGGGGTTACAAAATAAACGCGATGCTTGCCACCACGGGTGGTTGCAATAGATGCACCATGGCACTGCATTGTGGAGAAAATGTAGGACGTAATCCTGCGCCGAATAATTCTCCTACTACACTAAACAGTCATTGGCTTTCGGAGCTGAATGGTATTGTCCGCAAATTGGCAGAATGAGCAAAGACACACTGGTCATAAGAAGGCAAACAACAGTGATGGCATTTATGTACTTTTGGTTTTCTTTTTTCCCCTTGTTTCCCTTTCGCACGTGTAGAATAGCATACTAAGCCATAGCCTGGTTAACATTCCTGCGTTTCTTTTACCGTTTTTCCCTCCTTCCTTGGCAGCAGTAAACCTGGTCGGCACCTTTGTGCTTCAACTCGAAGGGAAATATACTAATTTCCAGATTTTTTTTACTTCCCCAGCTCCCGAATATCAGTCCGGGACAAATGGCACGTATACACTGGGCACGATTGTTACGATTGTTTACCAGCGCACTGCTCAAATGGGATTTACAAGAGTCTTGCCGGTTTTTATACGCTAGGAAATGATCCATCGCAGTTGTAGATGGACGTAGTATTTCAAGCGGGTCTCCCTTGAATGAATTTCATTTTATAAATCGCGCCCAAGGATGACCGAGTCCGCCGCGCCGCCCTCCCCTAATAGTGCGCTATATGTGTTCCACTAAGTGACTATCGGCGCAACAGCGGCCATTACGTAGTTCATAAACACGAGTGAGTGCAACCGTGTATTAAAGCTTGACACTAACACAGTAGTGAACTCACCCTCTTAGTCTGCCTCCCAAGTAAACTTACTCCACGACAGCGTTAATAAGATTCCACTGGTTCTTTCTAGTGACGAAACCACAACGTGTTTAAATGAAAAATGTGTAAACGGAATTACTTTGTATTTGAGTGAAATGAAGCAGTCTTAAGATTCTTGACACTGCTTGGTGTACTGTCCGTACGAAAGTTTTCCCGGTATACTGATACAGCCAAGGGTGCTAAGAATATCTCAGGTACGGACAGGCTGCTACTTGAACTTAACCTTACTGCGACTGACGCTACCTAGAACGTTGTGAAGTATTGACAGCTTATCCGTTGTTGGGAATCAGCCATCCCGATGCTGCCACCACTCTTGGGACTGGGCCCTCTCACCGCAGGCACCACTGTTGATTTGATTCATTGTAGGGTTTAACGCATCGACGCACCGCAGGCGATGAGGCGCGCCGTAATGGAGGGCTCCGAATTAATTTTGACCACCTGGGTATCTTTGACGCGCGCCGAAATCTCGTACACATGGGCGTTTTTGCTTCTCGCCTCCATCAGAAAAGGTGCCGCCGCGGCCGGGTATCGAACCCGCGACCTCGTGCTCAGCAGCGCAACGCTTTAGCCACTGAGCCACCGCGGCGGGTGCAGCCACCACTGTTACTACTGGCCATCCCAGCGCAGTCCCCGGTGAAGCGACGTTGCCTTGCTCCTTCCGCTATCGACGCCGCGCAGAGCAGAGTGATGAAGTTCTCGAGCCGACGCTAAAGTTCAAGCAACATTTATATACAGTATGTACGAGGGCAACAAAAGCGTTACATGGCTCGCGCAGAGGCGGACAGCACGTCTCTACTCGGTGCCTCTGAAAGTGCCGCGCTCTCTGTGCTTCCGGACGGGTTTTATACCCCCGGGAGTCCGTTGCAGCAGGGAGCGGTTTGAATAGCTCCAATCAGGACTCTCGCTGGCCGAACTTTGAATCCGACAAATGGAGGCGAAGCGATTGCGTCAGCCGAGCCGCCACGACGGGGAAAGGAAAGGCGACACAGCGGCAGCCTCTCCAGGGATGTCGCTGCGCGTCTGCCGCGGCCCGTTCGTCCGAGGCATGATTTGGCCCATCCGTTGAGAAGTGAAAAGGAAGGGCGACTCTGCGGCGCCGGCAAGTTGGGGCACGTCTGCCGCAGGCGGTTTGACAGAGGCGTGAATCGGCCCCGCCGTCGTGCGTCGCCAGATTAGGCGAATTTGGGCTGGGCCCTCTGGCACAACACCGTGCTGTTTGTGGCGCTCTCCGGCATTCAGTGAGGTAGAAAATGTCTAAGCGAGGTTAGGCGAACAAGAACGGTTATCAAGTTGTTGAATGGTGGCTATATTATATTTTGCCGACGGAATATTAAAACAGGATAAAGGATCCTGGGGGAGTTTTCTTTATCGGCGTAGAGACACCAGGGAATGCAGGGAGACAGAGAGAAAGAAAGCTTTCTTTCGTTCTCGGCGTTTTTCACGGACGGGTGTGCGGTAGTCGTGGTCACAAGGTGCCCGGTATGTGAGTTCGCGTGCCTCTTGGTCGGTGCCTTGTTCTCTTTCAGACCCGTGTGTCCGGGGGTCTAGGGGACGTTACTAACTTCTGGAATTGTGGAAGGGAGTATTTCAGCGAAGCATTCAGGTAATCAAACTTTAGAAAGCAATCGAATGCTCTTTGAGAGTCTGTAATTGTGTTTGCACTTCTATTCGATACTTCCACTAGTCGGATTGCCAAAACGATGCCCCCAAGTTCCGTTTCTTTCTTACTTTACGTAAAAGGGCCATAAAGTCACAAATATTGCTTAGTAGTCAACTACGGCAATAGCTGCATAGTACTTTCGCACATCCCGGAGTCTGTTCATACTGTGGTCTCATGATTTTATTACTCACCTCAAATGAACTAGATCCTGCCATATCGCCTGTTGTTATGTATGTTTGGATTCACGCTTCCGGTAGAGGAGGGTTATTATGCGGATTAGCTAGATGGGTGACAGGTATATTATGACACAGTGTCGTCGCAGGGGTTGCCTGCCTTCTAAACCATGGCCCGTCTAAATTTTGTTTTCCCAGCCCCTTTCTTGGTGTTAGGAGACTGGTTTTCAGATTTCTTCAAATGAGTTATGAAGACACAGTTTGATGACCTATTTGTCGTAATCATCGTCAATATCCTCTTCAGGTCGATTGCAAGACTAATGCCTCTTCCACTGACCTTCACCGGCCTTGTCTTGCGCATTCCGAGTCCATTCTTTGCTGCCTACTGTTGTGTTATCCTTCCATTGAAGGAATGGCACTCCACTTCTTTTAGACCCATCTCTCTTTTACCATTCTATTACCCTGGCGGTCGGCCGGTTGTTAGTTCGTCTTGCGGTCACTATTGCGAGGTTGAGGACCGCCTGATATGCTGTCCTGATTATGGTGTTTGTGGGATTTTCTTCAGTGGGGGTGAATTTGCAGTACGCGTGCTCTGCAATATCCGGCTGATGATCAGTGGCTGAATGAGTCTTACCGTCTCTTCTTTTTTTTTATTTCGGGCTCTTTCCTTTGTTAGGCGTTTTATGATGCGGGAAATTGGTTGAAGATTTTCTGTTTTTGGCGATTGTGAGTTTGGCTCTGCCGCTCTACTCAAGAGCCACGCCGAACATTCTTACGTGACCGTTCTCTGGGAGCACATCCTTACCTATTTTAGGGTGTCGTTTAACTTGACCGCGTGGCGCCCTGCCTTGTTTGCCAAACGAAGCTTGCAGCAAAGACAGAACCACGGTACTCTTGAAAATTACTTTGAAATTTTATGTGATATGCTGAATTTCCGTAGCTCATCCGTACATCGAGTTTTCAGCCGGCCCTTATGGCGTTTACAGCCTATTGGAGGGGAAAGGCGGAAAGGGAAAATTTGGGGGGAAAGGATGTACTCGGACAGATTTCCATAAACGTGAGTGGAGATTTTTGGGAGAAGCCTTTATCCTGCAGTGAGCAGAACGAGCATGATGATGATGACGATTATGACTGGGTTTTGCTTTAGTTCGTTTCTGCTCATAATCAATGACTTCCTTGATTTCTGAGAGACTGGCGTTATTCTTTTGCCCTCTGTTTTAGTTAGGTGACAAAATGTTGGTGCCGCCCGGCATCAGTTTTGGCAGGAAACACGCTGGGGTGACCCAGTGGGTGAGGATTATATGAAGGACGCGGGTTCGATTCCCGGCCGCGGCGGCCGCTTTCCTGGTGAAAAAGAAAACTTAAACGCCCGAGTGTCGAGATTTTGGCGCACGTTAAGGATCTGCACGTGGTCGAAATTGTTCCGGAGCCTCCCATACGAGGCGCCTCTTAGCCCAGGTGTAGTTTCGGCACGGTAATTATCGGAAATTTCTATTTTTTATCTTCTGGTGGAAAGCCCGCAGGGGCACCTTGTCTATTCAAGGTGACGGTAGTGGCGACACCGCGGACCCCGAGCACATGTGGGTTGGACCCACCCACGCTTTAGGCTGTGCGTGGCTTAGCCGTGTCCAGGGAAAAGGGGATCCTGGTGGCTGAGCCGACACCGAGGTTGTTGTGGACCTTAGGGCCCCTTGGTGGAGGCAACACGCTACTTTGGCCCTCGCTTCTTGTAGACGGCACCCCCGGACTGACCCGGCCGAGGGGGAATCAGCCAGTCGCCCTTTCCTGTCCCCCTCTCCACTCTTTCGCTTTGCTATCTTCTTTCTCCATCTTTCCTGTCCTCTATTTTTTTCTGCTTTCCTATCTCATCTTCCAGGTGGCAAGGGTTAACCCTGTGTGAATGGCCACCCTAGGTTTCTTTATGCAGGGTTATAGTGGCCACGTATGGCTAACGCAAGTTTGCGTTCCCGTGTTGGGCTCCGAGGTGGGTGGCCAGCCTGGCTGCTGAATGTTTATTTGCTAGTTTATGGCTACGACAAAACCTCCTCATGATCGGGCTCGGAAACGAGTTCGCACCGCAGTAAGCTACCCTGTATCAAGGGTCCCATTCCAACTAAAAGAACAAAGCTTTCCAAGATTTCTTGTTATCGAATCCACCGACAGCCAGTGCCCCCTGCGAAAGGCCTCGCCATTCGTAGTCGCTAAAGAACTGGAAGCTGTCCTCGGCGGTAAATGCAAAGCTACAAAGATGTCCTCTGGAGGTATCCTCATTGAATGCGAAAACAAAGCCCAGGCTGATGCAGTGTTTTCAATGCAAAGGTTAGCAAACCTAACTATAAAAGTATCGGCTCACCGAAGCCTAAACTCATGCCAAGGAGTGATTTCAGATCCTGATCTCGCAGACCTCACGGAGGATGAAATCCTAGAGGGCCTGCAAGAGGAAAATGTTACTGCTGTCAGGCGTATCATGATCCGACGTAACGACATTGACATCCCCACTAATCACCTTGTCTTGACTTTCAACTCCACCAAGCTTTCTGAATCCCTGAAACTTGGCTATGTAGTCCATCGAGTCCGTCCATACATCCCAAACCCACGCCGGTGCTTTAAGTTCCAGAGGTTTGGTCACACACTGCAGAGCTGTCGGGGCAAAGAGACGTGCGCCAAGTGCGCGAGTACTGATCATCACGCGAACTCCTGCGCAGCGCAGGAAGCAAAGTGTGTGAATTGTGCAGGGCCACACCCTGCGTACTCACGGAAATGCCAGAAATTCCAAAATGAAAAAGAAATAATGTCTATCAAGGTAAAAGAAGGTCTGTCAATTCAAGAAGCGCGAAGACGCTTCTCGTTTGTGCAAAAAGGCACTTTCGCCGAGGTGGCGCGCCGGGGGGCCGGGCCGCCTAGGGCATCGGTAGGGACGCAGTTTAGCTCTGCTGACTTGCCCAGTCTCCCCCCGTGCAGCAGCCAGCACAGCCACAGCCGACTGCACGCGCTCCGGCCCCCGAGGCTGTGCAACCACCGGCCCTCTCTGCTCCGGCTGAGGAGGCCATGGACGTTGTTCCCTCCACCTCATCCCTTTCAGGGCCCCAAAGGGGCACTGGAAGACACTCAACATCTCTCCTACCCGTGCCTTCTAAAGGTACTGGGAAGAACGCATCCAAGACCCCTGCAAGGAGTGAACCTCCTGCAAGGAAACCACCTGACAAAAAGTAAAAAAAAAAAAGTAATTGTACCTCATTCAAAAAACTAAAATGCCGGTTCCCTTCATCCACTGGAACTGTAGAGGTTTAATTCACAACATTGACGACATACACAAGTTGTTAGATGAATATGAGCCCCAAGTGGTGGCGTTGCAGGAGACAAATTTAACAAAAAGACACGATAAAATTCTCTGCAGTTATCACCTCCTCAGAAAGGACAGAGAAGAGAGCACCCGCGCTTCAGGGGGTGTGGCTTTGGTTGTGGCACAGGGCACAATTCTAAAGTCAATACAACTTGACACTACACTGGAGGCCGTTGCAGCACAAGTTTATGTCAACAAACTGGTCACTGTTGTCTCACTTTATCTGCCACCATCTGATAATGTGTCATTACAGGAACTTAATGACCTTATTGAGCAACTGCCTGCACCATTTGTTATTATGGAGGACTTCAATGCCCATCACTGCCTATGGGGAGGTGACAAAATCGACAGTCGGGGAAAACAAATCGAACAGTGGTTGACGAATAACAGCCTTTTTGTGTTCAATAATGGAGACAAGACATATTTTTCTGCGGGTACGGGAAACTTTTCTTCGCTAGACCTTTGTGTTGGGTCTCCAGAGCTCGAGATGGACTTTGAGTGGAGTGTAGTGAACGATCCACACGGAAGTGACCACTTTCCCGCTTTGTTACGAGACGTGCAGCCACTTCCAGCCCTCAAAAACTGTCCACCCCGATGGAGGCTCGAGAGAGCAGACTGGGGAAAATTTAAGGATCTGGTCAGTTTTGAGGGAGTTGACATGAGCAGTATGTCCATAGATGAAGCAAATGCCTACATTTGCGAGGAACTTGTTAAAGCTGCTAAAGTAGCCGTCCCACAATCATCTGGCCGAATCCCTAAGCAGCCAAAGCAGTGGTGGAATGATGCCTGTCGCGAAGCTCGGAAAAAGCAAAACAAGGCCTGGGGTGTGTTCAGACGGTACCCTACCATGGACAACTGCCTGAGCTTTAAGGCTGCCCGAGCTGCTGCCAGAAAAATCAGAAAAGAAGCAAAAAGAAACTCGTGGCAAAACTTTGTAAGCACAATAAACACTACCACTCCCGCAAAAAAAGTCTGGGACCATGTACGCAAAGTCAAAGGCATCTACAGACGGTTTACGGTACCACTTTTTTCTACCGACGGTGGGAACGATTTGTTGCAAACGCAAGCGGATGTTTTAGGTGCCCACTTTTCAGATGTTTCTAGCGATAAAAATTACACACAACAGTTCATGAGACATAAGGCTAGTGCTGAAAAGCTCAGGATTAAAAATACTAGCAACAACACTGAAGACTATAACCAAGAATTTACATTGTACGAACTTAAAAGAGCTCTAGCTCAGTGCAAGGCTACTTCTGTTGGCCCTGACCTTATTCACTACGCTTTTCTACAACACCTAAATGATAGCTGCTTAGAAGTGCTACTGAAGTTCTTTAATAAAATCTGGAAAACGGGTAGGCTGCCCAAAGCATGGAAAAAGGCTGTCGTAATTCCGTTACTGAAAGATGGCAAGCCAACCGACTGTCCATCAAGCTACCGACCCATAACGTTGACCAGTTGTCTGTGCAAGACATTTGAGCGGATAGTCAATTTTAGATTGGTCTTTGTTCTCGAACGTTCAGGTTACTTTGATAGGTTTCAATGTGGTTTTCGGCAGTTTCGGTCTACAACTGACCACCTTGTTCGGCTTGAAACAATGATACGAGATGCTTTCGTTAACAACCAGTTTTGCCTTGCTGTCTTTTTTTATATGGCTAAGGCTTATGATACCACTTGGCGGTATGGAATTCTGCAGGACATGGCAGCAATGGGAATCAGAGGGTGAATTTTTTCATGTGTACAAGATTTTCTTCAAGAACGAACCTTTACTGTGAGACTTGGCAATGCAGTCTCCCGTTCTTTCAGCCAGGAAAATGGAGTACCTCAGGGCAGTGTGCTAAGTGTGACATTATTCGCCATTAAAATAAATTCCTTGGCAAAGGTTATTCCTCGACCGGTTATGTACTCCCTTTACGTCGATGACCTGCAGATTGCCTTTTCGTCATGTAACCAATCAGTCTGTGAAAGACAAATCCAGACTTCGGTCAATCGGTTGCAACGATGGGCAGATGAAAACGGTTTTCGCTTTTCTCCTGAGAAGTGTGCATGTGTGTGTTTCACGCGGAAACGAGGTATTCATGCCAAGCCTGAAATAAAAATCAGGGATATGCTCGTTCCAGTACACAGTGAGCACAAATTCTTGGGCATCATTTATGACTCAAAATCAACGTTTGGGGCTCACATAAAGGCGCTCAAAATGACCTGCATAAGGACACTTAACATATTGAAAATTTTGTCGCACAAGTCGTGGGGGGCCGACCGCGCATGTTTGCTCAGAATTTATGGCTCACTTGTACGGTCTCGTCTTGATTATGGCTGTATTGTTTATGGGTCAGCTCGCCAATCTGTTCTCACCTCACTCGATCCAGTGCACAACTTGGGCCTCAGACTTGCCTCAGGTGCATATAGTACCTCCCCTGTTGATGGTCTTTACGTTGAGTGCAATGAGTGGCCTCTGTAGTACCGTCGAGCGTACCTAAGTGGAGTATATGCAGCCAAAATAGCATGCATAAATGGCCATCCTTGTGCCGGAGAATTGTTTGAAAATAAGTACAAGAAGCACTATAAGAACAAACCAAGAGTGGTCCGCCCTCTTGCCCTCCGTTTGGAGGAGTACATGACTCTGTACTCTTTCAAGATATGCCCGCCAACTCTTCTGAGTTTATCGGATGCTTTAGCCCGTTGGGACTATAGTGCTGTCAAATGTGACCTGTCGCTGTTAAAATACGACAAGAAAGCTTTTCCACACCAGTTTTTCCGCCAAGAATTTCTTGCACTTAAGGATAAATACAGTAGCTATTGCCACTACTTTACTGATGGTTCAAAAACTGCTGGTCATACTGGTTATGCTTTTGTAAACTCGTCGGCAGTTACTGTAGCTGAGAGGATAGCTGATGAGGGCAGTGTCTTTTCTGCAGAGGTTTTTGGTATAACCTCAGCTATTGAAGACGTAATAGCAAATGGACTACAAAAAGTGGCAATTTTTACAGATTCCTTAAGCGCCATACGTGCTTTGACCTCCCTTGTCCCTTCAAAAAATGCGGCTGTAGGTATGCTAAAAAATCGACTGTGCCGCCTTTCATCGGCAGGGGTTAGTGTCGTCTTTTGTTGGATACCAAGCCACATTGGCATTCCAGAAAATGAAACTGTCGATAGAGCAGCATACGATACTAAGCATTGTGCAATAACGAAGTCCAAGGTTCCTTACCAGGACCTCCGGAACACCATACGAAAGTCCATTACAATGTACTGGCAAACTGAATGGGACAGACAGACTGAAAATAAGTTACACGTAGTGAAACCATACCTATCTGAATGGAAAAGTTGCAGACACAGAAATCGTTTTTATGAGGTTATTTTATGCCGACTGCGAATAGGTAACACTGTGCTCACACACGGCTTCCTGATCCAGAAAGAACAGAAACCTGTGTGTGACCACTGTGGAGATCCTCTTACTGTACTCCATGTTTTAATAAGCTGCCCACACCTTGAAGCAGCACGCATCAGACATTTCAAAGCATTATACACCTTTTGCATCCCTTTACACCCTGCGCTTTTACTTAGGGATGAACCGTTGGTGGATTTTAGTAACGTTTTGAAATTTTTTTAGGACACCGGCCTTCTACACCGGTTTTAGCTATGTGCATCTTTGAGTCCTTTTAAAATGTTTTTAATCTTCACAACACCTTGAATAACATCTTTTAACCGTTGCATAACTATTCTACCCTGCGTCTGGCGCATTATAACCGAAAAGGTGCTGTGCCAAAAAACCACAACTTCTTCTTCTTATTCTGGTGGAAAGACGCTTTGGTGTGGTGGCGTCAGTTGTGGGCATGGCTGGGGACCGTTTCTGTCGAGTATGCTACCACCAAGCAACTTCACTGCGCAGGCGGGCACCTGCTGAAAATGCGTGCCCTTTATTTCGGCTCCGCCGCAGTATCATTGTCCTCTTTTCCACACCTCACGTGCCCCTGCGCCATATTCCACATTCTGGCCAGCCCTCGAATATTGCTGCCTCGGTCATACCTTCCGGGTGGCAGCGATGACTTATTTCCGCGGACGCTTGAGGAGCACGTCTGATAGTGGACGGCTAGTAGCTACGTGGGAATCGAAAAATGAGCCTAATAACACTATCGCGTTAATAAACATACGAAGGGTGGGTTTGTTTCCAGTGAATTTTGTTTTTCCTCTCATCATGAGCAAGCGCAGGTGGACTTCGCCTGTTTCTTAGCATCCCACTTGTCATGCAAGTTCAGTCTTCTGCCTTTTCGCTTTCTGGCTTGCCGGCTTGCTTGTGCGCTTAGGTGCTTGACAGCTACTAAGGTGACGGTTTTTGGCGGTACGATGTCTCATCAAACTGATGTCGCCACGAAGCGCTGCCCTGATATGCAGCGTAGTACACCCTGGCTTCGTTCTGCTACGGCGTAGTTGTTTCCAAGGGACTCACCCTCGGCTAAACCGTTCGGCTGCGAAAATGCGATCTCCCGTAGGTGGTTGTATAGGGCGGCCTTACCTTGTGCTGTGACGGTAAACTGCGTATTCGGTGGTCGCTTTTCGTTCACCTTTCCCGCATTCGCCGACGCGAAGTTGTACTTTCTCAAAACACAAATGCAGCATTTCATAACCCTGCCTGTAAAGCGTAATATTGCGGGAAAGCAGTAAGCAGAAAGCATTGCGGGAAAACATTAAGCGTAATATTTCGGGAAAGCAGTGCTACAACTTTCTAAAGAAAAGAAAACTGAGCATCACGGACAAGACATTACGGGAAGACATTGCGGAAAACAAGCATTGCGGGAAAGCATTAAGCGTAATATTGCGGGAAAGCAGTGCTACAAATTTCAAGAGAAGGGAAAACTGAGCATCACGGACAAGACCGCCGCGAAGGGAAAACAGTACGGGCGCAGTGGCCTTGTCTTAGATGCGCAGTACTTTTTTCTCTTGAAATGCAGTACCAACTAGCCCAACAACATGCTGTTCAGTGCTACAAGCTGTACGCTGGTCAAAACGCTGGTTCATATACGTGAGCACTTATGTGGCCAGTAATTAGGAACTGGGGATAAAGCGCGGATTTAGTGATGCAGCTAAGCTGTGCGCAGCGCAAAAAGGCTCGCTGAAGTGGTCAAAACGGACGAAACAAGGCTGAGCACCTTTGCAGGATGCCATGCTCAAACCGCCGCCTAGTATTGTTCCAGCGGTAAAACACAGGAGTGACGGACCGCAACTTGGTGCGAAATAAAAGCGCCGAGTTGCAACAACGGACCGTAATGGTGACCGCGACGTAATGATACGCAGAAGTCGGAACCTAACAGGTGGGAAGGCCCAAGTAAATCTTGTTTAGGTATACTACAGCCTCGCAACTTCTGCGCTGGGCTTCGAATTTAGGACTGTGCATCATTAAAAAAAAGTCCGGGAAGAAAACGGCAATACAAAACAGAAATGCACAGGACGATGTGCTTCCTGCACCTGCGTATTTTCTATTCTGTCGCAGTCTTCTGCATTTCTCTATGATATATCACAAACAGCTAGCCCATTTTTGCGTCGTTCGGCCTATGCGGTATGCTCCCCAATAATTCAAACTTTCCTATCAGAAGCAACGCACGGAGCCTAGGCAAAGACAATACAGGACGGGGTTCCCAAATACCAGCCACCTTTTTTTTGTTTGTTTCATTCCCTATTTGAGGCCCTCGCAAGTTTTCGGAGCAAGCATTCCAAGGAAATAAAAAAACAGCGCATTTTGATGCATAATAAAAGGCCTCACAGAAGTAAACAAAATTCCGCATTAGGACGCATAAAAGACGTTTTGCTTCGCGCAGTTTCGCTCTCCCTTCGGCGAATGATGTCGCAAGCTCTCCGGTGTTTTCTCTTTTGCTGAAAATACTTTATCTCATAAAACTCCGGCTTTGTACTCAGCGATAAGCAGGCAGCGCGTGGGAAAGACATCGCATTTCTTTCCATTGGAATATTTTTTACAAAGTACGGGCTGGCTTTCTAATGGGCGGGACAGAACCGCCCTGCTTCTCGCGTGATTCTTCTCGCCGTGCATTGGTGACAATTCCGCAGAAGTGCGTTTTCACCATTGTACGGCAACTTGATCAATTTTAAACTATTAAGTTCCTCCAGGTTACGTGTCACCCCTTCTTACACGCACGCACACACACACACGCGAACGCGCGCCCACTAAAAGAGCGCCACACACAGAGATATAACAATTGCCGGCCCTCTCCATCAGTCATGCTTGAGCCTTTGAAAGGAATTTGGGTCTGCCACCGTTCGGTATTCTCAGATGCCGGTCGCATTGCTGATATACTGCAAAGGGGCTGCGTGCGCCTCTCGGCTGCAAAAGAGGAAGGCGACTCGGCGCTCCTGAAAGGGACCATGATGACAAAATACAAGTTTGTTTTATCCGAAAGATTTCGTGTTTCAGAGTGCCCCTAGCGCTTGTCCGGCAGCAAATGAAGCCGTATTCACTGAGACAGAAACAATTTAGGTTAAAATTTTGATTCTCCCGCCAAATTGTGTGCTTTCGGGACGTCAGCAATGAATTCATAAGCGCGCGTACGCAAACGAACCTGCAATGCGTGATTCGGCTGCAGCGCTGGTTGCCGTCAGTCTCCCCAGATGGCGGTACCATACTCATGCAACGACCGTTGTCTGCCGTTGCTTTGTTTTTTGACCGTATGTGCACCTGGCTTGTATTTCTCACTGTAGAAAGTAATCGTTTCGTGAAACATGAAATATCCTCGACAAACAGGGTCGCTTACGCGAAACGTCGCTTGCGCCATTCGGCCAGTGCGTGGAAGACAAGTCGAAGGCGGCGGTCTGCTGTGCATCTAAAACAAGCATAGTGCGCGCAGTACCAACAACAGTACGCATCGGTACTTCTATGTCTACGTGTGCTTTCGTAACTTCCACTGTTTTCCCCCCATTGTTACTGCTATAAAAAGAATGTGCCCTAAATTTAAGCGCCAATAGCTCGTTCGGCAAGATTATAAGTTCTGCCTAATTTGCGTTTGCTTTCGCCGGCCTCCGCCAATCGCAGAAGATGGCTGGTATGACATCATAGATTCTGTCGCGGGAAATGAGCTAGTGGGACGCATGGCCATTCCCTTTTTTCCAAATTATATAGCTTATTTGAGCGAAGTTTATGTTAAAACGGGTGTCAGTATGATCTTAATGAGGCAATGTTTCGAATGAACCAAACTTGTGTTTTGTGTTAATAGCCCCTTTAAGTTCACGAGCACTGCGCAAGTGCCGCTCCTCGCAAGTGGGATCAGGGTGGAACACTGAGGATCCGTACTGCGCTCAAGGATTCAGGGTGTGGAAATAGCTATTTTGTTTTACTCGCAAAGAACTCAGTCGCTTGTGTAGGAATACTGCGATACGGGCGGCGACACTTGCCAGTGGTTAACCAACGTTCATCCTTCAGGGATAACTAATTCACTGTAAATCTGACAACACGATACTTGTAGACAACGTAGTTGCCGTCACTACAAAAGGCAAGAATTTTTTTTACAGAAAATACAACGCAATAATTACAACCATTTGCATAGAAATGCAACGCAAAACATGATCATTAAATACACTCAGAGTGTGCAGCTGCAAATTACGTAACCGCGGATGTGAAAGTTGTCATCAACAAGGTAATTCCTGAGTATTCTCCCGCTGGGTAAGTGTGACGGGACGTTAGCTATGCTAGGTAGCTAAGCTTATTATGACGGCGACGATGGGAGGTACATAACAGATTAATTACGGATCGGATGAATGCAAGTTGACTGTATACAGCAGACACAACGAAGGGCCGTCTTTCTAAGCGCCTGTTTGCTTGCAAGGAAGAGTGCAAGTGTATTTTTTGTTAATGATGGTTTCGTTTCCTAGTCATCAAGAGGGCTGTGATTTCGGCGAGTTGGTGAACGTTCATGATTTAATCTGCGCGCAAAAAACACAGCACAAGAAAGGGACGAGAGGTAGCCAGTACAGCGCTGTCCTGTCCACTTCGTCCCTTTTTTGTGCTGTGTTTTTTCCGCGCCGATTTTTAATAATGAACCTTCCTAATCATATAATTGGCGCAAGGTGTTGGCTGTGGATGTATCGAAGATAGCGGTTCAGGTGCAATTATGCGCGTTGTTTGCCACAATAAGGTTTTTCGGTTAATTGTGCACGTAACGTAACAGCCCCCTGCCACTCAGGTCGGCTAAAGGAAAAGTCTCTAAGAAATGAAAACCAAACTGACAGCCTTCAAGGTACGCGTGCGCTCTGTAGATAACCTCGGGCGTGCCTTTTTTACGCTGCCGGTCGGTCTGCAGCTGGGTCTCGCTCCACTGATTTCGGGTTTAGTCGCGTTGAAATAACGTTCTGAATTTCCTTAACGAACCGTGCAGACTCAGAAAGGGCCAGTGTCGGGCGCATTTTGCCCTTTCTACCCGAAAACACGGCAACTCTCTATGAAAACAGGGTTATCGTCTCCATTCAGTTGCAAAGGCTCGCCGGCGATCGAAAGACGCCAAATCCACGTCAACGTTCGCGGATAAGGCTCCCAGTGTAGCCAGCTTGTTACATGTGGACGGCAGCTCTTATAAAACCATACAGGTTCCATAAGCCAAATCTTTACCACTGCTAACTTAGGGGAGCTCTGCACGTAAAAAAAAGTAAATAAACATTTCCACGCAACTTTAAACTACATTCCCCAAATAGGAGTGGATTCTGTTAAAGATACTTCCACCATTCACCCCCACCCCTCGCCCTTGTGAACGATTGGAAAAAGTCGTATTACCCAACAGAGTGATAATTTGGAATTTTAGATGTTCTGAGTTGCTTGTGGTTTTTAAGGCTGTGGTCTGCACCTCCATCAAGTGGCTCGACAGCGTAGGTCCACCCGCTTTGTTTTCATTCCATTTTTTTTGCAAGTATTCTTGTGGCCTGGTGGCCCCCCCGCGGTGGCTCAATGACTGAGGCGTTACGTTGCTGAGCCCAAGGACTCAGGTTCCATCCCTGCCGTGCTAGCTGCTTTTCAGATGGAGGCAGAAAGCAAGGACGCCCGCGTGTCGACATTTCGGAGCACGTTAGAGAACCCTGGCGGTCAAAATCATCCCGGGGTCCGCATACTACCACCCGGCTCTTACCCCTCTTTTTTGCCTGGTGGCATGCGACTAAACATTAACTAAGTGTGTTATAAAACCTAAGCGCTCGAGTAAACCTGGGACTCCTGGTTGGGTGTTGCTTTTCATCAGCAGTCGTCCTGGAAACTAGCGGCGTGCGTGCCTTGCTGCCCGTCGCCCATTTCCTTATTTCACATCGCTGTGCGAGTTTCCCATGACACCTTTTTGCTCTTCGTACTCACGGTAGTGTACGCATCGTTCTCGGCGCCTATCCGTTCGTTCAAACGCTTTCGCAACCTGACAGAGCTTATTTTCCAGAGAACAAGCGAGCGAGCGTAGGTGTGCTGGAGGGCATTGCGCCATGTTATTGAATTTCTTGCCACCGCCTCTCGGTGGCACCCCAGTCATCGGATCCACAAGCCACCTTATAAAAATGATTGCGAACAAGCTTCGCACAACGAAATCCATTACCGTGCGGGTGGACTGGGTGCCGGGACATGCGGGTGGCGTCGGGAACGAGGCCGCCCACGCGTGGGCGAGCGACGAAGCAAGTATCCGCTCCGACCCATTACACCCTGTTCCCCCAGCACGGCACGACATAGACCCTGCGGACGACAGAGCCGCTGCCAAGCAAGAGAGCAGGCGAAGCTCCGTGCTGCTACACCCCATGACCCGCGACCACTGCCAGGAGGACTTCCCAGAGGGGCCCAAATCCTGCTACACAAAATAAGAGCAGGGGCTGCCCTAACGGGGGACGTGCTCGCAAAGTGGCGGGCATACGTTCCCCGACGCTTACGACACCTGAGAGAACCCCTCGAGAATTCTAGGGAGACTACCATCGTGACCTGCTCCTCGTGTCACGCGCCAACAAGGCCCACAATGCAGCACATGCTGTGGGAGTGCTCGGGGCTCGCGGCGGAGAGAAGAGCCCATCTTCCGCCGTACATCAAGACCCTCCAGGAGTGGGCATCGCCTCCTCTTTGCCGGGCTCACCCAAGAGAGACTGTTATGTCCCTGTGGACTTTCGCTTGTACCACGGGGATACATAAGAGAATGTAGACGCTCTCACCTTCTTTACCACCTTCCCCATCCCTGACTAGACCCTTAGTCTCCCCTTCCGAATAAAGAATTATAATAATAATAATAATTGAATTTCTGGGCGTAAATTGGCTTGAGAAGAAGCTCGCACCCTGCTCTAGCGCCCTGCTCTAGTGCCCTGCCCTTTTATTTGCACGCCGTAACGCAATCTGAACGCAAAATTCGCGCGCCCAACTCGCATTCATGGTGTACGAGCGTCGGGCGTCCGCAGAGCAGTCGATACGGGAGCGCCTCCGTTTTCGCGGTGAGCCGAAAGAAAGCGCGTGTGTCGGCTCCATTTGCGCGTGAATGAGGTGGTAAAACGGGCGCTGGGGCCGATACGTGTTTATCTTGGGCCGCACCGGACGCTAGCGGCCCAGTGTGCATCCGCGTTCCAATCGTCGCCCTACGGCCCGCAACCACTTCTCCTTGTTTCCCCGAGACCTCGTTTGTGGCCTTGGAGTGCAGCGCGAACTGCAGTGCAATGCCTCCCGGTGCCGCGAAGCGCTGCTTCCTTGACTCATTCGATTGGCTCGATTTGTTTCGGAACCAACCTTTCGTCCCTCTCCCTTCATCCCTGCCATGGAGTCTAGCGGCCGCCCACTGCCCTGTTCGGGCCTGCCTGACTGCGCGTTTTAAATGCGAATGCATTTATTAGTCGGGGGTTGTCTTGCGTCCATCGAGCGGCGTGCGCCTGCATTCCTCCAGCGCGAGCGCACGTGAGCGCGCCCCTCGTAGTTCTGCCTTCGTCGTCGTCGTCGTCGTCGTCGTAAATGCGAATGCATTTCTTAGTCGGGGGTTGTCGTGCTCCGTCGGCGTGCGCCCGCAGGTGTTATCTCTCCGCGCTCAATGCCGAACGCATGCGCTTGAAGCGAGCTGTACTAGTTTGCTCGAAGAGGCAAGGACGGCGAGTACTGCGGTGTTAGTCTCGTGTCTAACGTGTTTCGGAACTTGATATCGCACGCCGTTGCCACGTCTCCCGTTCGAGACACGTCTCCGTACAAGGACTTGTACACCCTTGCCTACACCGGAGACGGAGTCTTTGTGGTGACCGTGTACCTCGCGCCCAACCTCGCTCGAGACGCCGTTGCCGCGCAGCTGGACGCGGCTATGGAAAGTGTGCGCGTGCGCTCCAAACCCTCTGACCCCATAGTCTTGGTTGGCGACTTCAACGTTGACGTGCGCAAGAAGAGTGGCGAGTGGCTGGTCGAGTACATGCAGACCAGGCACTCTATGCATTGTCTCTCTGCCGGCTTCGACACGTGCCCCACTACCATTCACGGGAGTTGCATTGATCTGGTCTTTACGCGAAACTGTGACGCGCGTATGCTTCTCAAAGACCCTTTGACCGTGCACTTTAGCGATCACAAGGCAGTGATTGTGGCCGTCAGGTACAACGATAACACAAACAGGTGCTGATGAACAAATGATTACGTTCACACTCTCGTCATTAATTACGCCATTACTCGCAACACACTCATCGGTGCACCCAATGCATTCGCATTTCTGCACGATTCCCTTCGGGGAGGTGCGGGGGAATTTTTTGTGTCGTCACCTCCCCGAGCACGCGCCCATCTGTTTTACGATGCAGATGCGTGGCTCTCCACGTGTTGACGCGATCGTTTGGCGCTGCTAGGGATGCCTTTCTAGCGAAATTTTTTTTTCTGAGTATACATTTGTCTTTGTGCGTGTTTGCATGGATGTTCTTTAATAGCGAGGAAGTTTAGGATGTTCCCCAATCGTTCGCGACTTTTACCAACGCGGTTTAAGGGCCTGTGAAAAATTGCGAACTTTGTGACCGCACGGACTGGCGCACGAACCATTGGTTTACTTTTTGGGCATTACTTTCTGCGGCGCGTGGCGTAGCGTGAGGGGTGCACACTGACACTTGAGAAGCATTGTACTAGCGCACCAGGGTGCGCTACTACAATGCCTTTCTGCCTATCAGGTACCACCAATGTCCGGAGTTTAACGGGCCCGACATTACTGGTGATTCACGGTGAAGTTCCGTCTGTCACTGCGTGCTTTTTCCGGACGCGAGCATCTGATGTCCCACTGGCCCGTATTGTGCGTTTCAACGCGATGCGTTACACCCAGAGGGCTATTTAGTTATCAGTGTTTCGCACCCGACGCCAAATATTAGCACAATCACTATCGCCTACATCGTGGGGCTGCGTTATAGCTATGTTCCAAGCTGGATACTGGCGATTTAATTAAAATGTGAGGTTTGCCGATTGTGCATTAGATAGCGCTCGTTACGTGGTTCCAAATGCCTCTAATGTATCAATCAGTAATCACCAATGTTGCGGCCTAACGGTGAGTGTATACGAGTTTTAAAATTACGGCTCAATCAAAGTTTAGTCAAGTGAAAGCAGGACCTAACCAGTCTAAACCAAGCTTTCGCTTTGTAGATCCAGGGTTAGCTGAGCTGAGCCTCAGCCATTTTTTTATGTGCTGGCACACGACTGAGGAAATGGGTTTCCTGGACAATGCGAAGTAGTGAGCGGGGGTATGCGCACCGTTTTGATCAAGAGGGAGCGGCCTCGTTGAAGGATCGAAGAAGACTGCCCGTATGACTGGCTGCGGGCATACATGAGCCACCTAATCGGGCTCCATTATCACCTGAAGATTGTTCAGGCACGTGATTTACTTCGTAGAAATGAATACCCCCTTCCTAGTCTAAAATTACAACAGGAATACCGCAAAAACCTAACATGAATTCCTGTTGTACGACAAAAAAAAACTTTGTTGTAACAACAGAAGTCCTGCTGTTACGTCAAAGCCATCTGTTGTTACGACACAGATTTCTGTCGTAACGACAGTCACTTTGCTCAACGACAAACATTCCTGTAATCACAACAGAACTCCCATTTACGCTACTCTTTACAATGGAAAATAACATTCAAACCATATGCAATTACAGATAGAACATCAGGCTCCCGACAAGACAGGAATTCGGCATTATGGAACATCAAAATCATGACACGAATACGACACATGACAGAACGTAAGAATCACAGACACAAGAATGCGACAAGGCGAAAGTACGACTCGCGAAAATACGACAAACGACACAAATGTTTCCTGTCATTTTCAGCTGGGTTTTGTCGCAAATGATATAGGTGCCTTTGTCAAATGAGACTTTTTTTTTTCACTGCAAATGCTGCGTGTTTTGCACAATTCCCGTTTTGAAGCGAGGGCATAGGAATTTCCACTTTGCCACTTTATACCGCGAACGTTGGAAATAAATGGTCACGCCAAGGTCGCTCTCTCGTTCACTCCTCGACGCAACGGTGCAACAGCACGCGCGGAAGAATCTGATAGGGTACGTGCCACCTTCTTCCTTCCCTTGTTCTGCCGCTGCAATCGCCGAGGCAGTTTCGTCGAACGCAGCGTGGACGCAATATTTCACCTCTTTCGAGACGCCAGAAATGACCCTAGCTCCCCTCTTCGCAGAGCCTGCCTCCAGCACCGTCAACGCCATGGCACCGGGTGGAACGAAAACAAGTGCGAGTCGTATTTTTGGCCTTGTCCGCCCTCTTCGGTAGGCCATATATCATGCTTCGAGCTATCATTACTTTTTTGCGGCAAGGTCTTACGTTATGGGCAGTACATATGATTTTGCCTGGGTGTAAGAGGAGGGTGGGCTAGATGGGCATGATGTACATGTCTAGTGGGACAAAAAATCAAGTTCTCATTGAATATGCGCTGTACGTTTGCTTGTATACGACTGTTTTTATGTGTTCCACTCAATGACAAATTTTACACTATTCTGGTCGAACACTGGCCTTTAACACTGGGAAGAATCGGTGGGCATAACCTTGACAGAGAAGTGCGTTTTCAGTGCGGAGCCTGGTTTGGCTTGGGAGGTTTACGGAGGTGCGGATCAGATTAGTTTCTACAGTTGTTTCTCCTGGTGCGGAAAACCACCAAGGTGCCTTCTGTAATAGCGAGTCTGAATAGAATGTATGTACTGGACATAACCTCGCCAGACCATTAGTGGCACGGTCCACACAAGTCAACATTGCTTAGCACACGGGTGACCTTGGGCAGATTTGGGGGAAACCACAAGTGCGTAAGCGATTCCTTTTTAATGAAAAATTACGCTGTTTTTATGACAATAAATTAAAAAACCTGGCTGAAAAGGCGGCGTTGAAGAGGCTAGATAAAACACAAGAACAACAAATAAAAAACTGCTTCGACCTCTCGCGAGCTCCACAAAACATAAAAAGACGTAGAATTGCGTACGGCTTGTTTAAACCTTTAGCACGGATACGGTGATGTCCACATGGTCGCATGAAAATATAGCACGACATTAGTGACTCTGGCACCCGCATAGGTGGCGAAACCTCTTATGAAATGTTTTATGCTGTTGAGTAAAGCCAGTGTTTTCTGAAACTTAAGAATATTTTCCCCTGGATTTTTGAAGATTTTTTTCACGTTATCCCACTAGGAATCTTGCGCACTGCGTGAAAACTCCACTCTACGAACCTTGGGCCAGCTTCTTCACTGACATGGACAATTTTCATGCTAGCATGCTGCCAGTATTGAATGTGCTACCAAGCCGCCCTGTTTTACCATGAAATCTCTCTCTCTCTCTCTCTCTCTCTCTCTCTCTCTCTCTCTCTCTCTCTCTCTCTCTCTCTCTCTCTCTCTCTCTCTCTGTCTCTCCCTCTCTGCCTCATCCCGTGCAATTTTGATCGCAGTTTTTGTATATTTATGTCGGAGTGTTTTGGGGGTTAAAAGGTTGGAGAAGGAGTATTTTGTGGGCGCTTTATAGAGGTCGGGAAATCAGCAACATAAGCAATCTCTGGAACGGGGGAGCCCAGTTTCAGCGTGGGTGACGCGATCCCGGACTATGTGGACCCCTGCCGTAGCGGAAACAGCCGCGGCGATCTGTAGAAGCAGATAAAGGTGAAGATGTTTCATTTCTTCGTAAAACTTGCAGCGCGATTCGAGAATGGTGAGAGAAAGACGACCAACAGAAGCGCTCACTCACAACTAGTTTTATTGGAGGCATCGTCTCGTTATTGGAGTTTTGGAGGCATGCGACGATGCCTCCAATAAAACCAGTTGCTAGTGAACGCTGTGTTGGTCGTCTTCCTGTCGTCCTTGTGGCATCGCGCTCTAAGTTTTACCAAATATGCCCTAAGTTGCCCAACATTGTGTTTTACTGATGTTTCATTTGCTACCGGGGGTGTTCGCGCGCCGGACACACACGGACGCATGGCCCCGTGGTCGTAAAAATAGAGCGGCGGAAGCGCGCCTAAATCCGTTTATGAATGCAGCGTAGAACCTTGTTATATCGCCGGCACGTGCACACCATAGTTGAGCAACCAAATATATTCTAGAGAACGGTTAATGCGCCATTTTCCCGAGAATATGGCACAAACAAATAGGAGCGACGGAGCACACATCCTTTGATACGCGTTGTGCCATCTGTGTTCCGGATTTGGAATCTTCGCGCATGAGCGGGTTTCACGGGTGTTTGAGAAAGCGACCTGCTGCTACATCGGCGGCCGCTCAACAGAGGGATCCTACACGTATATAGTTGCGCCTGGCAACACCGCTGCGCTGCCAAGCGAGCTAGCGTCCTCAGCTGCCATCACGTCCAAAGTATCGTTTATATTTTTGCAAGTGTCATTTATATCTGACACCTGAGTCAAAGTCAAAGGCCAAAATGCAAACCGCTTCGACCGTGTCGGAATGGCGCATCGGGTAGGCGTCGGCACGATAACAAGAGGGACCCAGGTTACATTCTGTCCACGGGAAGCGTTTATTTTTCTTGAGGCATCCATTCTGTTAGTTGTCTCTCCTTCAGTGCATCTCGGCGTAAGGATTGACCGCACCAGCGAGGCTTTGCTTTTAAAAGGAGCAACGATGCCCTTGTGTTCGTACTTGGCTTTTAAATGAAAGGGCGCCCTGCATGCGCGGCTGTTACCGACAACGACGAGCCAATCCTATTTAGCGCCGCAAGGAAAAAAGAATTTGTCAAAAACGAAAGGTTGGGCCCACAATTTGCTTCTTGTTCAGCTGCGCAGTGGTGTTCAAATGTGCAGGTAAAAAACTATAGAGCGTCTCTTCACTGAGCAGGCATCTCAGGCAGGCAGTACAATCAAAATGTGTTGAAGGCCGGCACATACGCAGAGCTTTCGAACCTGGCAGCCAGATGACGCCTCATGTGTACAGGAAGCGTCCACGGGCAATTTTTGGGCGGCTTACAAGATCAGTACGTAGGGGCTTTGGCAGAAGTTGCCTCCGTCGTGGAATCGGTGGTGCTACGGCAGCTGTGCTTTAGAGATAGGCGACTGCAAATAGTGATCCGTCCGACAGTCGCATCCTCCGTGTGAGCGAAGGAGCTGGCACAGCGGAAGTCCGCCTGCGGTGACGTCATTATCTCCCTCGGATTTTTCCACTGAAAGGCTCCGTCGTGTGAATACCGCTTTCGCTGCCCATTCCTTTGCGCGAACTGTGCAGTTAGCGCGCAATAGCTGGCGTCCTTGGGCGCGCGAGCGTTGACGTTCTAGCCAATACAAGAGAACCACAGCTCTGCTGTTGGATTCACAACAATTGAGGTGGTGCTTGATATGAAGACGCCAGAATTAGCGTAGTAGCATGCGCTTATCTCCCCCCCCCCCTCTCTCTCTCTCTCGGCGTTGGCTGCGCCATCCCTTATCTTTCACTGATGTACCAGTGCGCACAACGCGTAGTACAGATGCTTTGAACATTCTACCCTTCAGGTCTCGTTTGGCTTGCTTCAAATTATTTTGTTTCGCTTGTGGTGAAACTGTGTAACAAGCTTGATAGTGCTTTGCGTAGATTAAACCCTCTAGAGTTCCTAAACAATTTTATATGTTAATCACAAAATTGTGTGCACTGTTGTTTCTTTCTGTGTTTTTGTTTTTATTTTTTCTGCCTTCAATTTTTCGTAAATAAATAAACAGGCGGGTTGCGTAGTCACGCAGCACGAAAGATATGCCATATATTCGCTGAGACGTTCATCTTCCCGGCTTACATCACCATTCCGCACTGATTGTAATGCTGTTGCTTTCTGTTCCCTCCTGTGTTTTCTCAGACGCCAGTCATTTTGTATTACACGTTGCGGATGTTGTCCATTTGTTTTCGTGCACTGAAAAGGCCCTTTCTTCCCCTTTTGTACCGAGGGCAGGCACCCCTGTATAAATTCCACTGTGCATCTTTCTCTTTCAGACCCTATAGTACTTCTGAGGATTAATGGTGCGTCAGTGCTGCTGCTTCTGCGGTATTTTCATTCGTACCGGCCTTGCGTGGGGAACAAACTGTTACAGTACAACCATAGGCCTTTTCGCCTGTTGTTCCACGGCTTCTTCGAAGCTCCTGGCTACCTTTCAGGTTTATGCCCACGAAGTATAAAAGGTAGCTGGCATGCACAGAGCATCGATGAGCGTTTTCATTTAGTAGAGCTGTATGCATGCATTTGTGTGTGTGCGTGTGTGCGTGTGTGCGTGTGTGCGTGCGTGCGTGCGTGTATGTGTGTGTGTGTGTGTGCGTGTGTGTGCGTGTGTGTGTGTGTGTGTGTGTGGGTGGGTGCGCGTGTGTGTGTGTGGGGGGGTGCGCGTGTGTATGTGTGTGGGGGGGTGCGCGTGTGTGTGCGTGTGGGTGTGCGTGTAGGTGTGCGGGTGTGCGTGCGTGCGTGCGTGCGTGCGTGCGTGCGTGCGGGTGTGTGTGCATGCGAGTGTTGTAGTCGGGTGTTAGCGCTGCTTCAGCTAGGCGTTGACGAAATGCCACCTCGAAAATGGAAACTCTCCCACTCTTTCTTGCTGGGTCGGCTATTCTCCGCTCGGGAGGCTTTAGATTCTCTCGCACCCTTCACGATTTTTTTCAGACTGCCCCCTGTTTCCATACCAAAGATAGCTTCTAAATACCTTGCTGATGCTGACTTTTTAAAACTCACATAATGCGGCCCACAATTTCATTTCTCCGCCGGATCTGTCGCAAAACAAGGGCGGTATCGTTCATGCCGTCCATGCAATCCCTAGAATTATTCATTTATTTATGGTCCTATACACCAATCCTCAAGTGAAATTTGAGTCAAATACATTTAATTACACACCGTATTGTAACGTTTCTTCTCAATATGGCGCTCTTTGTCTTTGTCAGCCTTGCGCCATCATACCTTAAATCATCGTCGGGAGGCTCTCATACTACGCGTGCTTTTCGTTTAAGGAGCATCTAGAGCCCTGACGCTAAAAACTAGTTACCATGACCTCTTTAAAATAGTATCACCAAGAACTTCAGTGCAAATCTGTTCAAGCTCGCTGAAAAAAAAAATGGCTCCAAGCCACGCTGTGAAGGTGGTCCGAAAGCAAAGCTGTAAACGACACTCACAACGATTGCCCATGCGACGTGACTTGAATTTACACATGTGGCTCTACAAAGGATGAAACCAGAGATTCTGCCAACCATTACCTGGAATTCGCCGGGGCTAGTCAAGAACACAGCTGCGTTGGCTACGGCCGGGCTAGAGCGGCGGACGCCGCCGCTGTTGCCCGGGTGGGCATCGCCACAAAGAAAACGGAGAGGAGCGTCTTTCGAGGGGTGAGACGGTGAAACCAAGCCATCATGATGTGCCAGCTCCGTGCTACACCACCGCGCCACACAAGCGCAGACAGAAACAATTCGCCATGTGATCTAAGAGATTCCAATTTATACCGATTTGGACTAGTTAGTTTAGTAAGTTTGAGAATTTTGAGAAAGCTGGAGGAACTCCTATAATCGCTATTCATCAGAACCAGTTGCTCCTTTCGCCTTTTGTAATACCTGTTAAAACACATCCGAATTGGTATTCACCAGTTTAGAAAATGGAGTCCCATTCTTGGCAAGTGGTGCGCTAAAGGTAGTGTTTCTGTAGCGACCAGATGTCTGTATGTGGTCTCTACATGTTGTTTTCCCGCGCTGCAAACCAATCCTTAACGTATCTTTGCCATACGACCACTTAATTCCGTCGGGTCCGGGTTACCCAGGAGGTGCTGTCGAACAAGTTAATCAAGCTGTGAGACGGAAACGCGTAATAGACGCGAAGCTGCGCCAAAGCAGGCCCAAAACAACCGTCGCTAAAGCAGACGACAGAGTCGGCGGAATGTTTCCTGCCGTGGCGCCCGCAGGGGTGAGCAGGCTCCGGCGCGCGGAGAACACTGGGTAATAGCGGCCATTCGTTGCGCCATCTACACTGTGCTCTGTGAGTGAGGGACATTAAGGGCCCGTCGGAGAGAGCAAAGTCGGCGGCCCTCTTTGGAGGAGACTTACTCCGTGGTCTCCTCCAAAAAGCACCCGCCCCTCCTCAGCCGCTGACTCAAAACCAGCGTCTGTCTCCTCGTCTCCACGTGTTAGGATAGCTTAGTGGCTAAGACGACGGGCTCTCGCTCCACTTCTCTTCGGGCTTAGGCTCGATCGCTGGCGGTGCCAGTAGTTTTTATTTAGGCTGGTTGGAAGTTTCTTGTGGCACATGCCACGAACAAACCGAACTCCAGATAGCTTTGCTTTGAAACCGATAGATGCTCACAAACGTGTTGTTTTTCGTTTGGTGCGGGCAGGTCGTTTGGGGAAGAACGAACACTTTACTCCTACTTCCCTCTCTTGGTTCCAAGTTAATCAGGTAAATAGATCTTGATATTGACAGGGAACCCGCCCTCGTGACATTTACAGTTGAGCTGGCCGGCGGGGTTACCCGAGACTTCCGGGCACTCCAAAGATACCCCAGGAGTACTGAATTGATAATCCATAGCCCTCCACCACGGCGCCCATCGTGTCGCCCTGGTATGGCTTTAAAGCGTTAAGACACCAATTTCGGGAGAGGCCCGCATGAACCGGGCAGCCAGTTTGCATTTGGCCTAACATATCTGCCCATTTGTGACCGATTGCGAGGGTGTCGACGTATGAATGGAGAGCAGAGGTAACTCAATTCGCACTGCAATGAAGTTACAAAACTAAGTTTAGTTTGCTAAGTTTATTAAAACTTAGTAAACTAAAGTTACTAAGAAAACAGGCCACGGAGGAGGACTTCCGGGCAGCACAACAGTGTGAAGCCGCGTGCGTCAACGCATTCAGTGGCAACCTCTTTCGGAAACTATATTTTGTGCATTCATTTTACAGCTACAGCTTACGAACCAGCCGAGCTTGCTTATTTTCTGCCACTGATCCACCCCAATAGTGATTGCACTGACACGATGCAAATTTTTGCATTTCTAATCACCCCAGTTTTCATAAGTTGAAAAGTTGAGGCTGACGTAACCGGCAGCAGCGCTTCTAGAAGCCGGTAGAAGTTCAAAGAAACCGGAGATAGGGGCCACTAAGGAGCAAAGCCGGTGTTGCAAAAACAGTTTACCCCGCAGTGCGTGTGTGTAGACTCCCGCCACCTCTATTGCTGGCTGTAAAGATTTAATAAGCTGTTTTGGATCTTGCGCATTGCGTCATGAAAGAACATTGATTGACATCCCTCAGAAAAGGGTAGCCAATTGCGTATCTCTACGTCAGTGTCGCAAATCGCAATGCATACTGTCAAAGAGCGTAAGCAAGGAGTCTCAATCATTGTTTCAGATATGACATCTTTCTCGTGAACCGCGCTTACCACAAATCGAGAGTGGGTGGGCGCATCCGATGTTCCTTTTTGGGCGATGACACTGTTGCGAGCAGGCTGCGGTGACGTCACACTCGAGTGAGGAGGGAGTATTAGGGCCGGAATGTCTTCGTGTTATAGAAGGACGAAGGCGCTGTTCTCGCCCAATGATTGGTCATTGATGAGTGGAGCAGGATACATTGCTGTCTTGATGTTGCATTAAAAAGCATGCATTCCATCGCGCACTTGCGCGTGCGACAAAATATCGATTAAGCTTGTCCTAACCCTAATACGCGCATGTGAAATGTCGCAGCACACGCGCTATTGCTTTCGTGGCCGTCTGATTAACGATCCTGTCCGGAGCGATATTTCTCCGTTGCTTCCCGTCTGCGTAGCCTTGGCCGGAAATTTTCTTCTGTCAAGCTTGAGTAAACGAAGAAGCTGTGCAAACAAAAAGGGCACAGACCTTTGACCCTCTCAAATGTTTAGTAAATTGTTAGCAACAAATTTGTGTTTATGTTGATTTTCGGCGATAAAGAAGCTTCGGTTAGTGTTTCCTTCTTGCGCTTCAGCTTCGCACAATTACCTGCAATTCGGGATACTCCACGTCGTGCTACTACGAAGCACTGAACAGATGTCCCGCCTTCCTGATTAGTGACAGAAGTTCTCCTGAACAGAGAGAGAGAATTCAGCACTGCCAATAAAAGTTACGAGTCCATTCGAACGGTTACCTTGCACGAGACAACGCGATACTCACATGGCGCGGAAATTCAAGCACGAACTGTTAGTTTCACCTGATCGCTACCCGCATGCAGCATGATACGTCCGTTTGCTGAACCTTCATACTTGAAGGGCGGGGTCAACTTCCCACGACAGCGACCGCAAGGTCCGCCCGCTAAAGAGGGACAGTTAATCGCCAGCCGTCGCTATCGTTTGTCGGGTTCTTCCAAGGTACTGTAAAAATGTTTAGCTTTTTCATTTCCGACCTTTCGCCACTATAACGCGAGACATTGTCTCGCAGAGACTAAACGGCTAATCCAGGCAGCGGAGCTATTCAGACTCGATCGCACATGATAAGCGCTGGTGAACAGAATTTAACGTTAAAAGAAGCGTAAGAAGCTGAGCTTCACGACGCTGCTTAACAACGGCTGTTGTAGAGTAAAAGCTCGTTAATTCGAATCGAACTCCAATGGACGCCACCTGAGTTCGAATTAATGAGAGTATAACTAACGAGAGTGAGGCACCGACGCCCCACAGTGTGGCAGTGGAGCAGTAGAGCATGTCGCCAATTGAATGCTTGAAAACAGCCGCTATTGAGACCTGCATTTTATGCTTGAATGCGAAAGCTGCAACTTTATTCTCTGACTAGCGAATGCAACGGAAGACCTCCTGATCGCGTACTCCCTAACAGAAGAAGAGACGGGTAGCATACTATACCGTCATTACTCCCGACCGATGGACGCACTAATACTTCGTTTACCACATCCTCTTGGCCACTAGTAGCGACAGGCTTTGCACCTCTGACCTCAGAAAATGATGCCATCTGTAAGAGGACGCCCCATTCCCCTGAACTCGTGTCCAAATCTAAGCAGCCCGCAAGAAGCTCCTTCCAAAACGTCCGCTATGGAGGGTTTGATGTTGCTTTTACCCGATTTAACTTCTCTATTTTTCTCTCATTTTCGGGAGGCGACGGACCTGGTGTGTAGGCAGCGGGGCCGTTTCTCTGGCCGTGCGCCAGGCCCCGAGCTGTCGGCGCGGTGGCGCGTAGTTCGAATTATCCGAGGAGGAGGCCCGTCGCGTTGTAATTAACGGGATTTTCAATAAAACGGGATTTTCAATACTATGGAGACGTGGCCGGACCAAATCGCACAGTTCGAATTATCCCTAAACTCGAATAATGAAGTTTGAACGAACGAGCGTTCACTGTACAAGGCGGTGCAAAATAATTTTTTAACTTCCCATGTAGCCACTGCACCAGCGTTGGCGTGATGGGAAGAGCGCTAAATAGCTGGTTAGCCGATATTCTGCGTCCGTGCGAACGTCCCCAACCTTCCAGATCGAGAGGGACAAAGCGCCGATCTGCCCCGCCACTTCTTCCTCCGCCGTCCGGTGGCGGCGTGGAGCTCGGTTTCCCCACCGTGTCCGTGAACCACGACTATCGCCGCTGCGCAGCCCGGTGCTCTGCCCATCTTGTTCAGCGAACAACGGCGACCCTTTCCTTCAGTCATGGCACGTCGGCAGTGTGCGGTGGTCGACTGTGTTCCCGAAGACCGCGGCGCCTAAAGAGAGCGAAAGACGCCTCTATTGATCACCCGCCACCAAAAGGGACTCGCGTCGAATGCGTGTCAGGTGGACGGTGTCTTTGCACGGCCACGGGCAATGCTCGATTTGTTGGGTGGGGGGCAACTGCAGAAGAGCTGGTTGCGCCAGACAGCCGCAATAACGCGAGGACCTCTTGCTACCCAAAGTACTGGCGTCTGCTGCAGAATTGCCAGTGCACTCGTCTGCGTAAGGGCGGAGAAATACTCCCGATGATGGTTCCGTCGACCACCTGGTATGTTTGCGGTGAGTGCAAAAACGAGACACCCTGCCAAAGCGACGTTTGCCGCGGGACAAATAGCCTAGATGGCTCAATTATTCAGTTCACTGCATTGTGTCTTGAGGCCCGATCACCCCGCAGTCTAAAGCACCATACAAACATTTGTCGGCGTGCGCGGTTTGACTTTACCTGGGCAACAGCCGTGCACTACACTCGGTTAACAGGGCTCCACGAACAATTATAAATGTAGGGGTAGTTCTGCATTTCTCGCTCATAGCTGTCTCTGATAGCTGCTATTATCTTAGACAGCGACGAACGACGACGCGCAATGGGCCTACTCACGTGACACATCTCTAGGGGAACCAAAAGTTCCCATATATAAACCACTAATACGCCCTCTGCTTGAATACGCATCGCCAGTTTGGAACCCGTAAACTGTGCAACATAAGCTAGGCTGAATGCGTTCAAAATACAGCTGTTTGTCATGTCTGCCGTCGATTTGGTTTCGTATTTACACCAAATACCAGACTTTCTTGCATACGACTGATACCTCTAGCTGTATATCGCAATTCTTAGTCGGCATACTTTTGGTGTGTCATCAATTCGTGCTTTCGCCTTTGTGAAACCTATCAAACAACCTTTGTTCAATCATCCACTACACGTAGTCGTCAGCCCCCTTACGTTATCCCGTATTCTGCTCCGCCTTAATATATTCATTGTAATTTTTTCCCGAACGCAATAGAAAAATGAAGTTCACCATCGGGCACAACCGGCCCCTCACCTTTGAGGAATTTGCGTCTGGTATTGAGAGTTGTGACGCATTTTTACCAGCGTAACAAGGTGCGAACCAGCGTTGGTTCGCAACGTCGTATTGTCTCGTTGGTGCGAATTGCAATGGCACTCACAGGCTGCCGAAGGTACCTGCATATAAAATTTACTCTCGCTTTGAGCATAAGCCTGTCAGCCCAAACGAAGTTGCATGAACGCCCGCCGCTGCGGTGATTGGCACGAAAACAGGAGCCACACCCACGGGTCTGAATTTGTAAGCATAAGTGGGGTTGTAATATATGTGTATTAATAGGCACATATGTATGAATTGCATGTTTTTACTGAGGGTCCCATACTCCTATTTGCCTTGGGCTAAAACTAAAAAGAAATAGCCAGACCTAACCGGAATGTTGGCACCTGCATATTATCTTCCGCCATGCGTAATTCCAACAAGTATTTCTTGATCGATTTATTGTAGGGTTTAACTCGCCGACGCTACGCAGGCGATGATGCGCGCCGTACTGGAGGGCTCCGGATTAATTTTGACCCCCTGGGGATCTTTAACGTGCGCCGAAATCTCATACACGGCCTTTTTGCTTTGCGCCTCCATCAGAAAAGCGGCCGCCGCAGGCCGGGAATCGAACCCGCGACCTCCTGCTTAGCAGCGCAACGCCTTAGCCACTGAGCCACCGGGGCGGGTAACAAGTACTTCTTTCATGATTGGGAATGCGGTTGTTTTTAATTGGTCAACCTTTAAATTCTTGGTCCAATCGCCAAGAGATCAATAGACGGTTTCGGAGCACCTAGTTACACCCTTAATCTGTAATTTTATTCCTACACGACTTGCAGGGAAATATTTTCTTGAAGAAACAAAAGCCCGCAAATCATGCGCAATACGAAATAAAACGCCAAGTGATTAGGGGTACAAGAGCAAGTACCGACACGCCTTCACTCGAGCTGTGTCGTGTATAGCGGCTTCATTTTGTTTATATCCTTATTTTAAAGGGCGTCGCCGTGTAATTGGTCGATAAACTCGTCGTACGCCAAGTAATATCATTCGCTGTATCGACGATGCCCACCTGTCTTATGGCTCGTCCAGAGCACGTCAAAGTGGCATGTGCACCCGCCGGAAAATTTGGCAGCCTGTATTGACGGACATTTCAAGAGACAAATTCGTGCTTCGATATTGCGTGGTCGAGACGAGTGTTGAAAATTTTATCGCTAAGTCCTGATTTGCCCTGTTTAAGTATCCGGTCGTGCCACGCTTGTCAACGTGTCATTGGCGGCCGCTCAAGTGACTCCTCCGAACAGCCTGAAGCCCTGCACCGCGCCTTAATAACAAAACTCAGGTGTCAAAGCCCGTTTGGGAGTTCTGGATTAGCGGCATTTATTTCATCTTTCGGGTATTTCGCAGTCTTTGTTCCTTTTCGATAAAAACAATCAGCCAAATCCTATCACTTTCGGAGGAAAAGCCTGGTTCGGGCAATTTGGCAGCACTTTACGACTTTTTATCGACACCTCTACCGTTAAATCTATAAATAAAAGCCTGACTGAAAATGACAAACTTTTTTCCACTGAAAAATAAATATAGGTTGTAACTACACATGACATATGCAGGTTGTGTGGTTCCGCTAGCACGCCTAACATATTTAGTATCTGGTGGTCATTTGGGACTCATTGGACGTATATTTTGACCAGAGCGCCGTGGAAGGTTTGCCGACATGCCTCATCTATTTCCCAGTCACTAGTAAAGAATCACGCGATCGTTTTGAGTCTGCCAGTTGTCAATCGACGCAGCAGCACATGCTTCTGGCGCCTGACGTGTTCCTGCCCGAGTGGGGTGATATCAACGTCATCCAGGGTGCAGACGCTTTGCTTCTTACGCGCTGGCCGAACTGCTGCCGTGGAACATAATTCGACCGCTTGCGCAACCTTGCTAGCTGTGTGGTCGGTGGCCTGGCCGTTCGCAGCAGGGCTGCTCTGTTTGCCCATCTCGTTTGGCGGTGTCCGCTTTCAGGTGCATTAGGGCTTCTTCTCCGACTCGGCTTTCTTTGCTCTTCCCGACCAACGCAGTGGCGTAGTGGCGCGCTCCGCAGCGGGGTGTGAGAAATGACGCCGAGATACCGCCGCCATGCGGGGAAGTGTGCACAATCGCCACTCTGTAATTGATTCTTTCGTACACCCTAACACTGTCTTCCAACTTTGGCCACGTATGCGATGCCAGTGATTGCGACCACTTTGTTTTTTGCAGCCCGATTTCTTTTCTTTCAGTCGGGTGAGCTTTGTTTCTGGTATAATTTCTGCAGGAAGTGCGTCTGTGCTTCCTCCTTTTTTTGGCGACTGCGATTTCTCGAGAAAACCTTATATAACGTACCTCACTGCTGTCAAATGTAAATTTAAAGACTCCAAGGCAAAGAGCGAGCGCACAGAAGAGGTAGGCATTAACCGAAGGAACCCAGGGTTGCTGTTGTACACGTACGATGGGAATTGCAGGGGAACGGAAGGTGGACGGAACGTATTCAGGTGGACGTACAATCAGTTCAGAAGATGGCCCGACGTGCCCCGTGGCACGCATCACGAGCACTGCAATCGTCCCTAGGTAGGCGCCTTTGTCGCTTTCTGGGAGGTAAACGCTAGAAAGGCGCCCAAAACAGTTCTTGCATCCAGCGGGTGGTTGTCAACTTCGCGATGAATGCAGGACACCTGCCCCCGTGGCTTTCGAAACAGGCCCCATGGTTACACACAGGAGGCGTTCAACTGTCTCGTCACAGTAGTTATCGCCGGCTACGTGCGCAGACGTTGCAGGAAATAAATAAAAGTGATTGCGAATTACCATCAGGCTGCAAGCGGCTCGGCAAAGTTGCTTCGAATTGAGGTAGACCGGCCGAAAGACACCGACGAAGGTTAGGGGCCAGGCTGGGCGCTGACCCGCCGCGGTGGCTCAGTGGCCAAAGCGTTGCGCTGCTGAGCACGAGGTCGCGGGTTCGATTCCCGGCCGCGGCGGCCGCTTTTCTGATGGCGGCGAAAAGCAAAAACGCCAGCGTGTGCGAGATTTCGGCGCACGTTAAAGATTTACCCAAGGTGGTCAAACTTAATCCGGAGCTCTCCACTACGGCGCGCGTCATCGCCTGCGTTGCGTCGGCGCGTTAAACCCTACAATCAATCAATCAATCAATCAATCCATCAATCAATCAATCAATCAATCAATCAATCAATCAATCAATCAATCAATCAATCATTGAATCAATCATTGAATCAATCATTGAATCAATCATTGAATCAATCAATCAATCAATCAATCAATCAATCAATCAATCATTGAATCAATGAATCAATCAATCATTGAATCAATGAATCAATCAATCATTGAATCAATGAATCAATCAATCATTGAATCAATGAATCAATCAATCAATGAATGAATCAATCAGGGTGTGCGCTGCAGCGTTTTCTGACTCGGCCTACTAAGTGCGGAAACACATTACCGACCTCTTAACTACAATTCATTCAAACAAATCCCGCTAGCGAGAGCGCTCTGTGTGCGCGGCAACCACGTTCGACGTTTACATTGGCACCGCCCTTCAAACTCTGCTCCTTATGGTGCACGGAACCACTGCGACATTTGCCGCCCTTTGGGTGCCGCGTTAACCTACGCTTGCATGCAATTCAACACATGTGAACGGGCTGTCTTATTACAAGCACATAGTCTAAAAAGGACACTTTTTTACCGCTTCGCCGACCTGCATCGGATATTGGCCCGTCCAGAGCACAATGGGCATCTTCGATTTACCATCCTGGACGGTCCTCGGGCAGTCTGAGGACTGCGTTCGGACCGGAAGTCCCATAGGAATATTTGAGAAAATCGTGGGCTGGATCACGTCTCGGGCAGTGCGCGGATGATCTAGGACTTATAAAAGAGGCCCAATATCGGCGTTCGCCACCGCAAGTTTGTACGGTGCAAGACAAGCGGCGAATTCAAACTTGGAGGCGCGTGTAGCGCGCTCTGCTAGAATAAACTTTTCATTCCGAGTGATTTTAAGCAGCCACATGTGGCGTGATTTCAGTCAGCGTACATGGTTCAGCGCAACAGTTACGGATATTCTCCTCAATAAGAAGTGGCCGTATTCTGGGGAGGAGTTAGGAACGAGAAATAAACGCCCCTCTGAAGCTGCGGTGAGACACCTTCAGCGTAAGCAGCACATTGAAGCTTGATAACGACCAAAGGTGCAGTAGTTGGTTTGAAAGGGACCCTGAAACACTGTTTTAGACTTTTCTCCATGGCTCAAATGCTTTCAGAAAGCACTCAACGAGCGCATCCAGTGCTTAAAATAAATGGTCACAAACAACCGCAGCCCAAAATTACTCCTCTAAGTCCATTAGATAGCTCGCAAAATTGCTCCATTCTTTTCTCCCTTTCCCGTTGTGGACTGTTTCTGCGCTCGAATTACGTCACCCGAGCTTTGCTACAGCTATTGGCTGTCTGTATTTCAGTGGCAGCAACAAGAACGTATTCGATGGCCATGTTCAATTGATTGATTGTAGGCTTTAACGCGCCGATGCAACGCAGGCGATGAGGCGCACCGTGGTGGAGGGATCCGGAATAATTTTAGCCATGCACCTGCGGATGTTTAACGTGCGCCGAAATCTCGTACACGCGGGCGTTTTTGTTTTTCACCTCCATCAGAAAGCCATGTTTAATGAAATTCTTCAAAAAACCAAAGGAGAAGTTAGAAGGCGTGTACGCTAAGAGGAGCATATCACGCAGTGCCGCGCTGTGTTGACGATAACCGCAGCTTTCCCAGTGCTTACAGACACGAAGGAAAGAGTGCGAGCGTTTGCCGGTGGTGTTGCAGGGTCCCTTTAACGAATTCAATGAAACGAAAGTTACGGCCACCCATCACAGCCATACTCACCCACTGTGTACCTACCAGTATATCAGCTATGTGCAGCTTCATACGGTGTAAATTAGGATATGACTATGACAACTCTATCTCATGACCCAAATACAAATAAGAAAACTTTCACCTATTCTTTTTACCAAAATTCCGGAGCGAGGAGAGAGAGAGAGAGAGAGAGAGAGAGAGAGAGAGAGAGAGAGAGAGAGAGAGAGAGAGAGAGAGAGAGAGAGAGAGAGAGAGAGAGAGAGAATAAATGTCTATGTGTCGAGCAGAGCTGTTATGAACCTCGATCCGTGCAAAGTATTCCTACTCCGGGATTCCTTTGCTTCGACTAGCTGAAGGTGCATCTGGGTATCCGGGACTGTACTGGCCTCGCAATGCTCGAAGGATGGGTTGAAAGTTGGGGCAAGCATGGTGGAGGGCCTGCGTATACCATGTGGTTTAGCGAGCCAGGCTGGGGACAGTAAGCGCAGAGGGACGAATTTTGGGGTGGCGAAGATAAGGTGGAGGCGGGTGGGTTGGGGTTAGGTGTTTGTCGGAGTCGCCGCCAAGCTTTGGCTTCCTTCCGGGAGAGGCGCCAGTGTGGTGAATTCCGCCTTTTAATTAAAAGCAGAAACTTCACTTGCGCGCTAACACATGACGACAACAGTTGAGAATGCGAGACACAGTGGAACTGACAGTTGCCCTTTGTGTGGCGTTTCCATTTATTGTTATAGCGTCTTTTTGCGCAAGTGAACATTCAGTATGGAATACCAACTCGGTCAGATATACACAGTATTAATTAAAGGTGCTGGGACTTTTGCGAGCTGTTTGCCATACAGAGTAGACACTCGTTAAAGCAAACTCAGTTATGAATTTTATGGTTAAGGATAACTCTTCTGGCCTATTGGTCGTGCACAATGCAAAAAAAAAAGTCTGTGTAATACGAATTTCTTATATTCCGAACAAATTTTCATGCTCCCTTCGAGTTAGTGTTAGCGGGAGCTCAGTGCACAAGAGTTGTTTTCAGTGGCATAAGGAACACTAGTATTGAAGTAGTACAGGGCTCGCAAATATTTCGAGTTATCTTCGCACTGTCGTGAACACACGCTGCGGACAAGAGCGTTTATTTTTTTGTAATTATTTTGTAATTGTGTTGGTAATTCTTCCTCTGACGCGCATCATAGCATGTATGCACCATTTTTACATTGGTATTTTTGCGCTCGCCTGCAGTGGCAGCTTAAAACATTGCCAGACGTTCACTTTTTCGAAAGGATAACTACGGCTACATAATACGCGAATGGGTTTTTACAGCAAAGCTGTATACCTCTACCCCTTCCCCTGAACGCTTTCGCCACCGTGGGCAAAAACGATCTCTGCGGACAAAAATGCCGAGGCCTGAGACGCCGCGCGCATGCGTCAGGCTAATGAGGGATGCAACATGGAGCCCAGAATTCGCTTGAGAAAACCACAAAGCAAGCATCGAAGCCGCATTATGGATGATAAGGCGCCTGTGAACAGTGGGGCATCCACCATGTGTTTTTGCACATGATCGTACCTCGATTTGACGATGAGGAACTGTTGGAAGTCTACAGTGGCGAGGATGAGCTTGCAGAACACTTGCCCACTCCGTGGAATGGTTTCCATGATGAACACGACGATATCGATTAACATGCCGATGGCTACTACTAGCACAGTGCAAGGACACGACGGAACATGTGAACAAACGATTTCAAATTTCTTCAACTGCATGGTGATGTGTCCTCCACTGCCCACGTATAAAGAAGTCCTGCAGCTTCGCTGTGGTTCAAGCCTTGCGTGACTTAGTGCAAGCGTTCCCCAATTTTCTTCTTTTTTTGAAGGGGGGGGGGGGGGGTTAGGGGGAAGGGGTTGAGTTTCGCGTAATGGCCTGTACCGTAATCTTTGTGTAGGCGTCTGTCCAACCGTGTGTCTTTCGACGCTGCCGAAGCCTCCCTCCCCAGCCCCTTCTTCTGTGTCACAGCGAGAAATGAGAGGAAGGTGGAAACCTGGAAGCGACACTTGTTTCGCATTGTTCATTGCCACCGCTGTTGCGGCAAAATATTCCCAATGAAACGACGCAGAAAAAGGAGAAGTCGCCATGGCACAGAACTATGGTCAAGTGCATCTCGTAGATGGTATGATGAGTGTTCGCGGCTCAGCGATTGCTCTTGCTTATTGTGACACTTCGATCTGACTACGACCACAATCAGTTGTAATGAGCGGTACCCTCATGCTGCAATAATTTGTTCCTGAGTGTGTGTGTGCCGTGGCGACGCAGAGAAGAATAAGTTGCCATCTTTCGCGATGGCTCGCCTAACCGCAACATTATAGCATAATTACGAAAAAGAGTGCCCACAAATATCGTTGGGGAAGACGTTGAAGAAATAACGCGAGTAGCACCTGTTTCGTAAGAAATACACAGGCTTCGGCAACAGTGTTCCCTTTTCTTTTTTGTTTGCTTTGGATATTTTGTTTTTATTTTATTCCGCAGCTGCCAACTAAATACATAACAAGAGACGGTACACCGAGGCGAGAATATTCCTTCGCTTTTTGTGCTCTGCATTTTACTATTTGCTCCTACGTTTTCCGGTATGAAGATGGATGATGGAATTATCGATATCTTCTTTATTCTCTACGTCGCTGCTCGTGTTTATCGTTCCACACGAGAATTGATTTTTTTTGTGCACCCTCCACGCAATCAATCTTTGTCGCCCTTTTTCGGAACTTTGTTTTTAAGACATCTGTTTTTTTCACGTCGTTCGCGTCGCGCACTCAATTTTCCCTCAGCCATATTTCCTCGGCCTTCTTTTTACACTGCCGCTTCTTTCGGAACAGCGCTGTGCTGCACTTTTGTTGTTGCACCCGTCTCGCTAAAACATTTTAATTTATATCTTAGTCATAAACAATCACGCGTACCCGCGCGTCTTTCTTGCTTGTTATCATCGCCTAATTCTCTCGGTTTTTTTTTTTCACCACTCCCTTTTTTTCCCCTGCCTTATTCGTCTCTTCTCGCCGCCACGTTCCTCTTGTCGCTTTTAGCTCTTACTTTAGCGCTTCGCCTCGTCCATTTGCACCTAGCCCGTCCCATGCATCATGTATTTCTGGCTGTTTCGAAACCCATGAGCAGTGCGGAGCCTCTTTCCCGGGGCAACGCATGCGCGCATCCGTCCACTCCTTTCGCGGCGTCCATCTTTCTTCGCCCTCGCCTTTATATCTTCCCTCTGTCCCGCCCAGCCTCTTCTGTCCGCGGCAACTTCTTGACCCGCTGTCTATATTCCGTCTTCTTCCGTTGCCGCGCTGTTTGTCGCCACCATAAAACGCCACTTGTCTTGCGTTGTTGTCGCGTGATCGATTTGCGGTGCGTCTTGGGTGCAGCGCCGCTTCTCCTCCCGTGTCCGCTCTCGCGCCAGCGGACTTCCCGTCGATACCAGCGTCCACGTTCCTTGCCCCTACTTTCTGCTCCTTCTCTGCGTCGGTCCGTCCCTTTGCTTGTTGCTCTGTTCTTTGGCGCGTAAATCCCGCTGTTCCTTTGAACGGGGCTCCGCCCAAGCGCCGAGAGTTCACTCCCGACCTTTGTCATTGTTATTTAACGCGCGCACAGGGCTACCTTTGTCCCCTCAACGTGTTATCCTGCCGCGGCAGGAATTCTCCCAAGACGAGGGACGGTAGTACGGAATTCCTGGGCATACAGGGGGTATGGGAAGTCGTTAGGCCATAGTCAAATAAAACAAAGAAAGAACATGTAATCTGTCAAATTTCCTCTCATGCCTAAACCAATGTTTATTGAGTCAGTCTCAGCTAGAAAATTAGAAATCGATCTTCGGCTGTTTACAGATTCGAACTCAGATTCGAGGGGAGAGAGGCTGCCTTTCCTCTCCTCCTCAAGATTCCGATGGTAAGGAAGAGAGAGAGAGATCACTTTATTGAGCCTTAACCGGGTTCACAGGAGCGGCGTGGCCGTCGGTCTGAGGCCGGCGGCGACGTTGTCAGCGCGGGTGACGAGACGTCCGCTGCATTCATTATCCAATGCCGGTGGCAAGCTTCTTGTGGCCTGCCTGTAGGCACTATTTAAAGATTGCTTATGGACTAGTCAATCCTGGACTTGCACAAGTTGCGATCGGGTGAGCCTCTCAGGAGTACAAACCAGGATGGGACTCAAGCAGCAGGGTGCGAAACTGGCCAGCGGATAGCTGACTAGTGTGCACAGCGAAGCCACTGCGTGTTTCATTCCTAACTTACGCGCGATGTAATCAGACGAGGTGAACCCATGAACGCTGCAGGATTCATGAAATATTTCGTCATTCATTGCAGCATACCAAGTGCCTCGCAGACATTGCATAGCGCAGCCCCAAATGGACGCGTCGCCAACCTCTTCAGAGGTCACCTACGTCGCCAGCGCAAAGGTAGTCGCGCTCCCGATATACATCGTACAACTGTTCGGCTTCAACGGGTTGCCTAATGATTAGTAGTTAAAGGGAGTGGGGCAAACAGACAGCTAAAAATAACCCACGGAACGCATGTTATTTAATGATGCCCTACGCCATTTAATAAATGCGGTATCGAAAAATTCCAGAGCAAAAGGATTACATCGTGTAAAATTTGAAAACCACAGCGTGCAAAAAAATGGCGAGCAGCAGGAGTCAACAAAACAGTAAAAAACGAGAAAAGTGCAGTGTCATCGCCTATGTAAACGAAGTAAATGTCTCACAGCAAAACAGGCAAACTTGTGGCCATTTCCCCTTCATCAGTCTGTGCGTTGAGTTCGTATCTCACGTACAGCAAGTGTTCAGTATACCAGTGATAGAAATTCCGAGATTACACACTTACGATTCTGCGCGCCGCTACCATGTTCGCACGTCCCGCAAGTTTTGCGGAGTGCCCCGGTGTGTAAGAAAGCTGCCTCGGACAATCCGCAACATCCCTGAGTACGGCCGGCGCGGGTGCCTCACGATCAAACTTCGTTGGCTGCAAAACGGATCGTGTATCGACCTGCCCGAACGATAGGGACGCCGCACCCGAGACCTCCTGTCCATCTCTTAGACTTGGCGTGCGCCGCTACTGCCGCCCCCTCACGATCTCTGAAAAGTGTTGTGTTTGTCTGTACTGTCTTCGCGCCGTGTGCAAAAGCACTAGAACTGTTTGACCATTAGAGCTTGGGGCAAAAATACGTGGTGCCTCGAGCGCAGAATTCCGTTTGTTTTGGAGCAGCGAATCCATGCAGGCGCTCTGCTCGAGTCCTGTACTGTAACCACGCCCAGAAGGATATTGTTCCTGTATTGCTTCGGCTACTCTCTCGCCGTGCAGTAAACCAGTTAAGTTTGTCTTCCGCTTCTTGTCGTCATCACCATGGCCGCAACCTTTGCTGGCCGCTCACCACCACGCTACCACGCATGACGGAGGCGACAGAGCCCCGTTCTGGGATGCCTTCCCGACGGTAACAACTACTTGCCAGAGGTGGGATGGCAGCGCCATAACCAGACGAAGCCGTTTGTTTACCCAGGTTTGCCACTAGATAAGCGAAATTCAATAGTACAAAAAATTGCACAGAAATTCTGAGTACTGTTTAGTAGTGCGCCAGCATTCTAACGCCACTCCAATTTGTTTTGGTTGTTGTTTTTAGTTCGCGTTAAGGCCGTTCTACATGGTGCAATTTTCCCGGCGAATTCGCAGATGCGGGCCGCTCGTGCGGCAAAACGATCGTTTTTCGTTGCTGCGGCAAAGTGCCAAATGTTTGGAACGATCGAGCATCCGCGGCGAACACCGCTTGTGCGGCGTAGAGGGGAAAGACCTGCGACCAATAGGACTGCGACCAATAGGAACACAGCTAGGTGAGGGTCGCGGCATTACTATTTGCACGCTCGGCAACCGGATGGCGTTGCTTGCATACGCGCGGCACAAGCGAGGGCGCAGCAAAACGTGCACCCGTTTGTTCACAACATGATGTCGCGCGCCGTTTAAACGAATGCTTAATCGGTGTCCACGGAAGTCACGGATATAACAGCAGTTCGGAAGAAGTACAGAAGAACCGAAGAAGAACCGTCCGAGAGACACCAAAATGTGCTAGGCACGCACAACAAGTAGAACAAGCGAACCCAGGGTAGCTTGCTGTGTTTGTCTTCTCTGCTTTGTGTGAGTATATTGAAAAATAATGGCCGATTATGATATGAAGCCTCAAATAACTCATTTTTACTGCAAAATAGTCAGAAGCAACTTGCCCGGAAAGTACAATAAACCTGTTTTTATTTAAATCACAATAAGATTTGCTTGTGGCAGACGTAATTCGGTGTGCAAACAATGTGCCTCTGAAATGAGAAAATCGCAACGTTCGCAGGCCATGTAGACATTTCCGGGCATTTCGAACTTCGCCAGTGCGAATATTCGTTCCGCCGAATTCGCAGACGAAAAACGCACCATGTAGACCGGGCGTTAGACTGTACGTGGCTATACGTTGCTATATGGGGCGGCTTTTATTTCCATTTAGCGAATTTCTTGCTTTTCCGGTATTTTTACCAACGATCCACATTTCTGTTTACATAACGATTGGATGTTTTATCTCCCCCATTTCCGGAGATACCAGCCCTTACACGGTTAGTGCTTCTGCTTTGTTTTTTCATGTTTCTTGCTTTTTGGATTTATATTAACACGAGTGTTGTATTGCCATATACACGAAGATTTCGCTGACGTCACATTCGTCACGGAAATGACGCCAGTACACCTTTGCCGAAGCGACCCGCCAGCAGGACGTCGCTCGCCGAGCACACCCAAAAGACAGCCGCCGACCGCAAATCACGCTCATCTGCAGATTTCGCTGCACATTTCACTTTCGTGTCTTACGGATTCCTATGACAGAGGAATCAACCACAGTTTTTTTACTTAATCGCGTAACGGCGGGGGTTTCGACAGGCAATCGAGATTTTGTTGGGTAATTTTCCTTAGCTTTAGCTTTTCTTTCTTTTCTTCAAGAATTGACGCTGCTAAGTTTTTCTTCGCAAGTTACGCATTTCTGTGCGGGTACACGGCGTTACACGACTGGGTTACTTTTTAGGATTTTTCGTCTTTCTATTTCTTTCTTCCGGATTCCTGTATTGTTCCTTCATCACTTGGGCAGGGTGTAAAAATTCAAAGTTTGTGACTACGTTGTACATTTTTTTGTTTTGTTTCTTTTGATAAATCGTGATTCGCACTATTTTAGCGGCTGCGTGTGTGGACATTGACAACTCCGCATTTTTCTGCTATACAAGGCGCGACATGGTTGTTGCCCTCGGCAGAATTCTCATGCAGCATACAGATTTCCATCCCAATTCCACGGCCTGCGTTATACGCTTGTTATGAACTCAAAACTTGCGACTTATGACTGCAGAGAAATATCGAGGCCAGTAAATTTCCCACGCAATTCTGCAGTCATAGGCATATTCCGAGCACTCGTCACCGTCCTGTGCTCCGCCATCGCAAGCACACCGATAATGCCTTCGGTGCAGTTTCCTCGCGAGCTGCAACGAAGCCATTAAATGACCGCGAAGAAGAGCGATAAAAAAGGCCCATTGCTTCCGTCGTATTCTTCGGAACAGCTCGTGACGCCGTGATGTGTGTCCTACAGTCCCATGTTCCCCGGATTTTCTGCATTCGAAGAGCCAAGGCCTTTGCAGCTACATTTTTTTCGCCGTAATGGCGTCCTGCACTTTCGCTCTTTCGACTCACAATAGAGGCGTAGACGTACTTTCGCATTCAGGGCCAGATTTAGATGGGACCATCTCCTTGCTTCCGCTCCATTAGCATATATTCCTCGGTAGGCAACAATGTCCATACTGGGCCCAGATAGCATTCATTGCGTCTTTACTTTTCCCTATTCACTGTCCGTGTTAGTCCCTTTTTTCTCTCCCTCTCGCTTTACGGCATGCTTCTGTGTGACTTTAATATCCGTCCCTCGGCTACAGGAAGGCGCACTGCCTCTGTGCCATTTCCGGTCCTGATTCGGGTTCTTTAGCTTCAGGAATAAAATTTCCAAGCCCCAGGGAAAACATGTTTAATGGTCTTGTTTAATATGCTACGACTGTCGATCCCGTTAAATTTGTTTTTTTTTTGTCTTTGCTTTCCGTCTTTTAAAAGCGGCTTCGCTTTGCTTCATCATACCGGCGATTCGTACGCCTCCAGTTTCATATTCGGCTTCTTTTTCTGTATATATGTACCTGTAAATATATATTGTTTTCTGTTCGCTGAGTAAGGAAAAGCGCTCCCAGCGACTTGCAACTGATACTGCCTTGCGCTGTCGTAACCGCCAAAGTTGCTAATCTCATTCGTGCGTCGAGTTATCTGCCTTCTCCTACTTCTCGTTCTGCCTGTTACCCTAGTGGTTTAAAGGGTCCCTGTTCTCCGCATTATACATGCCCGTCCCTTCCTCCTTCCTCCATAGGATGTGAAAGATATCCTATGAGGATATCTTTCACATCACTTTTGCTTCCTGATCTGGTATCCTATCAGTAAAGGTTACTTTCTGTTCTCGCCTTCCTACAGCTTAATCTGCGGTTATCTTGGTGAGCTTGTCATTCAGTAAGCGTACGTTTTGTTGCTGTTCGGTTAGGGCCACGAATTCGTTTTGAAGCGTTAATCTAAACTCCTGCGCTATCCCTCCTATTGACTGCAAGTTTGTGTCCTTCTCAGTAGTTTCACCCTTTCTCTTCTCAGATCAAGCCAAATTCTCCATCTCACCAGCCCGTCACCATTGCTATTGTGCATTACTTGGATTCGCGCTTAAAATGTTGTCAACTTCATTTTAGTTTCACTGATTAGATTTTTTGTGCGAAATTCCACTTCATTCGTTTGCAGACGAATCCATGCATTGGCCTCTGGTTATTTCTCTCCGAGAATACAACGAATACATCTACTCGGCCATTCCTACTGCCTACTATACCGAGGTTTCCCACTGTATGTTTTTTTACCTGTTACCTCCTATCTTTGCGTTAGTCTCCCATCACAGTAGTCCAATGATTGTTTGGATTATTATTTGTGATTCCACATACTCGTGCAGCCTGTCATAACATCACCTCCGTAGCTAGACGCTGGCGAAAAATCTTGTACAACCTACATTTTGTCTATTTATTTTGATCGCAATGGCCATGACCCTATCACTACTGTTATAAAGTATGTAGATTCCTTCCCCATTGAACGCTCTCTCTTTGTGGATAAAGCACCTTCCTGTATTCGTGTCCTCGGTAGCACAGAAGAGGCCCGCCATTCAGAATCTTCTTGTTTCATCTGCTCTTTCTGCATTTCATCCTATGATAGGCCATGCAACGCTAAGAGCTCATTTACTAGCACGGCTTAACTACCTCGCTCCACAGTGTCCTAGTGTTAAACGCTCCCCGCACGGGGCACCTTGAGCAATCTTGGTGACGGTATTGGCGACACCGCGGACCCCAAGCCCCCATACTCACGCTGTAATCTACCGTGGCTAGGAGTTGAAAGGTGAAGGGCAGAAACCGCAAGCCGTGGCCCAGCTCGTCGCGGCGCACATTCTCGCCGCCGCCAAAAAGTCAATTCCCCAGGCCTCTGGAGCCCCGCGTATCCCGAGAAGGCCCTGGTGGAATGACGACTGCAGGCGTGCGCGGGAGGCCCAGAACAAGGCGTGCGACATACTCCGTAGATACCCCACAAGTTTTAACCTTATTTCTTTCAAAACAGCAAAGGCATTAGGTAAGCGTGTGCACCGTGAGGCAAAAAGGGAGAGTTGGTGCGCCTTTCTCACATGCATAAATTCATACACGGACACCCACAAGATATGGACCCGAATACGTAAACTAAAAGGACATCAAACACAGTCTGCCCCTGGTTAGCACGACAGGGCACACACTGGACGATCAGGCTAACACACTTGCGCACCACTTCCATCACGTGTCGAGTTCTGCACACTACACAAACACTTTCATGCAACACGAAACATCTGCCGAAAAGGAGACTATACGCGACAAGAACAAGTCAGTCTGCATACAACTCTGAATTTACACTCCATGAGCTGAAGATTGCTCTTGCCACTTGTAAGGCTTCAGCTCCAGGCGCAGACAACATTACATACACTATGATTCAACACCTACACGCAGACACCCTTGAGACACTCCTGCACCTACACAACCAAATATGGCTATCGGGGCACCTTCCAAGGCCTTGGAGGGAGCCCATATTTGTGGCTTTTCTGAAAGAAGGGAAGTACCGTTCTTCTCCCGCAAACTATAGAACCATAGCCGTGACAAGCTGCCTGTGCAAGCTCTTCGAGAAGATGATTAACCGGAGGCTCATGTACTTCCTTGAATACAGTGGTCTTCTCGAGAGCTGCCAGGCAGGCTTCGGGGCAGGGCGATCTACAAATGTTCAGCTTGTTGCATTAGAATCATACATTAAAGATGCCTTTATACACAAACAATGTTGCATGGCCGTATTTTTTGAAATGAAAAAAGCGTATTATACGGCATGGCGTTACGGCATTCTTGCAGACTTAAAATCCTATGGTGTAACAGGTAATATGTTCAACACTCTTGATAGTTACTTGTCCAAACGAACATTTCGTGTCAGAGTCGCGTCGGCACTGTCAAAAGTTCACATTCAAGAAAATGGCGTTCCTCTAGGTGGAGTTTTGAGCTGCACGCTGTTTATCGTCAAGATGAATTCGCTTCGGAAAGCATTGCCTCCATCGATCTCCTGTTTAATGTTTGTGGATGATGTACAAATATCTTTTAAATCTTGTAACATATCTATATGGGAACGTCAAGTCCAGCTTGGGGTAAAGAAACATTCTCGCTGGGCAGATGAAAATGGTTTCAAACTTAATCCCACGAAAAGTACCTGTGTTGTATTCTCAAGGAGACGCGGAGTAAGGCCCGATCCTGAAATAACCCAATCCCCGTTAAAAAGGAACACAAGTTTTTGGGTGTGGTGATAGATGCAAAACGCACATTCATCTCTCACATAAAACAATTCAAACAAAAATGTGTAAAAACAATGAATATTTTGAAAGTCCTATCTCACCAATCATACGGGGCAGATAAACAACTCCTGCTGCGCCTTTATACCGCTTTGGTGGGGTCTCGTTTGGATTACGGTAGTGTTGTCTACGGGTCGGCAACAAAAACAGCGCTAAAAATTCTCGACCCAGTGCTTCACTTGGGGCTTCGCCTCTCGTGTGGTGCTTTCCGTACAAGCCCTGTCCAAAGCCTGTATGTGGAATGTGACAAATGGTGCCTCGACTACCAGCGAATTTATGTTGATCTTTTATATGCTTGTAAAATATCAATTGACAACCATCCTTAAAAGGATGGTTGTCAATTGTTTTTATGGATACATCCACGTCACAGCTCTTTTTAAATCGCCCTTCCGTTTCGGTTCCCTTCTCAGAAAGAGTGAGCGATGAGGCGCCTTTACTTAGTGTCTCCTTTATAAACATCTTGAAATCATCTTGTATTGATTTTATAGCACCATGGCAACTTCGCCGTGTGTCGTGTGACTTATCTTTCATCCAACTCGATAAAAATAGGGTACCGAGAAATGCGATTCTGCAGCACTTTGTCACTGCAGGAGAAGTACCAGTGTACAGAATTTTACAGCGACGCCTCCAAAACTGCCTCCGCCGTGTCATGTGCTGCGTACGGACCCAATTTTAAAGTTGCTGAGACCGTGAATATAACCTGTAGCATCTTCACAGCAGAGGCTTATGGAATCTTTCTTTCTGTGAATCACATTTTCAAATGTCACATTCCAAAATCTGTCATTTATACTGATTCACTAAGCGTTGTACGGGTGTTATCATCCCGAAAGAAGTCGAGAAGTTACATCATCAACCTTGTTCTTAGAACATTTATGTCGGCATATGATGCACACCTTGAGGTGACTGTTTGCTGGGTCCCGGGCCACTCGGGGATCGCGGGAAATGAGACAGCAGATAAAATGGCAGCTGCTGCACTCACAAATACGGTACACATAACAGTACCCTACACCGACTTGAAACCGCACATAAAAGAATAACTTCGTAAAACATGGCAAAAACATTAGAGTGCACAGACAGACACCAAACTGCACATTGTAAAACCACACTTGGGACGATACACAACCGATTCACACAACAGACACACCGAAGTGACTTTAGCAAGGTTGGATAGGCCACGCAGACGTAGCACACTCCCACCTGCTCACTGGATCCCCAAGACCCATGTGCAGCGGGTGTGGAGAGGCCCTATCCATAATCCACATCCTCATTCAATGCAAGGCACTTGACATAACACGACGCAAACACTTCCCACAACTATGCACACGATATATTCCACAACACCCGTCATACTTCTTAGGAGACGAGCCCATGTTTTCAGTAAAACAGGTTTTTGAGTTTCTTACGGACGTAAAATTTTTACATCTCATTTATTATCATGCATCTTGACAACCTGGCCCTCTACACCAGTCATGTTCATTGCGTTGTGTTTTACTTTGTTTATTTTTACCGAAATGGTCTACTTTTACCTTCATGTCGCTCTCATGACACTACTTTTGTTTGGCGCTCTTTGCCCTTAGTTGGCCTAGCGCCATTAAAGTCCAAACATCATCATAGTGTTAAACGCTGCCAGGGTTAGGTTCCCGTGGCACCCTGTCCGGACCCACAAAATCTTAGCCCCATTTGGTGTATCGTAGACCTGACCGCCACCGCCACCATGGGCAGGTGCTCTACAGTTCCCGAAGACTGAAGCGGCAAACACGTGCGTCTGAGCAATCTGGCTTTCGAAGCGGCTGACCACCCCGGTGGCCACTGCACGCTGTCATTTTGAAGAACTGGAGGCGCATGCTGCACGTGCCTTTTGACAATCAAATTGGACACGCACATGAGACGCGCGTCACGTTTCCCACGGCAACGTCATCAATGACGTCACAATTGCTGCGGCCATTAACCAGCTAATCGAGTACTCTCAAGGGACCACCCGCAGCGGTGGCTCAGTGGTTAAGGCGTTGTGGTGCTGAGCACTAGGACGCGGGCTCGGGTACCGGCCGCGGCGGCCGCTTTTCTGATAGAGGCGAAACGTAAAAACGCCCGTGTGTACGATATTTCGGCGCACGTTAATGATCCCCAGGTGGTCAAAATCAATCCGGAGCCCTCCACTACGGCGTGCCTCATCGCCTGCGTTGCGTCGGCGCGTTAAACCCTACAATAAATCGAATCAACGCTCGAGGAAGCAGAAAAATGTCTAGCAGGTTGTACGCACACGAAACCGCTGGTCCGGGAGCCAGCCGGCAGTGTAACCAGTTCAGGGAGCGGGGGGCGCGTGCGTCTGTTTCGCCTTTTAGGGCCGTTCGTTCCGTTGTAAGCTCATTTGGGAGGTTGTTCTCTAATACTACGCTTGCGAGAGAGTGTAGTTAGCGTCCCAGGAGGCCTTTCTAGTATGGTTGCAACTGTCTGTTATAGCCTCAACAGTATCCGGAAACGGTATTTTCTTTGCCGGACCAGGCAGTGCCACAAAGCTGGAGCCAAACGTTTCGACGCTGGGAATGCGAGCCCGGGCTTCCCGGTTGAAAGCTACGTATCCTAACCGTTAGACCTCGTGCCGCCGGCTATTTGTAGAGTGTTACGGCAACAAAGGCACGCATTTACAAATTTCCCTGAGCAAACGGCTTCTCGGTCAGTGCTGACATTTTGACCGAGGTTCGCCTTTTGTGGTCCGTTCAGTTTAACATCCAAAAGGGTGGCGCAATTACCTGCGTCGTGTGTTTTCTTCTGGACACCCCCAACTGCACCGCCCATTCCGAGGTGGCCGTGGATCACGTAAGATGACCATGGATTGCTCACAGACAAAAGCCGTTTTTATTCTGTTAGTAAATAGGTTTACTAATCTAATCTATTTCATTTACTATTCTATTAGTAAATAGATTACTAAATGAGGTCATCCGGTGGGGCCATGGGCTCTACCACGAAATTTGGGCCTTTCTGTAACGGGGCGATCACATTTCCCGGTATCTTGCTTCCCGGTAAATTAAGGACTGGGGCACTTACTCTTCTTGTATTCGCATGTTTTGGCAAACTTTTAAAACACAGTTCCACATGCGCTCTCTTTTCAATTCGGCTATATTGATAAAGTACCTTGTCATGAGTATTGATGCGCCGCGGTCCAGGGTGCTCTCACAGATGGCCATGATGTGGTGCCGATGCAGGCGGATTCGCGTACAGGTCTCCACATGCAGAAGACTGGAGAGTCTTCGTGCTGTCTTCTTTGTTGGCGCCAACTGCCCCAGCATTCCCGCTGACTCCGGCGTACTCAGATCATTCGACAGTGCGTATGTGAGGGAGTGTGTATGATGGCTTGATCCAGTGAATGTGTCAACCAAAAAAATGAACACGTTGAAGGGATGGGACATTGGGGACGTTCAAGCACAAACGTCCCAAATGTCCCACTTCTTCAACGCTTGCATTCTTTTCGGGCTATATACACCACCTGGGAACCGTTCACATGTACAAATATCATAACACCCAGCCAACTTGGCTCAACAATGAATCTACCCCTTTAAATCTAGCAAGCACCGGTCATCAACTTGGCCATTTTTTTCCTCGCCTGACATACATGTTTTACGTCTTTGTTCGGGTCGTCGTTCTGGATAGGAAGGTATTATTCGATATAAGAAGAAGAAAAAAACACGTTACTAGATGCTTACCAAGGCTGTTCACCAATGTAGCAAAGCCTGATCGATGACCCAAGTCTTCATGTTAGCGAACATATCAATCTTTCTTAACACCCTCTGGAGAGAATCGACTAGATTCGCGTGCTTTCGTCGTAAAAAGAAGTAGATACTGTGAGTTTTCGAAATTTCCCGCATCGTGGCCGCTGCTCTCTAACTGCCGTTGATAAGAGGGTGAAATGTCGCTAGACACACACACACACACACACACACACACACACACACACACACACACACACACACACACACACACAAAAAAAAAAAAAAAAAAAAAAAAAACAGCCACTTTGCCCGTGTCTTGCCTCACGACCGCAGGCCACGACTTGCCTGAATCGAGGGGCGGCCAGACTTATGCCGAATAATCGCCTCTGCTTTGCCGCGGTCGTTGCAATGTCACGCCCGCTTATCCTATCCCCCGGGGAACCACTTGCCCGCGTCGCCTGTCGAGCTCGCTCTATCCGATTTCAGTGTTCGCGAACGGCACGCCTGCGAGCCCGCTGCGGAGCCTCCCGGGAACGGCCCGTTACTGCTCGGGAAACGAGGGAGCACGAAAAAAGATCGGGAGGAGCAGAGCTGCGCCCACCGCCAGTTTTTGCGCAGTCTGCCGTCGCCGAGAAATATCTGCTTCTTGGTTTGCTTAGCGCTTGCCGTTCTTTTCTGTGGTTGCTATCGTTTGCAGCAGCTAGCCTATTTCAGCATTTGTACAGGGCACGTACCACGACCCCTTCAGATAAGCAGCAGATGGCTCCAGCCAGAAGAACGAAAAGAAAACTCGCTTTTACTTTCTCCCACAGCTATTCTAGCGACGTTATCCACTGTTATACCGCTCCGCTTTAACCGTGTGTATGTGTGTCAGTCTTCCACTCGGTTATCTTTTCACATAACACGCTGTCTGCTGTCAGACTATCTGAATGGGCCAAACTTAACGAATATCAACAAAGCACAAGCACAGCAGGAATAATACCGTGGAAATTGCTTCCACCTTTGCGCTTCTTCCGACCCCCTCTCTTCGAGCAGTCTCACGGCACCGTTTCTTGCGAAACGGTCTCTTTCCAGCTCCCTTTGTCGTTTTTCCTCTGTGCTGCGTCGGGTGACCGTCGAGCGGTCAGGCACCGATCCCACATTCCCGCTGTCCCAGATTTGTCCTTTTGTTTTCTCTGCTCCCTGGTGCGGAAGAAAGTCGTATTATTTTCCCCTCTCCTCGCCGATTCTCGGGGCAGTTTCACGGAGACGCTTCCCCGCCTCGTCCATTTCCCCTCCTTCGCCTGCACTTCTTGCTTCGTCGTCCCACGGCCGGGTTGCATACGTCTTTGTGCCATTGAAGTAACGATTCTTCCCTCTTTACCACGCATGGCGGGGCTCCCGTTTGTAATCAGTGCGGGGCGCTGGTTAGGCCTGCGCCTGCAGCTCACGCGGTCTTCATATTTATGTAGCTCCACATTCCGAAAGCCAGCATCGACCATCCCTTGCAGGCTGCCTTGTTGCCTCTTTCTTTTTCGTTTCACTCAATTCAGGATTCGTTCTTCAGGTCTTGCGTTTGTTCTTGCCCTGTTGTTTTTTTTCTCACTCTCCTTATCAGTCGTCCTTCCACTTTGCTTTGTTTTTTGTATCTCCCGGTTCCGTTGCTTCCCCCTTCGTTCTTGTTGCGCCTCAAGCCCAATTTCTGCAGAGCGCCAAACATCTTCTTATTCTCTTCTGCCTTTTTTTTTTTTTCTACGCACCTTGCTCTCCGTCGCTACATTCTCGCGTTTATCCGCTTCTTCTGATTCTCTGTTGTTCCCGATTTCTTTCCTGCAAGCCGGCCTTTTTATCACTCCCTCGTATTTCCCCCTCCCTTTGCGCCCATCCCTGCGCCACTCACAGTCGCCGCTGTTTGCGACCGTGAGTGGCGCTTTTCCCGTTAAAGACGTCGTCTGCGCGCCACGTTTTTATGACGCTCGCAGGGGCACTTGGGCGGGAATGAGGGCCACCAGACGGCGAATGAAGCACATCCCGAACGCACGCACTGCACGGAGGGAAAGGGGAGGGAGGGAATAAAAAGCTTCGTTCGAACGGAAGAGCGGCAAAGTTGTGCCTTGCCTGGCTTTCCTAGGGGCCGCGCGAGGGCGCGATATCTGGTGGCGCGGCCACGACGGCGAAAGACACGGAGCCATCCAAGCTCGTTTGAAAATCCATACTTCATGTCAACTTGGGTTTGCAGGGCACATCCCTTTGCGAAGGCCGGCGGCGCTCGTGTTTACTGAGGCCTGCTTTTTCACTCCGCCATCTGGAGATGCGAGCCTGATACGGACGCAGATCTGCAGTCTGCAGGGCGCGTGGCTCTCGCTCGATTTGTAAACAGGCCAAATATGTGGCCGCGCGCTATCTGCGACGGAGGAAAGGAATAACGAAAGAGGGCGGCGGGAAATGAATCGAGGGATCTGGCTAGACACTGCCAGGGTTAAGGTTGGAAACGCCAAGCCGTCACACCACGAAATAAACAATTGGCAAAGCATCTTCAATACTTGCGTTAGCGCTCGTAAAAATGTGCAGTACGGGTACGGGACTGTGGAAGAGTGTTATATGTTGTCTACCGGGTCAAGTGGAGACGCAGCAGCCGCAGATGCCTTCACTCAACCGCTGATCCCACTGGGCGCGGTGGCGAAGTTGGTAGCGTTTACCCCGGTACAAGTTCATACAACAAAAGAAATCTCTGCTTCTTTTAGGAAGCAGCGGACGCGTATTTTCAAACGCCTAGGTGCCAAGCGCCTTCCACGTGGCACACGTGATGTCACTTAGCGCAATGCAGAACGTTAATTTCAAGATGTTATACACTACGCCCCGAACCTAAACCTACCTAAAGGATACCAAATTGCTATGATTATGAACACAACGCGTAGAATTGATCTTACAAAATGTTTTTGCAATACAAAATGAAAAAAAAATGGTTACACCCACTCGGGTTCAAACCCAGACCTTTAGCGCCATTACCTTGAACTCTACACCCAAGCCACAGTCTTTTTTTCTGTTTAGTTCCTTTTTTTATATTTTTCACCTCAACAATGATATAAAAAGCGCCAACCGTGCTTTGGTTTGCGTAAGCTACTGAAAACGTCACATGATGCCACCTTTTGATGTACTGGCAAGATTTCAGCATCAGCATTTTCCACTTTGTCCGCTTCATACAAATAATTCACTGTTTCCATGAAATATGCGCTCATGGTTTGCGGAATTAAATCCGTATGGCGGACCGTAGTCTTCGTTATTTGCTCCGAGGAATCTGATTCAATAGGGCGTCGCCGGATACTTTTTCTTTAGTGTTCTTAACAGGCCATCCCAAAAGAAAATGTCATCCCAACACTGTGAAAACATGTTCCGTACTTTCGGGTATCTGGCAGAAAATACACGAGTTATTCGAAGCCAAAAAAAAAGACCTCGTTCTTCCATCTATATTTCTACAGGAAGTGTGTTATTGTGGAATTTACAAGGTTCGAAGGGCGGGGTCGTTTCAGCTGTTGCTCGGTAGAATAGCGCGCACAGTGACATCAACCCGCTGCGGTGGCTCAGTGACTAAGGAGTTGTGCTGCTGAGCACAAGGACGCCGGTTCGATTTCCAGCCGCGGCGGCCGCTTTTCTGATGGAGGCGAAGAGCAAAAACGCCCGTGTGTACGAGACCTCGTCGCACGTTAAAGATCCCCAGGGGGTCAAAATTAATCCGGAGCCCTCCACTACGGCGCGCCTCGTCGCCGGCGTTGCGTCGGCGCATTAAACCCTGCAATCAATCAAAGTGACACCACACGTATCATGTGGGGGCGCTAGGCAGCTAAGCGTTTGGAAACCCGAGCATCGGACGTGGCCAGCTAAACCGAAGCAGTAATTGAGAGGTCCATGATAACGCCAGTATGACCGCGCCAGCGGCTCCCCGAAAGGTATAAACTGTGGGCCATATTTGTTGCTCAAAATCAGTTCTAAATGCTGGGCACTTGCTAACTTAACCGTATACTGACTAGAAATATGTCAAGTCTCTCAAGCGCGCCATTGTTACTCAAATATTGTGCCAACAGAAGTTGTTTTATTTGCAGCTTTTGAAGGAGGAGCGCGATGTGACGCCATTAAAGGTTTATAAAGAGGTCCAGGTAGCGTATTCGCAACCCATAGGCACGCGCCGGCCAAGGGCCCGTTTGAAAAGCTGCATTAAGCGGCAAAAGAGATCAGAAGTGAAGTAAATAACAGGCAAAAGCAACTAAAGTATGCAAAACGACACCAAGTGCAAGAAAAAAGCAGTCAAACCCACATGTTTACCTCAGCTAGACATCGCTGAGCTAGCCGGACAGTTCGAACCTGCTAAAGGGGAGAAAACCACCAAACTTAAAAAGGAACATCGTTAGCCCAAACACACCTACCACAGCTAAAACAACGCTAATGTCCAAAACGATTAAACAGAAGTTGCCGAAACCGATATAAATGGGACGAAACCATGAAAAGCATAAAAAAAAAACGAGAGTTACAACTGACGTAAGGGGAACAGAACTACCAGAACTTCCCTTCATTGTGCCCAGAGGTGCAAAATATGAAACACCCGTGATAAAAAATCTGTTACAAAGCAAAATACACAATAAAAAAAACCTGCGCTAAAGATATTTGAGCTATAGGCTTCATAAGCGTGGCATTCAAACGCCGCAGCTCTACAGCACGATACCAACCTGCAGAGCTCGCTTGACTAAGTTTAAAAAGCACGTGGATGTATATCAAAATGGTCCTCCAGATCACACAATAATGCGTCATGTGCTTCTACCGGTTATGAAATGCGAATGCAGCACCGATACGGCACAGCGTAGCCGAGTAGCGCGTGCGCCGAAGGGCCAAAAGTGGCTGTGCCCATGCGCGCCGACCGCGTACCAAGTGCAATAGGGGTACCAGTATCGTCGTTAAAGATCCCCAGGTGGTCAAAATTAATCCGGAGCCCTCCACTACGGCGCGCCTCATCGCCTGCGTTGCGTCGATGCGTTAAACCATACAATCATTCATTCATACCAGTATCCTGTAAGCTCCTCGTCGGGGAACTGAACTCGGACGCCCACCTGATGCCTACACTGTTGGCAAGGAGCATGCCGGAACACCACTGCACCAAAAAGCAACGCCATTAGGTCTCTGCTGAAACCATGTGTAATGCATTGCGTCGGCATATTCCTCACTGTTCACGGAGACTTCAAGGCCTTATAAGGATATTGCATGAGGAATCATATCCCGGAACACGTGAGGTGTAATCTGCTGGAGCCTAAAGCAGAATCCTTAGGACCGTGTTCTGAGTCCCTCTTCCACCCCATTTGCTCCCTTCACTCGGCTGAGTAGAGGATTCCGCAATGCTTATGCTTGGGGAAATGGATTTCAAGGACATCCTCCACTAGAGGCTCGATTGAAGGAAGGACTCTGAATACCCGACCTAGTCTCTGTGCGTTTGTTAAACATGTTCTTCCAGTCTTACCCTTTTCCTTTGTTTCCTCATTTCCTTTGTTTTTTATTCTTCTCTTCATCGTTATTTTGTCCTTTATTCTCTCTTCTCTCCCTCCCCTCTCTCTCGACATTTTATTTTGTAAATTCTTTGTTTACCGTTCAGTTCCAGCGAGGATGAAACAATTCCACGGCCTGGCTGACATTCGACGAGTGATTGAAACAGGAAAGAATAACACTTCTCTGTTTGTCTCGCCCCGCCATTTCGCACGTGTTTGCACTACCCTTAAATGCGGGATAATATTGGAAGAGGAAACAAACGCAGTGAATGCGAGAGCCGAGCACATTCCCCGCCTCGTCAAAGGCATGGCGAGCTAACCGAGGATGTAACGAGCGAGCCAAAACAGTGGCGCACGGGTTAGTGCGGCGCCTGCAGCTAACTATGCTTTTACGGTCCCTTCTGCCACGACCTCAACTACAGCTCTTCTGGCGTCTTAACACCCTGCCGCCCTTCGCCTGTATACTTGCGGGTAAATAAGTCGGCGGGCTCCGGATACGACCAGTGCGCTTCTGCTCCCCTTCGGCGGAGTAAGTAGCTGCGCGATCTACTCGACGCCGCGCACGTCAAATGCAGGCCTTGACCTTGGCTGGAAGACCGTGCGTTTCCGTGTCTCCACCGCGTCCGTCGTGCGTGTTTTTGCTTCCCCCTTCGGGAAGTTCTTCCATCTCAGGCGTCGATTGGATAATAAAATATCCGCTCTCGCGTATTGCTTAGCCGAACGTGAGGGATTCCGGGTTTATGGCTCGGATCAGGGCGCCAGGGTATACGGGCTTCGCAGATGGCGGATGGGGCCTTTGCGCGTCCAGCCTGATTGCCAGCCAGCGTGCGTGCTATCGGGTAACTCTGTTTACACTTCCCTGAGCTCGGTAACATTGTCCCTCTGCCCTGCCGCCGCCGCTTTTAGCGCTGACCCGCTCGCGTGTTTTCATTTCGCGCGGAAGTAACTCTGGTCAGTACCCCCTTCCACGGGGTTAGAATGGAATAGAATAGAAGTTTGTCATGTTCTTTACAAGACATAACGGGACGGCAGAAAAGCTTCTGTGGAGAGCTTGACAAGCTCACGCCTTCTACGTGCGTATGGGTACAAACGTGACATAATTTTACAGCTTTTTGCACAGGCTTGTACAGCATTGATGCATATGCTTGAGTTTTAGGACTAAATACTTTTATGCTGTTTCAAACTGTGTTGGCCACACGGAAGATTGTTCACTCATTGCAGCGCCCTGCATGCCTCTCTATTTCTTCGTCCTTTGAATTAGCGCTGCAATCATTTCAGTGTCTCAAGACGCTCATGCGCATATCTGGACTCGGGTACAAGCTTCTGTGCGAGCTAAGTACTTTGTTCGGATATTGCCAACACTTGACTTTATTACTGTCCCGGGAAGCGTTTTCGATTGTACCTATACATAAAATCAATATCAATCATGCAGAAAGCGCGGTGGACCCTCGTTAGGTAAATGCTAATGAATTCAAGGTGTCTAAAATAATTTGAGACAATTTAAAATGGCTCTTCCATAAGTCACTCGTCACGTCTGATCTCCTTTTGAGTAATTTACAGCAGGTTAGGTCTTGCAAACAACCTTCCGTTGCTCAAGCTGTATCACTCCCCTTCATTCATGAGGCAAAAATTCCCCGCACAAATACAAGACAATGGGGATAGGGCTAAGACAAACCCGATACGCACTTGCTGCTGGCATCGTTTAGTCCCAAGAGCGACGCATGCGCGGATTGTGGGGAGCGTCTGCTGCGACTGGGAGGCGAGAATCTTGTCCGCCAGCAATAGCCAAGGTTTGGAGCACCGTGGCGACATTTTAGCAGCCGCAGAGGGCAGAAACTATTGCCCCGTGGGAGAGCCAGTGTGTTCTGCAGAGACATTTCGTAGTACAACAGCTCAAGCGAGATGTAGAGCGAGGCGAGCGCAGATGACAGAGGTGGAAAGACCAGAGTCCTGCCTAAGCCGGCCACGCCTACGTCATGCGCGCATTTTTGCGACATGGACCGCCAACTGAAATCGGGTGCAAGTCCTACTTGAGCTAATTTTAGGTGTGGCCGTCTTATCGTTAACATCAGAATGGGCTGAGCCTTGTACGCACTTTGAGGTCGCACTCCACTCGCATCTTTTTACTTTTACTTGTTATGCACAGATTCATAAATTGGCCGTAAAGAGGAGTATGCGATAATCTGGATACTCTCAGCGGAAAGTAAATCACACACACAAAAAATAAGAATCGGAGCGGCCAAAAAGCGGTCATTAGTTCAACAAGGTGACCGATCATGTGGGAAAACTAAACTGTGGTCTTAGCCCTGAAAAAATGTCGCAACTACGACATCGTTGTGGATCCGAAACGCCATGCCAGATTTTTTTTTGTTGTTGAGGTTGACATTTCCGTGCTAGCGTTTCATTTACTGCCTAAATGGCGTAGTGTATTTCTAGGGACCAAGTTAATGGGTCGAAATATCCTGCATTTTTCGTGGATGTTGTCCACGATCACAAAGCGGGCGTTCAAAGTACACGTGATGCCACCTACGACCGAAACTGCTCGTCTCGTGGCTGATGACTAAATTGCTCCGAACTGGTAGGGGGGGGGGGGGGGGGCAAAAATATTAGGCTTGCAACTTATATTTGGACCGCCTCTACTAGCTGACATACAGCGCGAAGCGTGAGAGAAACTACTAGGGCAGTCATCCGCAGCTTTTCGAATTCCATTCATCTTATCACGAACCGGCCACGTCCGGCCACGCGGACAGCGCCGAGTGGCAATTGAAAACATGCTTGCAGCCGCAGGCTTGTCCACAATCCGTCCACAATCCGACGGTCACCAGTACAGCAGGAACAGTCAGTGGTTGCAGAAACTCAAGTAGATTTAGTCAGAGGGTGCGTTTTTAACAGCGGACCTGTTGTAGGTCGAGCCCGTTCGTAAGTTTGCTGAAGGTCGTTAATCCGCGGGTGTATGAGAGGGTTCCCATACCCACCGATAGAGGGAGCAGTGGTCTCTCAGGACCCGGAAGGAGAGGGGAGGGAGCACCCCGGTACTGACGTTCAGCTGCCGATCCCTTTGCGCGAACCGTATAATTTGCGTGGTGACGGCGCTGCCGTTCTAGAGCGAGCGCCCGTTGACGTTCGAGCCGATGCAAGGGAACCAACGCTCCGCTGTTTCAGCAGATTTCAAACTGGGTGGAGCTGGGTTTACGTTTTTTTTTGTTTTTTTTACCCACAATATCGCTACCTGCCCAACCGGTCAGTAACAACTCCTTGTAGGTGAGAGGCCGGTGACAAAACTTGCATACATTCCCATTGCATATAAATCCTTTCCATCCTTCCACACGCACGTGTAACGGTTCCGGGTGCTTCGAGGATCCCGTGAGCGCTGCACTCGTTCTGATTTTTTGAGGTGAGACCGTCGTGAATCCATCTGTAGGGTGTATTTCGTAGGCAACCGATTACGCTGCGTAATTCTCGCACTCGGTCCTTCTCATTCGTTGTCATACTGGTATCGTATCCTCTAAAAAAGCTGAGAGTGATGATGCAGGCGAGACTTGCATGCGCCATGCGGTCGCATCAAAGAGGCTGAGTTCGAGGCCCACTTGTCGCGCTTTACTTTGCAGAACATCTGCTGTACAGTCTGAACAACCGCAGTCAAGCTGCGGAATGCCAACCGCAGTTATCATCTTCCTTGCTTTCAATGCGATATATCTTCGTTCCTATAATGCGATACAATGCTTACCTTCACGTAAGCAATCACCTCGCGTGCTTTAGAGGCGTCGTTCTAAAGTACTTTCAGGCGGCCTGGGCCTTCGTTGCTCATGTGCGCGCACGCTAAGGGCCAACTGAGGCCAGTTTGCCAAAATCATACAGATTTCGCGTTCGCGAAAGGGCCCACTAAATACAGTGTGCCTTAATTATGCGCCCGTCAGCTTTCTTACTTGCCGTTTTCGTCCCAAAAAAACTCGTCCTGCTCTAACGAGTTTGACACGATTTCGCGTCTTGTCATTCGCCAAACGGTGCAGCTCCTGTCGGCGCAGCCAAGCTGAACTTTTCTCTCGGCTGGCTCCCCAGTGCTGATTAGTCCGTAACCGGGTTAGCGCCCGTGAAGCCACGCTGGCGCGGTAGCGCGTTCGGCTTAAGCCCTTAGATCTCGGGGCTTTACGTTGGGCAACAACTCGTCCTCTGTAGCCTCAACAGTGGCTGCCGCTTGCTCTCTTTGTCCAGGGCCGAACGCGTCGCTCGCCTCCTGTTGACGTTCCATTACGCTGAACAAGCTCCCCTTTTCTACTTTTTTCACCGCAAGCAATTTTCCTACTCCTCGTGCTCCCTCCTTTTCCGCCTCCATGGCCATCGTCAGCAGTCTGTCGAAGCGCATCCGCCTGCCCGTGCAATTTTTGCAAGCAACTCGTGCTGGCCGCCTTGCTTGTTTGTTTCCAGGCCCGCTCGGCTCGGGCGCCGTCTGTTTGCGCTGTCACCGTCCGGTGTAGGCGCGCTGCTCCCCTGTCTTTGCTTCGTTCAGCTTGAAGGCGGGAAGTAGCCGTTGGCGCCTGTTTAAGCCAGCAGGGTCTCAGTTCGCTGCATTCGGCTTCGTTGTGCTTCCTTGCTAGAGCGTGTTCCACCTGGGCGGGTGGGGAATTTGTGCGCTTCTTTGAGCGGACGTGATGGAAGCGCCGTCAAGTGTCTGTTGACAGGCTGTAGGCGGAATCGAGGCGACGAGTGCTTGAGCAGCGTTTACTGTGGGATCTATAAAAAGCTCGCCGGCAATTTTCAGTCATCAACACCCCGTAGTGGACAGAGGCGGATGCGAGCGCAACCCTTTACCACTCGAAGCGTCCTTCCATGCCTGCTTGCGCACGGATTGCCACGGCTGGCGTGAGAGTGTCGCTTTGTAAGACCAAGCGAAAACTAGAAGAGCGGTCAAGATTGCATAGCTTCCTCCTTCGCCTTTTTAAGCAGAGGATGTGTTTTCTCTCTCAAGGGGTGGCTTTAAATTCTGCGGCGCAATGGAAGCAGTGATTTACTTCGACTTGGGCTCAGTGCGCTTTTGGCAATTGCGAACATTCAAAGTAATGTTTTAAGTTCGTCATGAGGGAAAACTAGCATGATATGTGTACGGAGCGCTCGCACGAAAAACAATCATGATAAGCGACGCATTTTTTGAAATCGCTGGTTTGAACTTAAGGCTTCGCAGCGGCAGGAGCCAGCAGATTGCGCAATGTACTGCGTGACTTCATGAACCGGGAGTTAACCGTCGTTGTGCATAGCCAGCATGATGGGAAGGGGCTGCGGTACAATGTGCAGTTTTGAAGCCTATTTTTGTGTTGGAAAAGCCTGTAATCCGCCTGAAATGCATTGATTTGTCGGTGGCTTAGCCATGGACGCATGCCGATAGGCGAAACGTTGTCTATATATACGTACCCTGCCGCAGAGCTGCCTCATACAGGAAGCAGCGCCCTATCTCTGCGCACGCAGGAGCCCCTTCATTCTTTTGGGCAAAATAGACAGCGCCGCTTGGCCAAAACCGGCCGCTTTGCCGCAATTAATGAGGCCGCTGTGTTTTCTGTCTCAGAAAACGGCGCGTTCCCATGACGGCATGTCCGGATGTGGCGCCGACAAAGCAATATGAAGCAGGTGAATTTCACCCTTCCCGTGCACGAAAGAAACCTGCGCAACAGCTCGTTCGACCTCAGCCGTCCTCTCAATGCCGGCTACGCAGTGCGCATCCTACGCTACCACCGCCTAAAAGTATTGCAAGGAAAGGTAGGTTTTTCTTTTACTTGTCAAGATGGCCTCCTTAAACGTCTCTTATTGCATTATTTTGTACTTTTTCTATATAAACAAAGCCATCTTTTCACCCGATTCCGCGGTGATGAACGATCATATCATAGATTACCTTTCTTAGGAAGGCCGAGTGTCCCGGCTCACGTTGGATTAAGTTGCCGCGGCAACCGCTTTTCTGATGGAGGCGAAGAGCAAAAACGGCCGTGTGTACGAGGTGTCAGCGCACGATAAAGATTGCCAGGTGGTCAAAATTAATTCGGAGCCCTTTACTATGGCGCGCCTCACCGCCTGCGCTGCGTCGGCGCGTTACACCCTACAATCAATCAAATCAATCAATTAACCAGTTGCGCCAAAAATTAGCAACCGTACTTACGTTCAATGCATATTTACCGATGGTGGCGACAGAGAACACTTGACGTTCTACGAAAAACAAAATGTGCACGGTCAGAGGACACGAGTCGAGATTTTCAGTGGGTGTGGCAGAGGATCTTGGCCGACGCAGTCAACCTTTCCCGACAATACGGTTCAGCGTGTCAGCGCCCTATTTTAATTTTTACGCCCTTGTTGAAAGGGTAATGGAGAGGGCTACTGAGATTACTGAGGGCTACTGAATATAGGATTGGGAAACTTCCCCTGTAAAGTTTGGTTCCCTACAAAGCCCTCTGCCTGCTTGCGCCAAGGAGGCAGCACATTTCGCTCCTTCTACGGTCCCGCCGCGGCGACGACGGTGCTGGTGTCAGAGCTGCAAGGGTCTTGTGCCAGTCGCTAAGCGGTAAATCATGCACAACCACCGTTTACAAAAGCTAAGGTGAACTTTCTTACCCCGCATGCATAATTAAGTTTGCCCCCCTTTTTTTCCTCGGTAACAACAATGCAACGTAGAAAAAATTGCTTGGGGTGAAGGGGCTGCTTTCAGTTTTTTTTTTTTTTTTTTTTGGCGTCTGATCAGTGGGCGGCAGATTTTTTTCGCTACGAGAAGGAATCGTTTATCAGGCTCTAAGGAGTACTTCGAATGTCATCGGGGGATTCAAGAGTCGAGGAGCTCACGCGTACGTTTTCAACGCACATTTGGGCCTCTTGTCGTTCATTCTCATGGGCACATTTTCCAAGGAGTTCCATAAAGTCACCGCACCTACAGCTCCTCCTGGCCAACTTGGGATGTCGCAAAATACGCTTAGGTACCGCAGTTTTCGGGAAAGCTGTTATTGCCGAACATTTTCACAACCAACATCGTTTACACTAGTCTGGCTAAACTTAGTCGATCCCGAAATTCTCCCATTCCGTGAATTATTTATCGTCGAAGCGCGATTACAGCATGAAACACAGTTATTACGGGCGCAGGGGTATCCGGGAAGCTGTTGCCCTTCGCTTGAACGCAGCACTCATCACATCCACAATATTTTAATTTTTTAACAGCGAAGCTGTTTAGTAAGTCGTTATTTTCGTGTCCGCAGTTAAAACGACCAAGAAAATGCCGAGCGCACGTGAGCGCGCGCACGTAAGCGTGTGGCTCGCGGCGACCGCCCGGCAGTTTAAAAAATCAAGAAAATGCCGAGCGCTGGTGTCTGAATGCCTCGCGACGGCTTCCCAGCGTCCCCGGCGCACGTTTGTCAAGCCAAGCATACCCACTTAGGGAGATGGGCCAAGTTTGGCAAAAAAAAACAGCGTTCGCCGTAATCATGGCAACACTTCCTCGGAACCACAAAGACACGTCATAGCGTATGCCTCTTCAAGGTGACGTCCAATGATAATCACTCCCCCCAAAAAATGAAGTAGCTCACACTTATGGCAAAAATGATGGAGTAAATGTCGTTCCGGCAGCGAAGAAGCAAGTCGGCTGCAATCGTGGACTTAAACCGTCGTGATGGTTGTGAAGGTTGCGTACAGCTTCGCTACCTTAAAAGCGACGGACCACCGATTTTTGTCGCGTATATGTTGTTTAGCTCATACGGCCCGCAGGGGCGCCTTGCGTTTGAAGGTGACGGCAGTGGCGACACCGCGGACCCTGAGCCCATGTGGGTTGGACCCACCCACGCCCTCGGCTGTGCGTGGCTCTGCCGTGTCCGGGGAAAAGGGCATCCTGGTGGTTGAGCCAAAGCCAGGGTTGTTTTGGACCTTCATGGCCCCCTGGCAGAGGCAACACACCACTTCGGCCCCCGCTTCCCGTAGACGGTGCCCCCAGCCTGACCCGACCTGGGGGGAATCAGCCAGTCGCCTTTTCCTGTCCTCTTCTTCATTCTTTTGCTTTCCTATCGTCTTTCCTAACCCTGTCCTGTCATCTCCTTCCTTCTTTGCTTCCATGCTTCTCCAGGCGGCGAGGGTTAACCCTGTGCAAAGACATCACTCTTGATTTCAAGCATAGGGTTATAGTGGCAAGGTACGGTTAGCGTGTGCTGAAAAAGCCACGTTCCATTGTTGGGCTCGGTGGTGGGCGACCGGCCTTGCCACCGAACACATACTTGTTGTATGGCATCTCCAAATCCCTTTTCCATGAATCGCTCTCTTAAAAGGGGGCGCACCGAGGCAACCACTATTGAATTTTTTCTTCCAAAGAGCCAAGAGTGTTTTCCACGCTTTCACGTGATGCAGTCGGAAAATGAGAACACAACAATGAGAAAGATGTCACCATTTCTTGTGTCCAAATGTCTGTCGAACCTCATTGGGGCTGGCTACAAGGCACAAAAAATGTCCAATGGCGACCTGCTGATTGAAGTTAAAGATAAGACTCAATGTGACAAGCTCCTCAAAGTTGACAAAATTGGTGACACTGCTGTTACTGTCAGTACTCACCGCTCCATGAACACCGTGCGTGGTGTTATAAGTGAAGCAGACCTCCTAGACCTTACTGAAAATGAACTCCTTGAAGGCTTCCATGAACAAAATGTCATCAAAGTTCAGCGGATAGTCATCCGCCGCGAAAACAAAGATCACGGATCACAGAGTTGCAGGGGTAAGCAGACATGTGCAAAATGCAGCAAAACTGACCATGTGTCGGAAAGCTGCACTGCCCCACCACACTGTGTCAACTGCAGCGGTGACCATGCTGCATACTCACGCTCACGCCAGCAATGGAAAAAAGAAAAAGAAATCATTGCGTTAAAAGTAAAAGAAAACATCTCTTACCTCGAAGCACGCAGGCGTCTTGCTATCACGCATAAGATAGCATACGCCGACGTGGCGCGTCAGGGGGCGGCGCCACGTGCGGCAACTGTCCAATCAGGGACCTCGTTGAGAGGGCCTGAGGAGACATCTTCAGCCCCCCAGGTGCAAACAGCGACGCCTGCTGCACCCCAAGGAAATGGTGGCCAGAAAACGGCCAATGTGTAAGCTGCAGCCTCGCGGTCTGCACAGCTGACTAACACCACTGAGACGGTCGTAACCTCACAGGAGAACCGGAGGCCAGCCAAGGCCCCAGGTCTCAAACCGTCAACAAAGAAACCTTCTTTGGAGGCTATGGACACAAGTGAGCCATCCTCTACGTCAATCACGCCGAAGGATCGCCACAAACCGCTGGAGCGTATGAACTCCCAGGAACTGATCAAAAAAGCAGAGCTCCCTAAGGTGTCTCCTACCGGTAAAGGCTCTGGCAGCTAACAAGCTGAGCCTGTCTTTAGTAACAAACGTCTCAATACTAGCAATGGATTTTTGTAGTGTACTGCAGTGGAACTGCAGGGGGCTTCTGAAAAACTTGGATGATGTTAAAGAGCTGCTCTCGGAGCATGCACCTTTGGCAGTGTGTCTCCAAGAAACCCACTTAAGCAGCAAACACACAGACGTTTAACCCCAGTACATCATATACAGAAAGGACAGGCAAAACACCAACCAACCATCGGGTGGTGTGGCTATTATCCTTCAAAGGTCAACCACAGCTAAGGAAGTTAAACTCTGGACTGAACTAGAGGTTGTAGCCGTGGGAGTTATATGGTTGCAGCGACTAATAACAATTTGCTCCATTTACATTCCCCCAGACAAGTGACTACAGAAATCTGAATTTGAAAATCTAATGGACCAGCTCCCAGAGCCGTACATAATAGCAGGAGACTACAATGCCCATCATCCTCTCTGGGGCTGTGAAAACTACGATTCAAGAGGGCGAATGATAGAAAAATTACTAGTCTCCACTGGAGCTTGCATACTGAACAAAAAGAAGCCCACATACTTTAGTCCCACGCACAAAACATCCTCATCAGTTGACTTAGCTCTCTGCACTGCTACTCTCTTCCCACTACTGGACTGGCACGTCCTGGATGACCCTTATGGAAGCGACCACTTTCCAATCGTGCTGAAAGAAAAGGTAGTCTCGACACATGGGCAGAACAGTGTACCACGATGGAGGATGGGGTCTGCTGACTGGAAAAAGCTTCGACATCTCACCTGTCTTCCACGTGACTATCTAGATTCACTGGACATTGACAGCGCACTTTCCTTTATCGAAAAGCACATAATTGAAGCTGCTAGTGAATGTATCCCACAAAGTTCTGGTAACCCAAAAAGAAAGCCGGTGCCTTGGTGGAATGAGGACTGCCAAAGTGCTAGGAAAAAACAAAATGCAGCATGGCGCCTCTTCCGTAACTCTCCCACGACTGAAAACTACACAAACTTCAAACGCATAAAATCCTAATCGAGAAGAGTGAGACGGATAGCAAAAAGTGAGAGTTGGGAGAAGTACATAGAGGGCATTAACTCTTACACCGACCAAAATAAAGTATGGAATAGGATACGCAAGTTGCAAGGGCAGCAGACTTGCCCCCGCCCTCTAGTTGATAATGCTGGTGGCACTCTGGAAGATCAGGCGGATGCACTGGGAGCATACTTTGAGTCGGTTTCAAGTGCAGCGCACTACTCAGCCAAGTTTCTTAAATTGAAACGTAGGGAAGAAAAACTGCAACTTCATCGTAAATCACCTCCAAGTGAGGCATATAATGCTGAGTTCTCTATTGCTGAGTTCGAAACTTGCCTAAACACACTTGGTAAAGCAGCACCTGGACCTGACAATATTCACTATGAAATGATCAAGAACTTGCACCCAGAAACTCAACTTGCATTACTATCACTTTTTAATAGGATCTGGAACAATGGACGTATCCCTCCAAGGCTGAAAGAGGCCATTGTTGTTCCAGTATTGAAGGAAGGGAAGGACCCAGCAGTTGCATCTAGCTACAGACCTATAGCTCTGACTAGCTGTTTGTGCAAAGTATTTGAAAAAATGATCAACCGAAGATTAATGCATTTTCTAGAAGCAAACAGGCTCCTGGATCCATTCCACTGTGGCTTTCAAAAACAAAAATCCACGCTTGACCAACTTGTGCGCTTGGAGTCCCAAATAAGATATGCGTTCGCGCATAAACAGTACTTTCTGTCTGTATTCTTTGACCTTGAAAAGGCCTATGATACTACTTGGCGGTTTGGTATATGGAGAGATCTTTGTGCCCTTGGGATACAAGGAAATATGCTAAAAACAATTGAAAGCTACCTCTCTGATAGGACATGTCGTGTAAGGATAGGCAGTACTCTGTCTAAACCATTCACACAAGAGACAGGGGTGCCGCAGGGAGGTGTGCTGAGCTGCACACTTTTCATTGTAAAAATGAATTCCCTACGCACTGTACTTCCGCCAACCATGTTTTACTCAGTGTATGTTGACGATGTGCAGAGCGGCTTCAAGTCCTGCAATCTCTCCTTTTGTGAACGCCAAATTCAGCTGTCAGTGAATAAGCTCTCCAAATGGGCAGATGAGAATGGCTTCAAGTTTAACCCCTCAAAAAGTGCCTGTGTACTGTTCTCGAAAAAAAGGGGCATTGCCCCTGCACCAGAAATCTACTTAAATGGACAGCTGCTTCCTGTTAAAACAGAACATACGTTTCTCGGATTGATTTTTGACTCGAGACTCTCGTTCACCCCCCACCTGAAGCATCTGAAACTGAAGTGTTTGAAGGCAATGAATGTGCTTAAGATACTAGCACACATGAAATGGGGCACTGACAAGAAGTGTTTACTACACCTGTACAAAAGTCTTGTTTTGTCCCGCCTAGATTATGGATGTGTACTTTATGGGTCAGCCTCTAGCACTGCACTGAAAATGCTTGATCCTATCCACAATCTGGGCATCAGGTTGGCCACAGGGGCCTTCCGCACTAGTCCAGTACTGAGCCTCTATGCCGAATCAGACTGTTGGTCTCTGGAGTACCAGCGAACTTTTATTGGTATTATTTATGCCCTGAAGGTTACGTCACAGTCCGAGCACCCGTGTGACTCCCTGATTAGAGATAACTCAAGAATGCTGCTCTTTTCAAATCGACCTTCCTTAGCTCAACCGTTTCCACTGCTGATCAATTCCATCTCTACAAAACTATCGATCTCGTTTGATGACACCCTCAAAATGACCCCAGATGAATGCGTGGCACCCTGGGATACAAGCATCATATCATGCGACACCTCATTTAGACAAGTAGACAGGAAAGGCTCAGTATTGGAAGTCAAACAGCACTTCGCATACCTCCAAGACAAGTACAAGGCTGCTCAGTTTTTCACTGATGCATCGAAAACCGAATCGGCTGTGGCCTGTGCAGTTGTTGGACAGCATCTTTCAATAGCAAAAACAATGCATAAAAACACAACCATATTTACAGCAGTAAGCACACGGAGTATATCTGGCTGTGGACCAGATTATCACAAGCAAAACACAAAAGTGTTATCTTCACAGACTCACTCAGCGTTGTCACGGCCCTGTCCACAGGAAAGGGCACCAAGAATCCTACATTTACCGCCCTTCTTAAAGCTCTGTACAAAGCACACCAGCTAAATTTAGAAATTATAGTATGCTGGGTTCCTGGCCATTGTGGCATAGCTGGCAACGAGGAAGCCGACCAGGCTGCTGCCAGAGCAGCTGAAAGAACCAGTATTGACATCACGCAAGTACCTTACCTGGATATGAAACCAGCAGTAAAACACATACTCCTTCAGCTCTGGCAGAAAGAATGGGACGGAGAAGTAAACAACAAGCTTCACTTGGTACAACCTATAATCCGCCGATCAGCTGCCAGGGAAAAAACAGGGCCTTTGAGGTCTGGCGATGCAGACTACGAATAGGACACGCACATGGCACGCATTCCTACCTCCTGACTGGTGACCAGCCGCCAAACTGTGCCAGATGTGGCGAGGGTCTTTCAGTCCTCCATGTTTTGGTTGAGTGCTCGGCCATGGAACCAGAAAGGAGACGCTATTTCCCGGAAATGTACCGTAAGAATATACCACGGCACATTGCAATGTTTTTATCAGACTGTCCTGTGTTCGAGTTCAGCAGAGTTTTAGAATACCTTGATGATATCGGTTTTTTTAAAGCAGGTTTGTTTTAGAAAGTAGCATTCTCGTCCACCTCATTACCTTGTTCATCCGTAGGGTTCTATTTATCATGGCCCTATACACCGTTAGCTCATTCCATGCCTCATCACACTCCTCACTCATCTTTTGGATCCCGCCCTTTACACCGAAGTAATTTTATGCACTATTTGCACTCATTTCATCAGCACATTTTTACCTCATCGTAGCAATGGCGCTCTTGGCCTTAGATGCCCTTGCGCCAAAAAACCCCACCAAAGAAGAAGTTTAGCTCATACGAAAGCCGGGTTTTTATATAGCCCGGTAACCACAAGCAATTTATAAACAAATTGTCGGAAATAATTTTAATTTGATAGGAAACCTTGTGAAATCGGAAGGATGGTGGTTCGTAGTGCCGGAACTTGACACTACAATGTGTGTCCCGGTCACGTGACCTGCAAACCTAGCAGCTACTGTAACTGCTCAAACGTTTATTCACTTATTGAGAACCTTTTAACACAAGTGTGTGTATGATTTTAAATTGTGTATGTATCTTTAAACAATATTTTGAAAACTTTTAAGTCACGCCGCCCGCCGCCGCTGGGTTTCTCCAGTGTGGCTAACTGAACCTCCATGCCCACAATCAACGGCAACGGTTAGTAAACAGACCCAGTGAATGCGCTTTGACTATTCCGCCTGAGTCAAACGCGTTTATTCTGCCGAAATGTTCGATTTTAGTTTCCAAATAGGCCAACGGCAGCTTAAAAAAACGGACGCGCCCGGGGAGAATCCAAGTGCCAACCTCCACAATTGAAGCCAGGGGCGGTATTCTGGTAACTGTCCCTTTTGAAAACGTCCCTTTTGCGTCCCTTTCATCGTGACGTACTTCCGGTTAAGCAGTGGACGTGGGCAGCATGAAGAAAAGTTGGCAGTAGGTTTGCCGCGCTCGGGTTACGTCACTTCCGGTTGTTTGCTTTTAGCCAATCAGGGATCGCCAAAAGGGACACTTTTGAAAGGGACGCAAAAGGGACAAAACTCGAGAATACCGCCCCAGATTCTATCTATCGTCGATCCCAACAGATGGCGCCTTCGTGTAAAGTAGACTAGGGAATTAAAAAAAGCCCATAAAGGAATAAGAAAGCCTGCGATTCACACGTTTTTTAGCTGGGGACAAATTTTTAAAGGACAGACAACCGATTTTTGTCGAGTATATATTCTCTATCCCAAATGAAAGGGCATCACTTAAACCACCTTGACGAGAAACGGTTTTGCTGATAACGCCATAGAACTTATTAAATCGAATTTTTCGATCTACGAGCCGTATGTGTCCCTCCCAAAACTAATGCTGGCAACCATGACGTAGAATAATAGTTCGGCAACATACTTTTATTTGTATGCGAAATAAAAAACGATATTTAAAAACTTGTTCCCAGCTAAAAAAGTTCGACTGGCAGGCTTTCCTGCTCCTTTATGTGTTTTTTTAATGCAACGCTTTATTTCGCACGAATGCGCCATCTGTTGGGATAGACGATAGGTAGAATCTGGCTTCACGTTGTGGAGGCGGGAAGTTCGAATCTCCCGGGGCGCGACGTTTCTTTCTTTTTTTTTTTAAGCTGCCGTTGGCGTATTTGGAAACTGAAATCAAATATTTTGGCAGAACAAACGCCCCTGACTCAGGCAGAATCGTCAAAGCTCCTTCGCTGGGTCTGTTTACTAATCGCTGACATTGATTCTGGGCATGGAGGCTCAGTTAGCCACACTGAGAGGCATGCTGAGAGGCACCCAGCGACGGCGGGCGGCGTGTCTTTAAAAGTTCAGAATAATGTTTAGAAATACATATGCAAATACCTTGTACAAATACTTGTGTTAAAAGGTTTTCAATACGTAAATAAACGTTTCAGCAGTTACAGTAGCTGCTAGGTTTGCAGGTCACGTGACAGGGACACATATTGTAGTGTCAAGTTTCGACACTACGAACCGCCACCCTTCCGATTTCAGGAAGTTTGCTGCCAAATTAAAATTATTTCCTCCAGTTTGTTTAGAAATCGCTTGTGGTTATCGGGCTATATAAAACCCTGGCTTTCATATTAGTTAGAGAACATATACGCGACGAAAATCGGTTGTCTGTCCCTTTAAATATCGCTCTTCATTTCGCATACAGACAAAAGTATGTTGCCGCGCTACTGAATGTCAAAGGTGCCAGCATTATTTTTGGGAGGACACATACGGCTCGTAGACCTAACAATTTCGATTTAAAAAGTTCTAGGGCGTTATCAGCAATTAAGGGATGCCCTTTCATGTGGGATAGAGAACATATATACTTGACAAAAATCGGTTGTCTGTAGCCTTAAGTCTTACGCATTAGCGTAAGCTTCCTTAATTTTTTTCCGTGCCACAACCTCAACAAATCTTAGCGCAAGAGCATCGGGATGCTTTTAAGAAAGGCCCATAAAATCACTGTCAGAGTACCAAACTTTACTGCACTAAATGCAGTAAGGGAATACACAGAAGCACCGCAGGCATACTTAACGAGGTCGTAGCTACAAGTCTGAAGAGCTGCAAGGTGACCTGGGCACCCGGGCATGAGGCAATGCCAAGAAGAGAGCGCACTCGCTCGAGCATGAAACCTCAGGACACCTCATCAGTCACTTCTCTACTCGGACACCTCCAGGGAGTACACAACAAATTGACACTAGAGACGTAAAGCCAAAACAGACAGAAGCACCCAACATCGCCAAACATTCATGCACCGGCAATCTGCCGTACTCATATTCTAACTGCACAAGGATTGCAGCAATTACCCCGACCTCCAAGAACCCAAACTGTGAGGATTAACCTCTGCACTTACCATGTTCCTTAGACATATGTGCTCAAAAAAACCCAATTTTCCCTCACACCCAATCACACACTCTATTCATGGTAGAGGGAACTAGACGACTCCACTTCTAATGGCTAATTTCTTTGGGAGAGCAGGAGCACTCAAAAGCATGCTTAAAATGCTCTCTTCTGGGCCGGCGTGTTTCATTGGTCGAACAGGAGCACTGTCATCCAGTGGTAGACAGATCACTTTCGCCGCGTTCAGAGCAGCTGGGAGCAGTACGATTTGCTCCCGCTTCAAAAGCGGAGTGAGCACAGTACGAAGGAATTCACATGACTTTTTACTGTCATATCCTCCCCTTTTCGTGTGTGTGTGTGTGTGCGTGTGCGCGTGTGCGTGTGTGTGCGCGCGTCTGTGTGCAGGCTCTTAAACCAGGTTCTCGATGCATTCGGCTTGCTGCTTCCTGTTTTTTGTCGCATTTGAGAGGCCCTCGTTCTCACTCCTCACTCGCCGATCTTGCGGGCGGGCCCCATATTGCTATTACAACAAGTAATGCAGCTGGATCGCCTCTATTTGACCTGATAAAAGCTGTCGCGCATACCCATCTCGGCGACACAAGCCACGGCAATCGGGTCGGGCCCCATTTTTCCCCTCGTCGTCTTCCCCTCTCCCACCCGCTCTCCGGGCGCGTGCCGCATTCCAATAGCAGGTGGAGTGGCCGTGCTCCCAAGTTCTCTCCAGTCCTCTTTGCAGAACGCCGCTGCTGCGGTTCTCTCAATGGAATTCGCCATAAGTGCAGTGAGGACTGATCGATCGCGCAGAGGTGGTCCTGTTGTCTATCCCGGCAACTCCGCTCCAACTTTTCCTTACGGAAATAAAGCAATTTTCGTCTCCTTGTTCTTCTAAAATAAAGATATTCTCACGAAACCTGTTGTTAGATGAAGGGCGTCTCTGTCCTTCAGAGCTTCACGAAACGGAGGTCATCTCATAGATTAGCTGTTTATAGGTTTGACGTCACCAGCTTAATAGCGTTCCATGTATACGGCTATGCTAGTGCATATATATACATAAACTTGATGTAGTATTTAGGAGTGTCTGTACATTAGACCGAGTGTTGCAGCTGTTTCCCGCTATCGGTCACTTTTCTTTTGAAATGCATGAGCTTACTTCTTCCTCGCAAAAGCCCAGCCGGAAGAGCGACGCCAACTAACAACTGACGTCCAAAAATTTCCCCAAGATTTGTTCAGCACATGAAAGCAAGCTGTTCATTTTATTTATTCGTTTATATTATTCAGGTACCCGTAAAGGCCCTCTATAGGAGAGAGAGAGAGAGAGAGAGAGAGAGAGAGAGAGAGAGAGAGAGAGAGAGAGAGAGAGAGAGAGAGAGAGAGAGAGAGAGAGTGGTGTTTAGGGGTACCGGCGAGGGTAACCTGGCAAAGGGGCCTATAGCTTGCTGCGCCAGATGTGTAAAAAATGAATTTGATGCCTCTGACGTCTCAAATGCGCATGTCTGCGTACAATAGATAAGACACTGATCAAGTCCAGTACATAGCGGGAAAGTCAACACAGCTTTTGTCACACAGCTTCCCGGTTGAATTTGCTTCCGATTGCCCAGCTCGCTTCTCGATTGCCGCGGTGCGCGTTTACTTAATGCGATCGCGAGGGCTCGGCTAGAAATGTTGAGTAAATGAAACTGGGCTGCTCTCGAACGTCGTCCTACATTCAGTACGCGCTTGGTAATGCGGGAACGAAATTAGTTTCGAGCCACGTGCGGATCGTTTAAAAAAAATCCGTGAAAACTTGTGAATCCCCCCGCCGCTGTGCGAGCGGACGTACTACTGTAGACGTTCTTGAAGCGAAGTGCCAGAGACGGCAATTTGGGCAGAATAGAATGTACGCATTCCTGCGATTCGGGAGTTGTTAAGCTCTTCCTTCCTCGCCACATTTTCACTGCAATTATAGATAAGTTCTTATACGCCTATGGGGTGTATCTCTTTGGTCGATCTTGGGTTTACGGTAGTTGTAGGTGCCAGCGCACCGTCATCATTGCCTTCGGGTCCCAATGCATTTAGGGAATTTCGGGAGCCGGAAACGGGGTAGAGCAAGTGTGTTTAATGGTGGCGGCGATATTAGCCGAGCCGTTGGCCTTACTTGCTCCGCCGGGTGAGAAGAAAAATAAAGAAGTAAAAATGAAAAGATGTCGGAAGAGGCCCACAAAGATATCACAAAACTCCGTCAGTCCTGCGCTGTGGAGGAACAACAAGAGCTTTGGTAGCCGGTGAAACCGGACCCGACCGTGGGCCCAAAACAGCTCTGAGTGCAAGTCCCACGTCAAGCTGCTTACACAGAGTGTGTGCCCGGGCACCACGTGCTGTTAACTTGCACAAATAACATGCCATGTGGAGCAAAGTGGGGAAGAGGTAATGCTTCGGGAAAGCCACATTAAACCCAAGTCGATGTTCCTTCTGTCCTTGCGCCTGTTTCGCCACGATTCCTAAACCAGGGGCATCTTATACAGGTACATTTGGGCCGTCGGGCGAAGATGTGCGTACGGCTATTTGCGTCTGCCCAGATTGACAGCTGCGTTTTCCAGGCAATAGCGGAAGCCGCATCCTTAATTTCGCGTGAATCGAATTGGCAGCTCATAAAAACCGAGACCGTTTTGTCGGCTGCGACGTTGTTGGCGACTCTGCAGTAGGCTAGAAACCCCACTCCACGCTGTGTCCATTTTCTATCGCTTGTGGGCGAAAAATATTTTTAAGGCTTTAGGTGGCTTTTAAGGCTTTAAGGCTTTAAGAGCTGTGGTTGTTGTTGTCGTTCGGTATGGAAAATGGTCGCCACTGTAAAGAGTAAAGAAGCACACATTCGAATTCAGTTCTTATGGGACGCGGGTCTCCAGAGTAGGGACCCAGTGCGCTATTACGGCACATTGCCGCCAGCGGTAGAGCGTGTTCCGCGCTAGTTGAACGGGAGGGCACGTCGGTGCAACAGGTGAACGCAGCACAGAACTCTGATTCTGAGGAAACTGGGGTCACCAGATTGCCTGCTCTCGCCAAAGGACGAAGAAACGAAGGCCAAGGAGACCCAAACATGAGGCAGCCTGTCGGGGTAATTCGCGCCAGGAGGCGGTCCCGAAAAGAACGGAATACGATCTAGGAGAAAGGGGTTATTGGTAAGTATCGCCAGGCTTTCACCTTGAAAGCACGCAAGGAGACTTAAGAGCCCAGGTGAGTTTCCTCGGCCATTTGCTCTTTTCGAAGCAATCGAGTGCCGGAACGGAATCCGTGACGAAAGCCCATTGGCTGCTCTAGAATGTCCTGAAAAGCATCGCTCAGCAGCCATCATAGATATCTTGCGGCGAAGTGGGGCGCGACACGGGTCCCCACCGCCGACGATGGAGTCGTCACGAAGCCACCAGTGCACACTTTAATTGCAACTAATGAGCTCCGACTCTGACGCCGACTCCGGTGTTTGTGCGTTTCCATTGAAGCTATGCAATGTTCATGGCGGGGACAACTGTAGGCCGGTGCTGCTATACCTCCGAAGCATAGACCTGAGGAGGCACACACGTCCTCGCCACAACGCGCAATCGCCTGTGAAGTGGTTCCCCTGCCTGCAATGCGGGGACAGTCGTCATATCTCTATCATGGTTCCCATTGTGGAGGCAGTCATGGAAACACCAAGGCAGTTCGCAGTATTTGATACTGAGACCCCTGTAGGACAGTAGAATTTGTTTAGGTTTTTATCATTTTATACGCACGCATCGCATCGGTGGATGATTATCGTAATTAAATGTTAGTTAATGGTTTATTCTTTCTTTGACCTATTTTTTTCTCCGAAGTCGTTCGTTTCAGTATGTCACGTTTCTGCAGCATTGAGGATTAGACTGGTTCACCCGAACGCTCTCCACGCTCTATTACCGAAGTGATGTGTATAGCGGGACAACAGAGGAAGGGAGCATTCAATATCAACAATTATACATGAGGCGGAGATTCTGGTAAGGAGAACGAAACAAATGAAAGCCGTCTGATTTGTAGGCCTTCAAAAAAGATGGCAATCTGTAAGATCAGCGCTGTGGACCGGTATTAAGAGGAGGATTTCGGGTATCAGGTATGGAAAATTATCGTGCGCTAAATAAAATTCAAGAAAGCAAAGGGTAGCATAGCACACGTTCTACGGCCGATGACAGGCCCGAATAGTGAGTTCGACTGATTGACATTCTACGGCTCTGAAACTGAGCACGAGAAGGACGATGCTGTTTCGGTGGCCTTCGGAATGTATCAAAGACGATCATTTCGGGGCCGAATGGTTTGACATCGCGTTACGTCCATTCACGCCCCGTTAGCTGTGGTGGACTGTGTTGTGTAGGCTGCTCTCCACTGACCACACTAGCAGGGTAGGCGTGTATTCTCCACCTAGGTCTGCAGCGCTGTGAGGGCGGCGCAGTCTCCCTGTAAGCGGGCAATGGAAGGGGGGGGGGGTAGCGGCGGTCACCTAAAGAACGTATAATAAACAGGTCGAGTGTACCAACGTGTGCGAATTTTGGGACACAATTATACACAAATGGCACTGTCTCAAAACTCGCGGGAACCAGCTGGTGCCCAAACAGGGAGACATGATGGACCACTTCATCCTCCGCCTCTGTGCGAGTGGCGTGCGCGAATGTCTAGGGCAGCCACATCCACCCTGTGTTACTCCGTAGCAGCGCCGTTTTGTTTTTTTCCCACGCCGTCTAGCCAATTCCACCGCGTTTCTTGTTTGAGTGCCTAGTCCTCCGTATGATGACGCTGCGCGCATCCTAAGCCCCGAAGACCAACAGACACCAGTGAACCTACTGTGCTACGGTTCCACGGGAGTGCAAACTCTGTAGTCCTGTTCGCAAGGCGCTGTTTGCAAGTATACACCGCGTTTTCTCGCGCGTGTGAGGGCTTGCGAGCTCAGGGATTGGTGCCGGCTTAAACGTGCTTCGTTTTTTTCCTCACACTTGTGCTTTGTCTGCGCTCCGGTGTCTACAAACTGTCCAGAAATACCTAGAGCGCTCCGTCTCCAGAACGTTGCGGAGTGAGCAAGACCAAGCCGGTTGCTATTCTTTTTCGCTGGCAAGGGTGGGCGACAGACGCCCATCTGTCTTCGTGCTAAGCCTTCTTTGTGTCACGCCTCCCGCCTCCCTTTCGGCCCTCACGTGCACCGCCGCCGGCCAGACCTCCCGCTCTGTTTACGCGAGAGCGCAGCAGATTTCCACCTCTAACCCCCAACTCTTCTAACTCCCTTGTTTGCGCTACGGACGCTTGGTGTGCAGCCGACGCCACGGCTTTCCCCTTGCTTTCTTCCTTCTAAGCCTTCCGACACAATTGGGATCCCCGGGTCCTGTTGTTGCTCGTACTTTTCTTCGCCTGAACACGGGCTTGCGCTGCGGGCTCACGACTTTAACAACAAAAACAAGATGCTGATAACGCGATGCCATGGATCAGGTAGAATGAATGTTACGGCATGCTTCGGATTATGCGAGATTTAACGCTGAGAGTTTTCGCTGATAAGAGTTAGGCTCCTTCGTAATTTGAATACGGCGGCGATAAGGAAAACAAAATGCGCATGAATAAACAGAGTCAAGATTGACAGTGACGCCTAGGAAAAATGACCATACTCGAGCGTAACCGTAGCCGTGTAGACACGTGGGTAATCATTTTCCTTTTCGAGGAACTTGCTCCACCTAAGAGGCGTTTCCGGAAATATTTTACCGACACCCGTGGTGCATCAGAACGTTACTCGCACAGTTTAAAAGTAATCTTGTTTATAATTTCGCACCAATAGTCAACATGTCTTAGAAACATCCCACCAAACTTACAAGGTGTTCTGTGGTGTCAAGCAGCTCATTTGGCGGACGCTGTTAGCTTGATCTTGGCTGTTGTGTTTGTTCGAAACATGCATAGATTGACCCCAGCAGGTTCATTATAATGAACGAAAACTTGGACACAGCGGATTATTCTGATGCACCGCACACACACGACACACACACACATACACACGACTGTACAATTCACCCGTCCACACCTTTCAAGTAGTGTCTCAGCAAGCAGCTGGAAGGTTGCCAGTGGGGAAGGTTATTTCGGTGTTAGTCGTCGTTGTGTAGCTGATAATGCAACGTGCGCCGATAATCTGCACTATCGTTCGGTCACGTGGTGTGCAGAGAAACAAGTGCATCGAGTGAAAATTAAGTTGCGCCATAGGGTTACTGCTTAGTAACTAACCATAGCGACCGCTTTGGCAGTAGTTTCTCTCGCAAGCTGCCCATGTCGAATATGTAAGTCCGCGTTTCTCAGTGTAATATAACGGGTGAAGCGCGTATCCGGTCTTCGCCCTCCCCGGCACACGCGTTTTTTCTTATGTTTTTTTTTTTTTTTTTTGCAGATTTTCGGCTTTTCTGCGGGTACGGTTTACCTTCCTCATTCTGGAGCTTTTTTTTGTCTCTATTCAACCAGCTGAACACCAGCCGTCTGCGAAGCAGTTGGAGCGGCGATGCTTAACCAGTCACGCGTCCATATCTCGAACCCTAACCATCGCAGTATCGAAAACGAAGCTGTGTCGCGCACGTAGAACCGGCCCCTTGCACCCTGAAGTGGCTTGCCTCGTACCTCCAAGGCGGGGCCTGTACCTCCAAAGCCCGCAGCCAACGATCGGGCAGGGCGTGAAGGACCAGATCCCCTTTACATCACCCCTCTAATTGAACGCGACCGGCGGTTGGTCAGCCGCATCTCGCAGTAAGCGTGGTGTAATCGATTTGTGCTTAGACAAGCGCGCTCATGTAACTCCGTATTTCTCGCGCTCCCGGCCTCGCGTCACATCGCACATGAACGCAGGCACGAAGGTGCGCGAAAACTTGCCTCCGGTCTTGCGTCGGCGTGGTTGGCGTCCCTGGGACAATATTTATGCGCAGCCACTCAGTCCTAATGAGTGTTTACGAACGGACACGTCCCGCTAGCCACCCGGGTCGTTACGCTGACGCGGCCGGCAGCGCGGCTGTCCGGCAAGCGAACGGCGGAAGGTGTGAGGGCAGGACGGGGAGCGACTCTGGCGCAGCCGCTTCTGCTGGGGCACACGCGTCAAAGGTCTCCCCTGAGCATTCACTATATTCCCTCCCGGTGAATATACCTGGGAGACGAATATGAGGTGCGTCGACCAGTCCAATTAGGGATCTGCCCTGTCTAGGTTGCGGATTAAGTCTGTCCGGCACGACTCCTTCTGCGGCCCTTTCCAGCTTATTCTTCTGAACATTGGCGGTGACTTTCAAGTGCCGTATCCACGCACAGGATTTCCCGCTGGACAATCGGGACCAGCGGTTCTTGCAGTTGGTTGTGGGGAAACATTTCTTTAAAACCGTAACATGTGTGCTAGCCTCATGGCAGCACACATCGGGTGTTGACGGTGATTTTATCACGGAATGGTAGGTGATGCGTTCTGGCTCTATAGCGAAAAACTTGGCCACCGTCGTAACGTTCGCGAGCCATCAAGGCCCCTTCCTGAAGCTTCACATAGCTGTTTTTGTACCCTAAGCATCGTGGGGACGTCCCTGCCAGTGCCCGGAGAATTCGCCTGTTCGCGTTTTACGGTGTTATGAGGCTGCTGCACTAGTTTCTTGTGCAGCTGCCTTTTTCCACGCGTGTGTGTGCTCTTGAGAAGGATAATTTTACCCTGGAATATGCCCTGGCTTCGAGGAAAGATGCATGTCTGTCATAGCGCTTAGTCGTTTGTGTCATTCCTACCTCCATCCCACTAACGTGAAGAACTCTACCAATGAAAACCACTGTTGAGCCCCGCTTACAAAGTGCGCTGGCCCGTGCTCACTGGAAAGGGGAAGGAAGGAGGAGTAGGTGCGGCTCATGAGCGACTATCTTTACTTGGGGAGCGGATTGCGGCCGTTCATTGGACGACCGGACTCTCCTGGTGACCAGGGCCAAGACGGCTAAGGTAACGCATGGCTTCCCGGACTAGGGTTCCACTCCCACTTTCCAGCTCGTCAAAGTGTTTTTTCTCTCCCCCCCTTCCGCTGGGCCCCTCTCGAGGATCGCTACTGCGCTTCTCAAGAGGTGCAACGAAGAACGTCCTATCGAGTCCACACTCATATTCCGGGCTTTCCTGCCGTCCAGTGCGAACAGGGTGGCCATGCCGTGTTGCCCGCTTCACACGCACACTGTTCGTAAAAGTCACGCACCTACACTTTGAATCCACCCATTCCTTTATTGAGGGGATCAGATGTCATGGTCGGCTAGTGCACGTGGGCTTGTTATCAGGTTACATGTGCTTACGACTTCCGTCGAAAGAGGAATTTATTTTACTCATCTGTTCGTGTGTGTATGTGGAACGCTCTGTGTATGGGCCCAAGTGTCGTGCCTTGTTTCGTACCGTTGTGAATATCAAAATAAGGTTATTGTACGAATTTGGGAAATATTTCTAAATGAACCTACTTTATGCAAGATCAAGTTCGTTGCTGGATTATGTTAATCGTTCATGCTTTTCCTCTCCCGGCATTTGTATTTTTACACTTGTTTTGTGTACGATCTCCTCTGCAACACCACCTCTGATCTGTTTTTTTATGAATCCTGCATTTATAAAGTCCTTCAGTGGTGTGTGGTGCCGTGTACGGTTTTCATTTTTGTTATCCTTTGTTAAATACGCCCAAATTATTCACGCGGTAGCTGTACGTGCTTTTCTGGTCCTAGGCGAGCTACAGTATATAGATATTTTTTTCACGTGTACACGCGCACACGCAGAAAGCTTCACCTAGGGTTGTTCTAGAAAGTAAATACAATTGAACAAAATATTTGCACGTACAAGCTCATGAGAATTCTTTCGGCTCGTACTTGTCATCTTCATGTGTTTAGGACACAATAATGAGCAGCACCGGGTTACATTACTGGTGTTTAGGGTCCAGATATAGGCACGGTGACACCGTCGTATGCCAGCACACCCTTGTATATAAGTACATTCGTACGGACGTTCAATATAGTTACCTTTGTCTTACGCGCGCGTTCGAGTACATTCCCACGCCGGTTTGTGTATATACCTCACTACACTTGTACACACGAACTCTCAGTGATCCGCTTTCCGTCCGCAGTGTGTACCAATGCGCGTATGTATGATATGTGTGTACCCGTTTGCACCTACCGAAAGGCCAGTGCCGAGAATTCGGTGCGCGTTAAATATCCCCGAGTGGTCTCAATTAACCCGTGGCCCTCTGCTGCGGTGCACCTCATAGCCCAGGTGTAGCTGAAGCCCGTAAAACTACAATGTTATATTATTACATATACACACGGGTGGACACACTCGTATGTCGTGTATAAGGCCTCCTACCGACCCTGTATATCCAACCGTAAATATATACGTAACAATCGCCCTTCACATAAGCACTAGTATTTCATCTATTTATTTATTTATTATTTCATCTATTTATTTATTTATTTATTTATTTATTTATTTATTTATTTATTTATTTATTTATTTATTTATTTATTTATTTATTTATTGTAACAGTACCAAAAGCGCCACTTTGGCATTAGTGTGTGTGTGTGGGGGGGGGGGGGGAGGGGGGGGGGGGAGCAGTACATATATCATTGACAAATGAAAGCAAATAGTGCAGCACACTTTACGTAGGTATCACAATTGAGGCCAGTTTTAGAATGGTATTTGCTGTGTAAAATTTTAGCATAAATGCCTTTCTGAGATCTTGCAGTGTATCCCAGCTTAAGTTTTCCTTTGTTTGGGATGCGCTAAAATACCGAGTATAATTTCGAACCATAAAACTGGCTTCTAAGCTTTGTACTCTGTCTAGTTTTATTATGTCTGTCACAGTTCAGTGGTCCCAGATAGCACAAGCATATTCCAGTATTCCTCTTATGTTACTCTTGTAGAGTAGGTCGCGGGTTCGATTCCCGGCCGCGGCGGCCGCTTTTCTGATGGAGGCGAAAAGCAAAAACGCCCGTGTGTACGAGATTTCGGCGCACGTTAAAGATCCCCAGGTGGTCAAAATCAATCCGGAGCCCTCCACTACGGCGTGCCTCATCGCCTGCGTTGCGTCGGCGCGTTAAACCCTACAATCAATCAATACTCTTGTAGAGTAACTTTCTTGTTTCTATAGGAAAGCACTTCGCATTTCTACGTAACGTCCCAAAGACTCTACACGTTTTAGCAATTATATAGTCAAAACGATAGTGCCAGCATAGTTGAGAGGTCAACTACACATCAATGTATTTATATTCACAAACAGATGCAAGATTAGTCCCATGAATGCTATACGTATATATGTGTGGTGACCTTTGTCTAGTAAAGCACATCTGCACAGTTTTTTCAATTTTTATACTCATGCCCCATTAATCGCACCACTCGGCAACCTCATCTACATCCTTCTGTAGTTCATCGTAATCATCGGTTATAATCATAACACGACACAAAACGCAGTCGTCCCCGAACAATCGGATACAAGATGATATGCCAACGACAATATCATTCGTGTATACCGGAAGCAGTAGTCGGCCCAAAACCGAAAAGTGAGACACCCTGATGACACATCGGTATCATGCGACCGTTGAATGCGAACGACTGTGCGTTGAGTCCTACAATTTAAGTATGCTTTTATCCATTGAACAACCGTTTTGTTTATGTTGTGCCGTGACAATTTCTCGAGCAGCAAAGAATGAGGAACCGCATTAAAACCTTCCTTAAAGGAGCCATGAAGAGAAAATACAACTTCGTTTAATTTGAAAGAACTAGGATTCAGTATCTCACTCAGCTCCATTACAGCCACAAAAGATGTTTTTTAACGCAAAAAAAAGCAAGAAGTATTTAAAAACTTTCAAATTTGGCGCCACAGTGACGTGTTATGAGCAAGAATGACGTCATACGGGCCAGCAATAAAACATAATTTTCAGTGCGTTAACTGCACGTTAGCATTCAAGTGATGCGGTCAAGTGTAACTAGAGGCCCCATTACAGACGTCCAGTCGTGTGTCGTCGCGACAGGCGAGTTAGGCGGCCGCCAATCGCACAAACAAGGTTCCGTGACGTCATAGAAAAGTTGCGGGAAATTGGCTAGGGGGTCGCGACTGCTTCACACGTTTTCTTCAATATCTCCGTTATTTGTTCGAAGATTGCGATGATATTGATATCATTGTTATCGGGACTAAGCAGTCGTTCTAATAAACCCAACTTGTATTTTGTCTTCATGGCTCCTTTAAATCTAAAAAGATGGAATTTACACAACCACTTTGTCAAAGGGTGATGCTAAGTGTTGCATTAATTCTGTAAGTTAAGTGGTACACAATATGCTCTGAATAACATTGCAGAGGTCGCGCCTCCTTGTCTGACGCCCTTCCTTATGACTGCTGCGGTTTCGACCGAGTCAAATGCTTTCTCATATTCTATAAAGGCTATATATAGGGTTTGAGTATAGTCCGCGGACTTCTCTATCACCTTATTGATCGTGTGAATATGATCCATTGTTGAATAGCCTTTACGAAACACCGCTTGTTCATTAGGTTGACTGAAATCTAAGGTGGCAAAAATTCTGTTAGCGATAACCTTGGTTAGTACCTTGTAGACGACTTACAGTAAGCTGATCGGCTTGTAATTTTTCAAGTCCTTCATGTCACCTAGGTACTTCAGAACATTGGATTGGGAACAGATGGGCGTAAGGGTTAATGGAGAATACCTCAGTAACCTCAGATTTGCTGATGACCTTGCCTTGCTAAGTAACTCGGGGGCGAGTTGCAAAGCATGCTTACCGCACTGGACAAACCGAGTAGAACCGTGGGCCTGAAAATAATATGCAGAAAACTAAAGTAATGAACACTAACCTGGGGAGAGCACAGCGCTTTGAGATAGGTGGCGAGGCAGTGGAAGTGGTAAGCGAATATATATACTTAGGCGAATTAATGGCCCCGGATCCGAACCATAAGGCAGAGATAACTATGAGGATAAGAATGGAGTGCATTCGGTAGACGTTTTCAGATAATGAATAGCAGCCTACCATTGTCGCTGAAGAAGAAAGTGTATGAACGCTGCATATTACCGGTACTCGCCTACGAGGCAGAAACGAGGCTTACTAAAGGGTTCAACTTAAATTGAGGACGAATCAGCGAGCAATGGAGCGAAAGATAAGTGTAACATTAAGGGAGAAGACAAGAGCGGAGTGGGCCAGGGAACAAACGCGTGTTAAGGGAATACTAGTAGAAATTAAGACGTAGAAGTGGAAGAGGGCAGGGCATGTAATGCGAAGGGAAAATAATCGTTGGTCATTAAGCGTAACCGAGTGGATCCCTAGAGAAGGCAAGCATGGCAGGGGCGGCAGAAAGCTATGAGCAGATGAGATCAAGATGTTTGCGGGGATAAATTAGTCACAAGTAGCACAGGACCGGGATAATTGAGATTTATGGGAGGGCCTTTACCCTGCGGTGGGCGTAGATAGGCAGATGATGATGATGAGTACTAAAAAAAAACACTTCGAAATCCATGTTGTCGGGGTATCATTAAGTTTAAGTGGTTCATTATGTTGCTGAAAAGGGCATGCTCAAATATCTTCCAAAGTACACTAGTCAGGGACGCAGGCCTTTAATTAAACACAAAATGTTCGGTCCTGATTTCGGAATGGCCACAATATAAGCACTTTTTCAGTGTGCAGGCAATTCTCCGCATGTCAAGGAATTAGTAAAGAGCACATAAAGGTGTCTAGACAACGGGACTGCACAAGCACTGTACAGAAAGTGCGGCAAGTCATAGGGATTCGCTTTTTCTGGGGTGTCGGGTTCTTCCTGTACGCGGTCAATACTCAATTTCCTTTTTGCAGCTCCCTACGAACTTCCCTCGTGAACCATCGCTTACTTCTACACCGCCTTGCCGTCATTACCTATGACGGGACGAATTGGTCACGCAACTCGGAAACCTTATTTTTGAATAAACTCCACACTTCATCTACGTTGAGCGACTCTGAAAAAGTTTCACAGACATCGTAGTGCTAGTCAACTACGAAGAAAAGTTCATTGACTCGAGCCTTTCGGTAGGTTTATATTCGCCTACATGCGCTATTAGGGACCTAATGTACTCCAATTTCACTTTGCACAACTTATGCCTGGCAAGATGAGCACAGGTTGCGTATTTACAGGCAATTTAGTAAAAAATAAGTCGAACACATTACTTCCATGCGCAGATTGGCACACCAACTGCGAATAGCACAAAGGAGTTCGAAACCTTAGAAATTCATTTGTCGACGCAGTAGACGCATGAGGTATTTTGCTACGGCTTGTGTAGTACTACCAGTAAGTCGGTTGTATATACGGACGTACGGATATAGTACCGGATGTACACACCCATTTCCCCAATTATGCTGACGTATGCGTAGCTTGCACGTGATGTCACATCCGCGGGCTCGCTGCCGCGGCCGCGATGCATGCGAACCGCTCGTCGCGAGACTGACACGCGCGTGCTTGGTTCCGTCGAGCAGCTGGTTTCTCTGTGTTGTGACAGGATTCTTTTCGAGTTTTGCTTGAAACTTCGAGCATTTACGAGTGGACAGCCCACTTGGGAGGGCTACTTCTTACAGTTGACTGGATCAAAGCGTGTACGGTACAAAGAAAAGGTTCAAGTGTGCGAGTAAGTTGATCGCTAAACACTCCGCCTGTGAATGGACTCAAGCGCCGACGCCAGCCTGTCGCCACGCGTCGCTCACGGCAAAATCGTCGACTACATGGCATTCTCCACCAGTTTTGTGACCCCGGACCACATGAAAGCCTAAAGATCGTGGGAGTCCCATAATTATTTCACTAGTGGCTGGGTGAAGAGTTGTCGACGAAGAGGCTCGGAGAAGACAAAGACAAAGTGCTCCTACCTCGAGAGGTAAGCGCAGAGGTTTTCCTTCGCTTACTTTCAAGGTCTTTCAACTGGTTGTGCAGAGTTTCAAAGATTCCGCCACGGTGTCTCGCTCGTTATGACGCTCGGCTGCTGAACTCGGCTGCTATCACTTTCGTCAGCGTCAGTTTCTCCAGTCGGTTGCGGCGAGAGGGGCCGATCGCCACACGGCAGAATCCCTGTCGCTGCCGCGTCGGCCTCGGCACGCCATTCCTGGGCTTCGGCTTGCCGCCTTTCGGCGCGTCGTTTTTCGAGGTGTTGGTGTGCTGAGAGATCCCTGTTCTTGGCGCTGTAGCCGAGGAGAAGCGACGGAGCCCTGTCAGGGTCAGTCTCGTCGAAAAGTTTGGCTGGTTTTCCTAAGAAAGCAAAATCAACAAAGGTATACAAAGCTAACCTTTCATTATATCACCGTTATCACGCTGTCAAAGTCGAAAGCAATGGATACCTGTAATAAAATACGTGCCGCAGACTCAGAGGTGGCGATTCTCGATGTCCAAGTTGGCGTGTTTAATGCGCGCCAGCCATAAGCTGGGCCGCTTCGTGCTCAACGCTTGCGTGCGCTGGTAGTGATTCTTCACGGTCTTCGGTATTGAAAAGAAGTGGCTGTTTGTTGTTTTTTTTTTGCTCCCGCCGGTGTCACTGCGATTGGAACAACCAAATATCGCGCACATGACCAGGAAGACAACACGGCTTGCGAGGCCAGCAACGACTGTGGGAGAGTGAACGGTTCATATGCATGGCGGACGCAATCCCAGAATTCCTTTCACTGACGTCGGTGCAAGCTATGCATATCAGTTCCTATGCGAATATAGGGACGGACCGACAGTTTGATACACCCCATGAACAGGTGCATTACCTAGTCTGTGCGTTTTTCTCTCTGTGCGCATGTGTACGACATAATGTTCCGGCCTTCTGGAAGCGCCGCCATTTTCCTGCGATCGGTGCGCCGCCGCGCGGGCGTTTTCTGGGGGACAGCTGGAAGCATAAGCCGCACGATACGCAGTCCAACGCGACCAGGCGGCATGCGGCTGGGGCGGCAGCCGCTGCCCCAGCCTCATGCCGCCGGATCGCGATGGACGGCTTATCGTGCGGCTTATGCGGGCGTCTTAAAAGATTTAAAAATTCCCAAGGAAGGTTTTATTCGATGCGTGCATCATTGGTCCTCACCTTCTGTGATTTTTTGAGTTCCGTTGGGAAACGATAAACCCTACATTTATTGTTTCCTTTGCTGACAAATCTCTTGCAAGGTTGGTGAAGGGCATCTGACCCCCCTCCACTTGAACCTTCCTAGGGGCTTGGTGTGCAGGTTTATATTAATCGTGCGATAATTATGAATGTTTGAGGGACGAGAGGGAGGGGGGTAATGAGTGGAAATTACTAAGTAGAAAAATGATTCGTCTAACTCGGAACACTGGCTGGTAGCCTGCATATGAGCGGTAGCTCAACGTTTTTGATTGGGACTTTCATAAATAGAAACTTCTTTATCAAGGAAAGACTCTTTAGTCTCGCTGAGGAAGGTAAAACAAGAAGGGGACCCAGAAGGCTTAAAACACGGATGTCTAGCCTCCGCTCCCTTGAAGTTTAAGAATTGGTTCAAAGGCCGTTATTATGCTGTAAACTGTATAGGTGGCAATCACTGGCGAGGCACGCATGCAGGCAACCATGTGAGTGCGCCGTCACTGGTTACGTCGGGCGCCGCTGGCTGGCGGTACTTGTCCGTGCTGTGCACATGATGTGTGTTGGACGTTCCGAACTCTACCCAACCGAACGCAAAGTGATGCCTCGACTGCAATGTGAGGACGATTAATAACATCTCTGTTGACAACCCCATTGAGAATCGGATTTAAACGGAGCAGACGACGCACGCCTGTGATTTTTTTCTGCGGCGTGCGGGCGCAGTGGCACAAGCAACGCCATGTCCGTGGCCTGTTCTAGTGTTGCCAGTCGAAGAAATTGGCAGCTAAACGTTTTAGTGAATACCACCTATATGTTGGGGAAATGTTTTTTGTGGCAAATATTATTCGTTTTGTATTTAGGCGCAGTCATGAAAAGTGTCTCCAACGAGATTCTACCGTAATTGACGAGATTCTATCGTACTTGAGTGACCTCGTCGAGCACACCGACGAGGTCACTCTGGCCTTCCTCAACGTAAGGCCATTGAAATGCGAAGCCGCCGACGTCAACCGCCACACCACAGCGGTACCAAAACTCAACTTTGTGTCCGTCAATGATCACCTATAACAGCTTCGCCATTCGAGTCTTGCACGTGCAAGCTTCCCTAAATGCTTTTTTCTTTGCGGCTTGCTTGGTTGTAATCATTGCGTACGTTCCGATGATTATCTCTTCTGAAGGGTGCTTACTCATTACCAAGCTTCACTCGTTTAAGGCCAGAGAAAACCCTTTGTGCTCCAGGGTGGCTATACCGGATGCCGGTCGAGCAGTTGTTGCGCAAAAAAAGCGGGCTTACCGGACATGTCGTTCAAAGATGGTGTTTCTGCAACTTGAGTACGATTCCCGTATTACGTAATTAGAAAGAATGGCCATTCCATGCTTCGCTAACGATAAACACAAGAATATAAATTGGGACCTGGAGTGCCTTTGTTATAAGGTCACAAGACGGCACATAACGAGAATGATGATGTATTACATGCCAAGGTCGAACGTCCGCTCACGGCATTCATATCCATACCCCGGTTGCTGCCCTCTTTCATATCGAGGTGCTTGCCACTCACAATGTCAAGAGGTTACCCTTCGCGTCAGGGCGTGGACTGTCTGCTTCGAACGCCGTCACCAGACGTTCGCCAGGAGCTACCTCACAGCAGGAACCACCGAATTGACGGAACACATGCGAAAGTCGACTCCGTTGTTGTGCTTTTTGTGCAATCAACGAATGCTAGTTCGAGCACTTCGCCGGTTACCATGTCCATGAGAAAGGTCTCGCAATTAATCAGTATTTATTTATTTATTTATTTATTTATTTATTTATTTATTTATTTATTTATTTATTTATTTATTTATTTATTTATTTATTTATTTATTTATTCATTTATTTATTTTTCCGCGGCGCCAAGCTAGCAATCCTATGGGGGGGGGGGGGGGGTCAAATCGATCAAGCAAACACAAAATTACAATCAGAGAATGACTGCATTCAACGAATGTTACAGTTATACTGAAGCGGAAAATATGCACTTATAAAAAAATTGGCGCCAATCGACCCAATACAAATGGGTGTCGTTTGCAACTTCGCAACGATTAGCCATGCGACATCACTTGAATTCGCACACGCGGCTCTACAAAGAGTGAAACCAGAGACAAGTGAAATGCACTTAACCACACCGTTTATTACTTGAAAAGAGATATTTTTTGCTCAGGTTTAATCAATGCGGGATTCATGAAAGGTGGTTGGTTGAATTGTATTGGGGAAGCACATGAGTGGAAAGCCTTTTTTTTTATAAAATTAAAGGGAGCTAAAACCTGCTGTTAGGCGATCTCACTTCTCCTCCGTCTCTGGCGCCGTAGACGGAGGCGACGAGATCGGCGGCCAGCAGGAAGGAGAAGTGAGACGCCATGCGTTGATGTTATAACTCCTAACGCACGCGCAAGGCGCGCACACGGCCGCTCATGTGCAGTGGGCGCAGCGCACAGCGGTGCGAGAGTTGGCGTGACGCTGTCACGTGGCATCCAGCGAGAAAGCAGGGGGTAAACCCGCAGTTGTACTCGGTGAGTGCACCGACTGTCTCCCACGTCTCTGCGTGGGTTCGTAGCTCCATCGGTAAGACAACGGGATCTCGCTCCGTTTGTCTACTCGTTCCGGGCTAGATTTCTGGCGGTACCAGTAATTTATTTGTTCGGGGAGTTTTCTGTTGACCTTGAGGTTGGCCACAGAACCCTTGGGGGGGTAGAGGTAAAGAGCTTCGCTTTAAAACAGAGATTACGTTTCTTGCAATAGCTAGGTACAGTCTAGAATTAACCTTGCTGTTACCGCTGGCCGGAAATTTGGGGAGTCTTATTTCGGGCTACCGGCTGATATAGCAAATGAAGATTGCCGCTCTTTTTTCGTCCAGTCCACCCTGCAACCCTCTCCCCCAACGGCACGCTAAAAGCAACGTTGCGGGAGCTTGGTGCTTTCAATTGCAACAAACGTTAGTCTAGTTGTGAGCTATTTGTATAATAAAGGGATACTCTGAACAAACGGTACCATACGGGGATGCGCTTCTGTTGCTGAGAACCACGCTTTGTCGCCAATTTCTAATTACCGGATAAAACTAGTAACGAGAACGTCTGTATTATTAAAATGTCTAACGCGTCCCAGAGATGCATTTAGTACAGTCTGGGCGGAATCGGACCGTTACGTAGGAATGGGAACATTGACGCATAAATTCTGAAAATTCTCTCTCTGAAACTAACTGAATGACGTGGCGTACTTAAAAAGCGCCTTGTACTTGCTTCTACATGCCTTCTGGCAGACATTGTACTTAGTAAACATACTCGTCCAACTTGTTAGCGCAATAGCAGCGGGGCCGAGCGAGGAGCTGGGAGCGGGAGACGTTGCGAACTACGATCGGAAGCATCCCTCCAACGAACACCTGAAACTAAGCCTTGGAAGCGTTCATCTCTTTAATGAGATAGCATTCTTTCACTCGGCAGGTAAAAGATCCAGTGTCGGCAGCACGAGCAGGCTGGCAAAATGGCCGGTGTCAGAAAGAGAACAGAATTAATGGTCTCTCTTATTTTTCTGTCCCGAGCAGTCTAGGGCAGTTCCTGGGCAGTCACAAACTGCTCCCGGAACAGGTATTCTATGCTCAAACAAAATAGGCAGGTGCTCTGGAGCTTTTTTCAGCCGAGTTGAAAATAATACTCGGGATTTTGGAATCAGAGGCGAGCACGCAACCCACAACGCCCCTACGGCCAGGTAGGTGGCTCTGCTGACAAACGATGGACCTATAGAACGTGTTGTGACCTCCCACATAGAAAGTTGTGTTAGAGACATGTGCTGAGTAATTTGAGCATGCTTATTACAGAAGTGGCACTTCGGGGACTCTCAAAGTATATCGCCTCTAAATGTCCCCTTTGATCGATATGTGCCCTCCTGACGTTAGGCCCAGCATTTCTCTAACGTCGTCACGCCGGTACCCGCCGCTTGACGTAGAATGAGTTCAACGTCGCGCGCCGGTTTTAAGGCTCAACGTTGCGTCTACCTATCGTTAAGCCTACGTATACAGATAACGGGGTGTGTGGTCAATGCCTTATGAGTGATAGTTGTGGAAAAAAGAAAGGACTCAAAGGGAGAAGCACGACGACGGGGGTGACAGGATACGAGATTTCAGCATGCGCCGCGCCGAGCTTCCCACTCACGCCGGTGCCTCTCCCAGAGGCCAAACAGTCACGGGAGAGGCAAGGCGCGAGCCGGCGCCACAATACCAGCATGTCTGTCGGGAAATCGGACACTCATGCTTTCGCATTCACATCATAAGGAGTGCTTCCGTCTCCACGTTATTGTAGAACATACGCAGTAGTGTCATTCGCGCCAGTCGCGACGGAAGTCGATGCTATTGCAATATGAACGCTGGGCGCTGACCCCCACTGCCGCGTTTGGTTTGTTTCGGGGTTAGCCATCACAAGCAAATACGTGATTGCGTTCGGCGGACTAATGCCGTTGACTTCGCATATCAAGCAGAACAGATGGGCATTTTGCTTCACCTCCCGCAGCGGGCATTGCAACCACTTGATTATCAGTGGGGCGCGAGCTTTGAGCGTTCAGAACCGTGCCTACAAGCGGTGTTCTATACGTTTCATTAGGGGCTTTCTGTTCCCGGGTTTAGTGTGAACACGGTCAACAGCGCCCACGTAACCAGTTGACTCGGCCATGAGGCAATGGTAACCGTTCGGGCAATATGAATGAAGACTTGGTTGGGCGTACATATGAGACAAGTGCAATGGCTGTAACACAAATATGGGATATTGCGTAGGACCGCATTTTGTATTTCTCGGGCCCTATGTATCGTCTACATATTTTCGTTTCCCGAGACTAAAGTCACTAACTGGGAATATCGTCCATGGAAAAAAAAAAGCATGCTTCAATGCTTATCGTCCGAATGGCATCTTTTTTTTTATTTTAAATTACTTCCCGATCACTGGAAAATACTCGGAATCTTGAACGGGCAATCCTCTTCGCTGGATTAAAAAACTCGGCCTGACATTACCGGGCTTCGTGAGAGAAAAAAAAATAAATGGCTTTCGCACTCTCGAGGAAATCTCAGCTCCGGCCGGCTTTTATTAAACCTCCAAGATTGATTGCCCAATTACATGGCGAGAAACAGCGCAAAGGGAGCGCTTATGTCGGCGCAGCTCTCGCTGTTGTCGTCATCGCTGTTATGTGCTTGACTGGCGCTCCAAGTAAATGAGATGACGGAAAAAAAACGAATGCCTCCCTCGGTATAGAAGCCGGCCACAGTCCCTGGGATACCATTTTCAATTCCATTTTTCAAGAGATGATTGCGTGCACATAATCGATATGGTACCTGAGGCCATTATATAACTATTCGAATTTTCAATAAACTCACAACCATTGGGTGCGGAGCGGATCCTTCCCTAATGGTGCAACCTTTGCTATTACCATGGTACTGCATGCTCAGTTCCATTTTGATTTTTTTAACACACTAGCGCGCACTCCCGCTGTTTGATTTTTTTTTATCCTGAGTTAACGCTTTTTCTGGAGAAGAATTTAACTTCAAGAACTTCCGTGCTCACCCACACAATTAAATACCATTCCAAAATATGAAGGCTTTGTTATTTCCAACCCCGTAACGTCGTCAGCGAAAGATGTCTCTGACATGTTGCCACTTCGTTGTGGTGGACCTCCCATTGGCGGTAACCCTGGGGCGATATTTTAGGTTCTGGAAGCCATGGTGGGTCTCGTTTCTGGCACCGACAGAACCCCACATATTGATCAAAATGGTCCCACAAGAAGGAAAAAAAAAGGAATGAAAAAAAATCGCGCGCCATCTCCACTAACTTAAAACATGGGGAAGGGCGAAGCATCCAGTGTGTGAGTGTATTCTTGGCGCCTTGGCTTTTCTGCCAACGGAGATGATACCGTTTGGGGGTAGAGGTATACAGCTGTAGTGTAAAACGTCTCTTGTCTTTGAAGCATGAAGCTCTCTCGCGCGAGGCGTAAACGAATGTCCCGGTGTTTTTTTAGTACGCGTTACGAAGCGCAGCAGCGCCAGGCGTAAACTAGTGCTCCGCTGTTTTTTTACTACGCGTTACGTTCTAGCGCGAGGCGTGAACGACTTTTCCGGTTTTCTAGTACCGTGAGTACAGGACACAATACGATGACGACGACGACAGGAAACGTCAACAGCCCCAGCCCCTACGGGACCCTGCTCCTAAAAGCCGTGTATCCACGTGTCCGAGCTTGTCGCTACAGCGCCGTGCACGGGCTGTACTGTCGGGTGACGCATTTCGAGCCAATGGAGGATTCATATTACGACCTAATTAAAATACATGCACAGGGAACTCTGTCGGGTTGGCATTTGAGATTACCAAGCTCGAATTCAGCACGGTTAGGTTTTTGCGCGTGAT